>NC_091743.1:68003478-68320978 GCF_043380555.1 Nothobranchius furzeri
CTTCCAAAGTGTTTCAGTTGATTCCTAAGACAGCCATGACAGTGCCACTTAATGCACAACTTTTGCTTGTTGAAACTTTTATGGGCCAAAACAAGCACATGTAGAGATTTTTGAGACTTGAAGTTGCAATTAAATCACTATTTGTATGCATGTGTTGCAAAATCTAAGTATACAAAGTGTTGCAGAATAGTTTTGTTGTTAAATTTAGCTACTTTTCACATCATCAACTTTTTTTTTTGTGCTTATAACAATTCAAAGGACAAATTAGGAAACTTTTAGAGGAAACATTCTCACTAATTCCAGCAATAATTTATTTCCATTACTGGAACTCTCTGCTCCCAGTTTCCCTGGGCTGTGGGTGTTGGTGACAAATTGTGAACATCAATCTTGAGGGAGCTGAAAAATAATTGCAATGGTTCTCAATTTCCTTACATAAGTCACAAGACGTATTTGGTGTGTAGAATTTTTAACAAATACAACATTTGTGGACAAAAAATGCAACAAAATGTCATTGCAGGTTTGGATCACTTCTCCATGCAGTGTGAGTTGTGAGATGTGAGTGAGATGTGCAATAATTAAAATTCAAGCCTGAGAAGGGTTGGATTTTGCAAATAAAATTAAAGCAATTTAACACCTCAAATCTAAAATCCAGATAGAAATTTTGCACAGCAGTTGAATGAGTCTCACAGTTTGTTTGCAAGTTCGTCATATGTCATTGAAGCCAACCAAAACAGGAGCCCCATGGTGGTTCCATTACTCGTTTTACAAGCCCACTCCATGTACATGGACTTTTTCCTGGCTAAAAAATGAAAAAAAAATCTAAGATTGTTTTTAGATTTGTTTTGTATGAATGAAAAGACTAAACAAAACAACAACAAAAAAATTAAATAAAAACATGCATCTTCAAAAATGGAAGAGAGTTAACGTTTGGTAAGTCTTTAAGTTCACAGTCCCCAAACAAATGTGATTTATGACATCACATATGCTAAAAGTTATAAGATGCACACACCTAAACTATATATTCATTGTGACCGATTGCGAAAAAAGTGAATCATTTGATTTAAATATTACAGTGAAAGTCCCATAGTCATCATCACACACAGGTGAAATTCACCTCCGCATTTGACCCATCCCCATGGGGAGGGGCGGTGAGCTTCAGCTGTGGTTGCTCTCGGGAAGTATTTGGTGGTTTAACCCCCAAATCTAACCTAGTAAAGCTGAGTGCCAAGCAGGGAGGCGTTGTGTCTCGTTGGTAAAGTATTTGGTATGATCCAACCGGGAATCGAACCCCAATCTCCCAGACCCAGGGTGGACACCCTACCACTAGGTCACTGAGCTGGGAACACATCATGCAAAAGTCACCTTTTGTATATTTTGTGCTGCCACGTGGGTCCCTACTTCCTCTAAAAACACTCCAATTTCAAAGAAACCTGTCCATCCATTTTCTGTCAATGTTTGGTTTTAGGAAATATGTGCCTAAAACAAGTCATTTTAAAAAAGCCCCCATTTGTGATGTCACAAATGGGCAAAGTACAATAGGACCACCTCCCACGTGCAAAAAAGAGCTGCTGCTGGAGGAGCAGCAGCTCTACTTTGAGTCCTTCCTGCAAACTTGAGCTTCTCAGCTTATAGCAGCCTGAGTGAGGGATAGGTGGATGTGGCCAGCAACAGCTTGTTTTGTAAAATAGTCAAGAATAAAACAGCTGAAAATCACTTTATTTAAAAGGAATTTTGTGCAAAGAACTTCATGAACATTCTTTGTGTCAGCCAGGGAACTAAGAAACATCTCACAAAATGTCCCCTTTAAAATCAATTTTTGGGAAAATTTAGGAACCTCTAAATTAACTTATTAGGTCATACCAGTTTGTTTGTTGTGGACAATAAACAGAAGTTTTTAGTAGTGATGTGTCGGTCGCCAACAAACTGGCTCTAAGAGCCGGCTCTTTGAAGTGAATGACGGGAGCTGGCTCGTCATTCGGAGCCGTCCCCTCCCCTCTTGCTTTGGTGAAAGCGTGTCCAGACAGTCCACACACAGAGCAGTAGGGGCGGGGAAGAGGGAGGATCAGACTCAGACACACAGCAGAGCACATGCGGGTGGAGGGAGATGAGAGGGAATGAGGAGAAGGAAAAAGGCGAGCGAGAGGGAGGAGAGCGCGATGAAGATGGTGAGAAAATGAGCGCCAGCAGTCGGAAAGTGGAGATTTCTTTAAGTGTTCAGTTATTAAATCCGTAGAAATGATACATATTTGATATATAGCATTTTTTTACATTAGTAAATCGTTTTACACATAGTTTTGCATTATTTTGGTTATAAATGGACTCTACGCAACAAAAAAATCTGAGGAGCCACTTGGGAGCCGAAAGAGCCGGCTCTTTTTGGTGAGCTGGACAAAAGAACCGGCTCTCTAAAAAGAGCCGTAATTCCCATCACTATTTTTTTTTAGCAGTCACTGCAGGGTTTGACAGCCAAATCTCGTTTTCCAAACTTCTGTTACTGATGCTAGCAGCACAGATATTATATAGAATATGAGGCATATCCTTGGATCAGCTCTCTGTGTTATTCATCACTGATATCAGATGTACAGACGGAGTAACTTTGAAGATCCGGTCTTGTTAATTAAACTGTTAAAAATGCAGCTGCTCAACTCAGAATCCCAGTATCTGATATGAATCTTAATGACCTCTTAAAAGCAAAATGAAACGAAAAACATTTGCTGCAGAGCTGAGCTGAAAATCAGCAGTCAGTCCAGATTCCACCATAACACAAGTCCGCTGTGTTTTGGCCAAGACAGAGGGAAGGGGGCTTCCAGTCGGGTTGATAGGGTTGAACAATTTGCACGGCTGGCCGAAAGACTATAATCAATCTGGAGATTATAGATAAGGGCACTAAAACCAGCCAAGCGCAGCTTTTTCTCTTATCGCAATTACACCTTGCCCTCCCGCCTCAGGTACAGCCAATTAGGCTGGGAGAGGATGAGCCAGCAGCCACTTGATGTGGAGGAGAGCTATCAGACACTCCCCATCCTTGCTGAGGGAGTGGACAGAGCTTGTTACCAGGAAGACACAAAGAAAAATGGCTCAAGTAGGTGTCATGATCACTGCTGGTAGACTGTCATGTTTGAGTTCTTATGAAGCTGCATGTATCTTTGAAAACCAGCCCTGACTGATGATTCTGGTGAATCAGGAGCGCATCTTACCGCTGACTGATCCATAAAGGAAACAAGGGCAGAGAGTCATTGCTCTAACATTGCTCCCTCTCACTTCCTTGCTAATCCCTGATTACGTACCCCATTGTTCTGCCTTTTCTTGTGGAACATCATCCATATTATGCAACTACTCATCTCTGCAGAAAAAGGAACATAAGGAAAGAGAGGCAGTGCATCTGTTTTAATCTGGGAGCAGAAAGGAGGTTAAGAAAGGCACAAAAGAATTTCAAATCAAAGGATAACATTCAGAATTAATATAAATTTGTGTCTTTTGTGACTTCTTGTCTCCTGACTCTTCTTCAGCCCTAGCCAGGATGGGAAAAAATAATGACACTGTTGCTAGCTTGGCAATGAAAAATTGATCACACAGCTTCACAGTGTTGTGTATCATCGTCTCCTCAAACAGCAAATGGAGGTTACCCAGGCGAGCGCGCGCACACACACACACACACGCACACACACACACACACACACACACACACACACACACACACACACACACACACACACACACACACACACACACACACACACACACACACACACACACACACACACACACACACACACACACAAACACAACTAGAGTACTTGATCTGAACTGAGACTTTACACTTCCCTACCTCCTGCTCCTTTGATGCTTCAAAAGGCAGACACACAGCATCTGGCTATTTGTCTTCACTGAGTGATGCCACCGCATTGACGGTTTGCCTCTAACCATGGATGCTTACAGGGCAGAGTGTGTTGAGCCAGATCATTTCTTGTGTCGATGTCATACCAACACCTGGCACAGCAACACTGCTGTGAAAAAGCATTTGCCCTATTTGAGATTTCCTCTGTTTTCTGTAACACCTTAAATATTTTCGATCAGCAAACAAATTCAAACATCACATGAAGATAACCTGAGTAAATACAAAATGCAGCTTTCAAATGATGATTCCAGCAATCCAAGCCCACCTGGCTCTCTGTGAGGAAGTAATTGCCCCCTTGTTAAATCATTATTTAATGATGACTAACCACATCATTTGGAAAGTTAAGTCCAGAGCCAAACCCACACCTGATTACTGCCAGACTTGAATAGAATAGAACTGGTCTGATAAACACAAAATAAGCAAAAGGACCCCAGAAACCAGTGCATCATGCCCCGATCTAAAGGAAGAACAAAAAGACCAATCTTAGATTTACCCCATAATTTTTTGACAATCTCCAAAACGTTTTGAAAAGTATTCCATGGACTGCCAATAAAAATGGAGGAGCTTTTTGGAAGGTGTGAGTCTAGTAATATCTAAACTAACATCAGACCAAGAGTCAAACATGGCAGTGGTAGTGTGATGGTCTGGGGCTGCTTTGCTGCTTCAGGATCTGGACCACTGGCTGTAAATGGTAAATGGCCTGTAACTACATAGCACTTTCTATAGATCTAGAACCCTCCAAGGTGCTTCACAACACAATCAGTCATTCACCCACACACACACACATTCACACAATGGTGATGATGAGCTATACAATGTAGCCACACTGGCGCCACCGGTCCCTCTGACCACCATCAGCAGGCAAGGTGGGTTAAGTGTTTTGCTCAAGGACATAAAAGCAGCATTTTCTGCTGGGAGCTGGGATCAAACCCACAACTGTCTCATTACTGGACAATCCACTCTACCTCCTGAGTTACTGCTGTCTGATGGAAGCATGAATTTTGCTCCTCGAGAATTTTTTTCCAAGATTCTATCCTTTCACCCAAAGCAGGACATCCATGCTAGAAAACCCTACCTGGTGCTTAAATAAAAGAGTATGGGTAAATTCCTCCACAGCAAAGCAATCACAAACATATGATTTCATTGTTAATGGGGACAAAGACGGAAGGAATTTGTGAGGGAGCATTTTTATTTCTAGAACTGAAAAGAGCCTAATGTGGACAACTCAGGTCTAGAACAGTTACCTGGGTGAAGGACAGTCGCATGCAAATTATAGACACAAACAAAGGCAGCACAGCAGATGGACTTTCTCTTTCAGCTGTTTGATGAAGGGATTAAAGTGTTTTCCCCGGCACAGGAAGCCAGCAACGACAGCTCAACACGCAGGAATCAAACTAGACGAGAGGCGACCATGGCGATGGAAAGCATCCACCCTTCGTTTAGACCACATGGAGATGAGCTCCATTAATGTTTAAAGGAGACAACGTTAAAAATGGGCTCCCTCTCGGCTTGTTATTGAATACTATTGGAGTCAAAAGGGGGTAAATTGACTAAGTAGGTCGAGGCAAAACACACGCAGAGAAAATATGCTAAACCCAAATTCTGATTGGCCACATGGGTTTGCGGATGCTGCTTTCATAATTGCCGTCACTTGATGCTTCTGCTCTCCTCGTTTCAACATTTGCTGTGACATACAATGTGGCGGAGAGGAAAAACAGCTTCCTGTAGATGCAAATGATGTTTTGCAGTTTGGCACTCCCGCCCTTCCCGCTGAGACGACAGCACGTGAGAACAGTTCCTTCCACATGAACGCAAACAGCCGTCACGCTGCTGTTGCTGTTGGTGGAGTTCATACACACACACACACACACACACACACACACACACACACACACACACACACACACACACACACACACACACACACACACACACACACACACGGATGGCTGTAAAGCGAATGAGGGCGAGACAGAGTTACGTACCACACTCGCTGGACAGGGTGGTGTCTGTTGGAAAGAGGGAGAGAGAGAGAAGAGGGGAGGGGAGGGGGGAAGGAGAAAAGATGATCAGAATATAGGTTTCAGGAGAAAAAATAAAAAAAAACAGGCATTGCAATAACAAAGACACAGGTAGGTGAGAGGACACAGCAGATCAATTTCTGAGGATTAATGGAAAGTCACAAGCGATAGCGGGACAGTGACATAACCAGAACGTACGGCTACTATTGCAGAAGATTTGCTGTCACAGCTTTGTAGTCGCTTGCATTTGTCTTTGTCTATTATCAAGGCAAAACCATTTAAACCGAATACGATTTGTTTTCTCCTTTCTACTTCTTGTCGTTGCCTCCAGCGGTGGGATTCATCATTATCTTCAAACACCTGATGTGATGTCTGTATTGCTCTTATGTTTCCTCGGTAAAATCCAGGAAAGGAAAGTGGTGGGTTAGTTCAGATGCACAAACTTCTGTTTTTGTCCTGGAAGGTTCAGACAATAGCACCACAGTTTAGTGTCAAACAGAAGAAAGGCAGCGGGGAAGGCTGCTATTATCCTGGTTGTTGTGACCTCCTCGTGTCATCTGGAGGTTGTTTGAACTGATCCAAACCAATCAGCATGACCTTTTTTACACTCATTGTTCATGTTTTAATACAAGAACACTTTTAGATAATAAACAGTGAATCAATGCATAAATGTAGGATGATGCACAGTTTCTATCTATTAATTTTCTTTTATTTATTCAAAATTGGTTTGTGAGAAGTTGAGGAATCCTCCTCACCAGTGGCACTCCGTACTTCCCCTCGGGAGGAACCGAAATGGTTCCCAGGCCTTTCCTAAGGTCTCAGGTCTACTGATGAAAACCTCCAGAGGAAGGCAACAATGAGACAGATGCCTGAACCACCTGAGCTGACTCCTTTTGATGTGGTTGAGTGGTAGATAATTTGTTTTGCTCCCTTAGACATGACCTGGGGCATGTCTCCATTTTGTATCTGTCCAGTATAAAAGTAGCTTGTTCTTTCCACTATCAGTGGTTGATTCACCTGTTCTGCAGCTCATCAAGCTCTGCAGAAGCCTGCTAATCACCTGCTGATTAAAACCAGGTGTGATGATGCAGGGTTGAAACTAAAATATGCTGGATAGCGGCCCTTGATGGACCAGGGTTCCCCACCCCTGATATAGGGTAAGACATGTGATGCACACAGACCTTGGCAAATTCTCTCGATACTGATCCACAGTTATATCAGATGATGTCAGCAGACGACGAGTCACTTTTTAGAGACCATCCAAAGAGTCCCATTTTTATGCTTGTACTATTTCTCGTCTTTTCACATATAAATCAAGTTAAAATTGAAACACTGCCTCATGGTTTTTATTGAAGTACTGCTGTGTTAAAGTTAACATGAGTTATCGTAGCTGGAGTGCTCACCGATCCTCACAAGATCCTCACCATATCTTTAAGGCTAAGCCTGGCTTCCCTACAGAGGGAGCACCATTTGGCCGCCCATATCCAGGATCGTGTTCTTGACCTAGTGATCGTGACCTGCACCTAGTCTGTGGGACAGTCAGTGATTCTAGCTCAGCAGAGCGTAGAGTTTGTTTCATTGGTGCTGCCAAGTATGGTGGGGCACCACCATGAAAAGACCAGAAGACATGGCACAGAATTTTAAACTTAGCCCGAAAACCTACAGGGAGCCAGTGTAATGAATCCAGCACAGGAGTGATGTGTGCTGATTTTCTCGTCCCGGTCAGGAATCTGGCTGCCAAATTCTGAACCAATTGTAGACGTTTCAGTGCTGCCTGACTCAGCCCAGCATATAATGCATTGCAATAATCAAGCTGGATAAAACAAATGCATGGAGCACTCCAGATGCGCTCAAGACAGCATGGGCTTGATTATAGTTAGCCATCGTACCAGTCAATCCAAAGCTTTGCCTCGGCTGAGTTTTCACCTTGACCGACTGGAGCAAAGCCCTGATTCCAGAAGAGGATGTCTTGATCTACTGGCCTGTGTACCCACAGGATTTCCCATAAAATTATCTTGTTTTAGCTTCCTGGATGGCCTCTGTTAGGATAATTAGCTTTTGCAGGACTAATGAGAAAACACCAAGCTCAAATGCAGGCAAGAAGCTCCCCTGAGACCTATGTGTAATCTGAACCCTGATAATAACAATGCTTTTTGTGTGTGTTTGTTTTGGGTTAAGCCCTATGACTAGTTGAGCAACTAGCTTAACAGAACTGCTAAATTTCCTTCAATTGTCGACGGGGTTATGACCTCTCATGGTAGATAATTAGGTTCTACTGAACATAGCTTGTAACTTGATCTAGTGATCAAACTACGATCTGTTGGGTGGTGATCGAAATACAAAAACACAAAAGCTATAAATAAAACAGGCACCTGCAGCTAATAAGAGACAGACCCAACAAGCCTTTAACAATCAAACATGCAGAATAAGTTTCTTTGTGCTTGAACATACAGTTTAAAATGCTGCTAGAAGTACTACGGTAAATGTAATAGCATCCATAGTTTCTATGATAATGTACATGAACTAGTGAGGCTGATTCTATTTTAAATTAATGTTTTCTCTATTGTTCTATTATGCTTTTTAATCTTGTTAGTTCTCAGAGCGGTTGTGTTGCTAACTGGTGCGATCGGCGAAAGGCACACGTGCCAGCGAGCTGTGCTCTTTTCTTTTTCCTCCACCCACATCTTTTCATAAATCCCTTTAATTATATCAGAAAATCTCTGCAACTTTTCAACATGTTTACAAGAAAACAAACACGGCAATTTCTAAAAGAGAGTTTTTCTTGCAGACAGTCTGGCTGTCTCTATTCCCCTTTACCATGTACGCAGGCACCCCCACTCCATCCCAACAGAACTTTGCTTCGCACATGTTCAATTATTCATCTCCCTCTGTCAAGAATTCAGCCATGCTAGCACTTGCCAATATCCCCCCACAATTTGGCAGACAGGCTCATATTTGGCATATGGTGGACAGCAGTGCTGCTTTTCCTTCCCTCCTCAGTTGGCCTCCTGGCATATACAAGGAGAACAGTAGCACATGCCAACACACACATATATGTGCACAGTTACACACACACACTAACCCTCAAACTCTCTAAGCCGCTAGTAATTGGCCTTAACCTCCTTCCAACAGGTTTCAAGGTATTCAGCAAAACATAATTGTGCTTCAGTAACCAAAACAGGAACAGAAAACAACAAAAGGACTACAAATGGGAAAATAATGAAAGAAATATTAATTTAGTCTTTATTACATATTAGGCTTTGCATATGAATGCACATATAATGACTTTTCTTTTTGCCTTTCCTCCTAAATTGAATAACAAACTGTATTTCATGATTATATTTTGTCTGATTTCACATCTTGGCAGTTGTGTTTTGGTGGAATATCAACCAGAACAGTCTCTGGTTTGTTCAGAAAGTTTATTTTAGTTGAAAGTTTTTAAGCTAATGACGAAACTGCAAAGCTGCAAAAACTGGAAAGTTTCAAGTCTGCAGTTACCAGTTCAAGTAACCAGTCTTACCCCTTCTTTCCACCGGAGCCGTCAGCAGCGCGAGTCAGCCGCGTCTCAGGAGCAGCATGTCGCGGCCCTTACGCGCCGGTTTCTACGCGCGACACCTCTGAAACGGGTCAAGTTCGACATTTTTGGGGAAGGAAAGACAGGAAATTGGACGTAGAAACGGAGCTAAGCTCCCGAGATTTTCAGAATAAAGAATGCACTGCCTTCCAATTGCTTTACTTTAAAAAAAGTTACTAACTGTGCGGCCCCGTGAGAAGTTATCACCTAGCTAGCGGTCTCCTTTGTTTTTCAGGTCCGTTTTGGCGATTATAAAACGGACAGAACATAAAACACAAACCATGTTGTAGTTTTCTCCTGCTTGTTGTTGTGTTTACTGACGAAGTCACTCGTGTGACTTCGTGCTCTGTCGGTGACAGCTGCTCTCCTGCTGCTTCGCGTCTCGTGGGAAGGGCCAAGCAGCAGCTTGCATGAGCAAGACGTGCTGCTGCAGTAACTTGCTAGCCTGGCAAGCCAGACTAAATAAATGTATTATTTAAACGTATTCAAACTTTGCAAAGCAAGAATTTGGTCTAGTTCACTAGGCTAGTAACATGCTGCTGACGGCTCCGGTGGAAAGAAGGGGTCAGCTTAATGCAAATCTGAAGACATTAAAACATTTCACTTTCAGGTATTAGTGTGTGCATATAATAACATAATGTTTTCTTCTCAGTGAATTTATTTTTTAAGTGATTCATATAACAGCCAGTGGGAAAGATCTAAAGTTGAAGCTAGACCAAAGGTTTGCTTAGGCTCCACTTACAAAAAAAGGCATGTGGATTAATTGACTGCAGCTTGGCTATTTGGACCCGCTGCATTAGTTTTAATTTGGCTCTTCAGTGGTTGCGAGTTATTAGTTTCCGTGCAGGCAGAAATAAGAAAACATTGTCCTGTCAAGTTAGACTTAAACTGTGTAAAGAACACTTTTGTATCCAACAGAAAACATTTTAACCCAACTAAGGCAAAATTGTCAGAAAAACATAATTGCAGCAAAAGGCTTTTTAAAGTCATTTTTCTTGAGATATGTGTGGCATTCTTCCTCCAATTGTCATCTTTGCACTCTAATGAAGAGCTTCTGATTGCCATTTTTATCCTTGTCTGAACCACATTCAACAAAATCAAACTACTGAAAGAAATTAAACAAATAAAGTCATGATTCGGTCTCCTACACGTAATAAACTTAGCTAAACACCCGCAAGTACTAGTTTGACAGTTATTTAAAAATATTCTCTCTGAGAAAGATAAACCGATTTCAAGATGTTTGGTAGCTTTAGCTTTTTTAATGAAAGTTATAAAACCTGATTTGATGTAATTGGGAAGAAAAATGCTTATTTAGTTTTTCAGAAATATAAACATTTACATAAGTCTTGAAAATGCACACACAAACACACACACACACACACACACACACACACACACACACACAAACACACACAGCACACGTGGAATGATAAGAGCACATCTGTTTGCATGCAGATGCGTCCTTATGCCAAATCTTCTAGTTGCCCTCAGGATGACTAATATCCAGTGAGCAATTTTGGCTAATAAATAATACATTTAAGAGTCTAATCAAATTTTACAAATGAGTATGTCTAGAAAACTATTAATCAGAGAACGAGCGTGTATTTACAAATATAACACTGGCACAAACAATCAATTATTCATAAAGTGAATACTGGGTAAGTGGGCTTCTTCCCGGGTGAAATGCCGCCATAATTGGAGTGGGACTACAGGAGTGTTTGCTCGTGTGTCTAACTGCGTGTGTATTGTAGGAGCCTATGTGCCTTTCTGCGTGCTAATGCACACACACACACACACACACACACACACACACACACACACACACACACACACACACACACACACACACACACACACACTAATACTTCTCCCCATGCACCAAAGTTCCCCCAAACACGACAAGAGCAGACAGCGACGGCTCATTACTGCCTAATGAGTTGTCTGATTAGTGCTGAATATGAAAGCCTTATTGTCAGGCATTGTATGTTTATTCTGATTAATTATTATATGGAAGTGATTGAATCAAGTTGCGACAACATGGAGCATTAGTGTGTCACCATAGTGGGGCTCTTGTGGACATTTTAGATTCAAGTAAAGTTTGGCTGCTGTCGACCGAGGTTATATCCCAGACTAACCGATGTGTATAATTATGTTGCAGTCAATGCTTCAAACTCACATTTCAGCTTTCAGACTTCCACCTGCAGATGCTGATGCCCACTAATGACCAGCAGCCTTTCTCCAGACAGGTGGCTGAAAGGGCTTCTCTTCGTTTGTGCTCATTTGTGGGTCTTTTTCGACATTTGTTCACAGAATAATGAGAAAAATATCTATAACAGGCCAACATGGAATTCATAGGTCTGCAAAATACTTAATGTGTGTGTGTGTATCTGATGGTTGTTATGTGTTTTGTGGGATATGTGGAGGTGTGAAATGAGTGTGCAAGCTGCAGGTCAATATGTTTTAACTATGAATCAAATGGCTAAAAGTAACACTCATAGTTTATCTTGTAAACACGATTGTAATAAATACTGTTGCTGTATTGGGATTTTAAATTAAAACGAAGCTAGTTCTTGTAGTGTTATTTCATAAGCCTACATGGAATTTAATGTGTTTTTTTAACAAGCACAAATGAAGCAAAACATTGCATTTCTGGTGTATTCAGGGGTCAACTCCAACAGGAATTTCCTAATATCTCTGCCAAAATATTTAGAAATCCTGTGTTGACTCTTGTTCTGCTGAACTGAGGATGCTAATGTCAAGATGACAGCCCATCACCTCCACCAAAAACGGATGAAGGATAAACAATCCATCACATGCACACCTTGTGACAGTTAGAGGAAGTAACGGCCACAAAGTTTGTTTGTTTTGTCATACATATGAACAGACAATGCTAACTTCACAAATAGGGAGAGTTTGCACAAAGCTGAGTGTTGAACTTCTGACCTCCTTGTTGAGCAAGATTATTAACAGCATTACTGCCATATGGTCCAATTAAATATTTCCCTATAGCACAAATAATGTACAGTGGGAGGAAACCAGAGTTCCTGAAGACAGCCCACACAGGCTCAAACTGGGAATTTCCTCGCTGCTTGACAACAAGTCTAACCACCACGCAGAGGTCTTTAATGACCACGCACTACCCAGTGCAATTAATTTACCAACACAATTATACACAAGCGTAGATGTAAATGTAACAAATGTCCAGATTCTAAATGGAAAAAGAGGTGCTGATACGAAGCAAACACACTGAAAGAGCACCAGTGACACAAACACACACTTCCTCTGTAGTAAGCCACGACTCCCTAATGACCAAGCAAAAAATAAATAAACTCCATGTTTAGTGTGTATTCCAAAATTACATATTAACAGAGAGCTTGCTGAGCACCACTGGTTATGATTTAAAGAGATAAATACTTTTTGGGCTTTGACCCACATTTATTTCTCCCTTATGATATTTGGCATGCTAGCAATATGTGAGTGGGTTTAGCTGCGGGTTATGGGATGATTTACGACCGAGGCCAGTGCACCGGGAGATATAAAACCCCTTCTTTCCTGACCGCCTTAGCGATAACAGCGGGGTTTAGCTTCAGTAAAGATGCTACTGTCGGGTTTGACCACCCTCCTCAGGGTTTACAGCCGCTTAGAGATTGACACAAACATTAATTACCACACAGTTTAATGCCTCAGTTTTCATGACGACAATTTGCATAAACTCCAGATTATCTAAGGAGAGAACAGATTGAGATACATTGCAATCCCTTACTCTCTTGAAAATAAGCCCAACACTACAAGAGAAACATGGTCACAGTGTTTGTGGAAAAGGCTTCGAGGCACCAGTGTCTCGTAAATGTGACCAGCTGAGAGATCAGTGCACCACTCCGAGAGTCGCCTCAGGAATGCACACACATGCAGGGGAAGACATTTGGAATATAGTCTGGTGTCAAGAAGGGCAGCAAAGAAGCCACGTCTCTCCAAGAAAACCATCAAGGACAAATGGCTTCTCTAATCATTACATGAAAAAGAAAATGTAGTGGAAGAAAGCTGCTCAGTTTATATTATGAATGTTTCTTATCCTGCATCTCCTGCACTGTAACTGAAGTGCTCTACAAATAAAGCTTTGGACCACCTTTAATTTTGAAGATTTTACTCGTGTTCATGACTTGTGGTCAAAATCTAAAATTTGAACAATTGCCCGTTATGCTGGATATACAACCCACACATTTACCAAATGATTGCTCTTCCATTTCGGGATATTGAGAACTACTGCCATTAAACAAATTATAAGAAATTGGAAACAACATATATCTTCTGTGAGAAGAAATGTGTATGAACAGAAAAGTCAAAGTCAAACAACTCAAACTTGAGATGGGAGGGTTTTGATGACGTTTCTTCAGAGACAATAACTGACATTATCCATTATTAATCCCCTAAGTGCAGAATTTAAACATAATGGTCAAATATTTGTAGCATGTTGAAGCCTTTTGCAGAGCAGATGCCATAGTGGGTCCTGTCTTCTTGTGGACTGTTGTCACAAATTCAAGTCAAACTACTTCTGAGCTGTAAAGCAGCCAGATGGAACATCAGGATTAGTACATTCATTAAAAACCTGTCATATTCAGTCATATTCATGTCTACTGCCCTTTAGTGGAATATCTACAGGTTGCAAGAGCCAATGTTATTTCTTTGTTATATTTTTACAATAAAAATGTCATCACATAGTTGTTTCACTACAATAGCTAACAAATAGTGCAGTTTTAAAATGTCTGTTTCCTAATCTACAATTTAAATTGTTGGTGTTGTGCAGAAGTAGAGAAACACTGTCTCTTAAATCAATTAAATGATATTGATGCACACAGCAAAGTCTGATAATGAAGCAAAAATGTACTGGTATTTTAGGCAAACAGTCATAAAATTTGTGTTTAATAATATTACTTTTTTATTGAAAGAACAAAAGATGATTTTTGTTTAAAAGGAAACTGTAAATCTAATCTGAAGCATAAACACCAAAAGAAACATCATGATGTTTGGTTATAAACCTGCTTTATGTGACCTCGGTTCATAATAACCAAGCCCCCCACTCCCACCTCCACCTCCAGTAGTTATATTACATGTTCTCACTCATTGTGTCTGTCATTGCAACATATGAAATCCCAAATGTGTTCAATCATTTGCACACATGAAAAATATTCTGCAACTTAACAGGTTTTTTTTTACAATCTGGCCCCAAAACACATGGCTTATGTTTCCTAATTTTCTCTTATAGTCTGAACAGAGTGCAATAATTGTCTGTCAACCTTAAGAACTAAATTAGTCCCATGGAGTAGAAAGCTGTAAGACCCTTCACATCAGATGAATCCAGCTTGTAACAAGCTATTTGTACTTTCTCTCAGCTGACAACGAGTCACTTTCCCTGAAGGATTGTGTATTTAATGGGGTGACTCAACCTTAATGTTAATGTACTGTAGGTAGCAGCTAATTAATTGCTGCAGCCTACTGGGTGGTTTCATTTTTGCATGTAAACATCTCACAAGTAAGGACATTTGACATGTGTGGATAAACAATGGCTTTATTTATTTATTAGTTGATTTTTCCCCCAACATCCAAAAAGTGTTCATGTTGGGTCAAAAGCAGAAGCACTCACCACTGAATGATAAATGTCCGTGAATGTCAGTGTGGATCGCAGAAGTCTGGACAAGCGCAACATCAAAGAGAGAGAAAAATGAAGGGAGGTGTGCATGTGTGTGTCAGTGAGGAGGAGGGTGTGTCCCTACTGTGATGAACTGGTGCTGACACAGCCAGATGTTTAGTTAAAATGCAGATCTCCAACGTGGGAAGAAGGGAGGAGCTGACATGCGCTTCGGGGCTTTAGACAGCCGAGTGCCTCCCTGTAGCTGCCGTGGATCTCTGTGGGGTGTGTGTGTGTGTGTGTGTGAGCAATCAGCTGGAAACTCACACATGTTGCCATGACTGTGTGTGTGTGTGTGCATGTGTGCATGTATGCATGTGTGCCTGTGTGTAACATAGTACATTAAAAATATGTCTGAACAAAGACCTCCCGTCGCCGTTTGCTCTTTGCGCTCCGTCAGAACAGACTGCTCAAGTTTGCACAAACTTGATCTCTCTCTCTCTCTCTCTCTCTCTCTCTCTCTCTCTCTCTCTCTCTCTCTCACACACACACACACACACAAACACACACACACACACACACACACAGACAGACATACACACTGCTGACTCAACGCCTCTACAGCCACATAGTCTGATGTTGCTGTTTGGTAGAGAGCAGCTGCAAACAGCTGCATCGAGTGAATGTGATCACATTACCAACTGAGCCTGTCATCTTCAGCAGCAGCACTATCATCATCTTCATCATCCCTGTCATCTCGTCAGCTCATTTGTGCCTGCTGCTGCTGTAAGCTGCGATGGAGCTTGTGACAGAATGACAAGCAACTGAGCTTAATGACATCAATCATGTTTTAAAATAATGTGCACTTGAGGATGGAGATGCAAAGAGGTGAAGAGGGATGGGTAAAAACAACGTGTGCTCTGCCGCCTGCCTTCCGCCGTGTTAATCTTTGTCCCAACCAGGCCAGATTAACACTTCGTTGTACCCTGGGCAACAATATTCAAGGGCCCCATCATCACGACCCAAGGATCACCATAATATGGCCACATACAGAATATTTTACTGTAGTAAATATACTCAATACTTGAATGCCTGACATCACGTAACCCGCTCAGGGTAACCTTTGACCCACCTTGTGTGGACTGACCAATGAGGAGAGAGTCTTAACTTGAGGCCCTCTCTTCATTGGTCAGTCTGCAAGAGACTGACTCTCAACTGATGTTCAAAGTCATAGGCAGCGAAGCGTCTCTGTGCAGCGCAAAAGCCCGGGTGGACAGTTTGTTTAATACAGGGTGATCATATTTCCATTTCCAAAAAAGAGGACAGGGGATCTGTGTCTATGATGTCACACTATGGCAACGCCACACAAACCATGTTGAGACCCTTTTTTTTTTGTAAGATCTAAATTAATATCAGATTCTGCCAATAAAAGGGCTCTAAAACAATTCATATGTAAATATTTAGCATATTTACTGCAAAATCAAAATTTTCTGCTTTAGTGCTGCAACAAGGTTTTATTAATAAGAAATTATTATACCTTTTGTTTTACTACAGCATTGGTACGCTTCCTGTGCACGATTATTAAGGATGCTTGTTTCAGCTGTGAGATTAGACGATAGGATCAATGAAAACATAAGTTGTCACACACTCCATGGAAACTTTCAGAGAATCCACAAATAGTGGCTTTCAAATGGTTTTGTTACTTTTTGCAAGTTTAGAAAAGCAGCAGATGAGACAGCGTGTCTGATAATTTAGTTTTTCATCTGATAATATTAGAACATGCCAGTGATGTCTGAGGGGCTTTTACAAACACTGTATAACTAACACTCCTGGACAGGGTATGGATTACACAGAGGCTTATGGGGAGCCCAGTTATGGGGGGGGGGGGGGGGGGGGGAATTTTGAAGGTGATCTGAATTGTATCAGATGTATAAATATGACATGTGTATAACTTATTGTTTTATACAGGTAAAAATGTGTAGTGGAGATAAAACTACCTACATTTTACTTTGTTTTCTTGTTTTTATTTAACTATTTCCTGTCCTGTCTGTCTCTCATCTTCCTGCATCTGTTCTAAACTCTCCAGAAAAACTGCTGCCTGGATTCTTACCGTTTCACCTCACCAGTTACTTTTGAGCAGATCAAAGGGATCTCCTGACCGCAAAGCGGAGAGCGCGTTTCGATGCTGCGTCAGTGAGGTGAAATCACCGCAGCACAGGTGATGATCTCCGCAGTAACAGAGCGCTTCAAGCACAAATAAGACAGAAAGTAGAGAACATGTGCGGACATGAACGATCATGTGTTAATTATAGTTTTTTGGTTGCGCCACTTTGAGAATGGACCGTGCGCTGGACGCAGCAGTCTGGATCACTGCGCAACAGCGTGCTGTGCCGCTCTCTGTGCTCTCTGCTCAAAAAAGTCCATAAATTATGTAATATAGGTAGAAAATGTTTTTCCGGCTCCCCTGGATGTGTAGGATATACTGCTCCCCCATAATTCAATCCCTGTTCCTGGATGAAAAGCCGGACATTTTCATCTACAAGAACCCCCAGTCCGGACGCCCGGACAGAGAGTGAAAAGTGGACATGTCTGGGGAAAATGGGACGTACGGTCACCCTAGTCCTCATAAAGCGGGAAATTACAGATACAGTATTTTGCTCGTGTCCTTGCTGCCCTGGGCCCTTTAGAGTTCGTGGGCCCTGGGTAATTGCCCAGTTGCCCATATGGTTAATCCGGCCTTGGTCCCAACCTATCTGCTGCTGTGGAAACTAGACATACAAGGTGTCAGAATTCATAAATGTCTGACATTAAAGACTGTGAGGGATGGTTGGGGAGATCAACATTTAAGTGCACTTATTAGGCAAAGGTGGTAAGCAGGCCTCAAAAAACACCTAATAAACTTATGGTGTGGACTTTTTTCTATTTCTGTTGCAAAATATCTGTTAAATGTCAAAAATGCATTTTAAAAATGCTAAATAAATAAATTAAAATATTGTTTCTCCAATAAAAATTGAACTGCTCCACTGTCTCCTACATGCTGCGTTATGGTATATTCTGTAACAGCTTCATCCTTTAAGTGTCACATGTCACCAGCTAAAGGCGGGGGAGACCCTGAACAGGTCAACAGTTCCACACTAAGTCACATGTAGAGAAAAACCAACCACACTCAGACCATAGTGACAATTTTAAATTACCAATAAACGTAGCGTGAATGCTATTGGCGTGGCTTGTGTCTGTGTGTGAGAGCAAAAGCTGCAGTATTTGAAGGAAATTATGCATGTATGGAGAAAAAATGTGCAATGAGGCCAAGACCACAGTACGGTGTAACCTACGACCTTCTGTCTTCTACACAACTATGCCACCATGCAACCCAACATTGATGCATCGAATATAAAGAGTTACGAGAAGGTGACACTTGCAGAAGCTACCTTGACAGCGTTGCTAATGCTAAGCTATGCCCATCTCCTTCCACTCCATGGGTCCCCTACTGTCAGCAAATATGAATAAGATTCTATGGGGGAATAAATGATCCCATTTTATATGTGTCATGGATTTCACATATGTTAGCGGACTCCAACTGCTCGTCTCACCAAATCGACGTCTTCAAACCAGACAAGGAGAAGAAGAAGAAAATAGCTGTGAGTTTAGTGAGATACACATACTTCTTCCAGGACAAATTTACAATAATTAAATAATGAATATTTGTTCAGAAGACTCAATTCACTCCATATCAATAAATAGTATGGTGCTTGGACTAATTACAATGAAAGTTTCTAAATTTTGGAAATACCAAATAAAAGTGTTTCAAGCATTCATTGGAACACCCAGATGTCAATAATTCTGTTATTCTTAAGCAAAACACTCCAAATATCCTGAAGAACAATAGACACAAAAGTCTATTGAAAGTATTTTCAGTTTAATAATAAACATCAGAAAAAGTTAAAGCTTTTAAACTTTTTGAATGTGAATATTTAATTTGATCATTCAAAACCCAATGAGCAGGAACAATATAATCACAGCAATTCTATTGCACATATCTGCAAAAACACTTTAAAAGTTAAGAAAAGCCCTTCTGATATATAAAATGTGTCTTTTCTTGACAGAGAAGAATTTAACTATGCATATCTGCCATGCATTTTTACTCAAGCCAATAAATGCTGAAACATCCACTTAAGTCTTAAATAGCAGAATCTCTGACATCCAAACCAACTACCACGCTTCTTACTGAAACACTAAACTTAACAAGTGAACCTCAATCTATTTACATTAAAAAAATGGTAATGGTAATTAAATGGAATTGAAAATGAAACTTTTAAACTAAAGATCAATTTTGGTTGGAAACTAAAACTCATTTCTCTTATCTTTTGGTTTTTACCTTCAGGAGTCACCACCTCATCTGTCTCAATTTAGTCCTATGGCAATCAAGACGTTCATGTTGCAAAAACAACAACAGTGAACCACGAGTGTTTTTAATTAAAGCTAAAAAAAATGGTGGAAAGTAGGGGGCCCCATGTTTTGGGCCCTGGGCCTCAAAAGGACCACATCCAGTTACTTCCTGTGGATTCACAGAGGTAGGGCGGAGATGAGGGTAAAGGCAGATCCATATGCTGCAGGAACAGCTTCTCTCTGCCGTGCATTAGAAGATTTGGAGAAAAAAAAATTAGAACAAGGGGAAATAGTTTTCAAGCTGTTATGATTAAAAAAGAGGAGCACCCACACCTCCGCAGCAGACGAGCCGTCTCCTTTCATTTGATCCTCGTCAGCTTTTCACCTCCCCTCCCTCCTAACTCATCTCCCTGCAACCCCATTTAATCATTAAGTCTAGCAAAGAGCACTGCTGTCTGCTCGGCAAGTAACAAAACCACCCTTCATATCCCCTAGCTTCTAATGACAACCAACAGCTAAAGGGTACTGTGAAGTATTTCACATCCACCTGGGACTCATCCTTGCAGTCATATCTGCCTGATGTGTGACGGTAAGGAAGTGGCTTAAGGCTGCCATCAATCCCTTAGGTGTCTATTTGATGATCCCCACATGGGAATACTTCACGGCAAGTCCTAGCTACCTGCCCCACTATTTTAACAATCTCCCCTGGGCCTGTTGGAGCTCTATTATGTGTCTTCTGGAGGATGCATTACGAAGTGCATGTCGAATCAGAGACGGTGCTTTGTCTAAGTCCCTGCTTCGTTACATCTTTCTTCACTCTGGTTGGCACGTAGGTGTAAACAAAGAGCTGATCACTCAAACATAAAGCAGCACAATGAAGAGTAAGAACAGGTGAGTGTTGGATTTCAGCTGGACTGAAGAGCGCTTTCTGTCTGGTAGGGTCTTTGATCTTGACACACGAGGACAAAGTGTTCAAGTTGCTCACTGGATAGAGATTTATAAGTAGACATGGCATTTCAGCAGCAGCAGTTTGGAGTTCAAAGTCTTCATAGAGCTGTGAAATGTCTGTTTTGTTTTCTTCCTTAAGCTTTCATTTAGAGTCTGCAGTTGGACAACAAAAATCACAGAGCCCTCCACATATCCTCTAGGTGTCTTTTTGCTTCCTGGAGACACCAAATACCAGCACATTCTGGAGTTTATGTTACTAAGACTATTGGTTATTTCAAGAGACATTTAGACATTTAGATTTAATGATTTTAAATCTCTTTTTAAGACAGATCTTTGGTTTCTGAACTTCAACTTGCTGTTTCTTTGCAGACATTTTCTGTGATCACAGAAATTTTTGACATTTTTCTACTAAAATGTCGACATTTTATTGATACACTTTGTAATAAAACATTGTTTTGGTGAGAAAATGTGCTCCAATCACAAAACACAGAATTTCAAAAAAGGAAAGGAAAAACAAGAATTTGGGGAAATAGATTTCTCATACACCTCCCAGCCAAACAGAAAGTCCCCCCCCTGGATTTAACTAAGCAAATAGGTAAGAGCCTCTTATTGGATAATTACTTCAGCTAGCAACTAGCTATTTAACAACCAGTGCAATGAGTTGCTTCTCATTTCTTCAAAAACCATGTGGAAAGACACATCTGGTGGTCGTGGAAAAGATGCTAGTCTGTGTGAGAAGAGTCAGATTATTGGTATGCATCAAGCAGAGATTGCAGAAATGACTAAAATTTGGTTAAGGACTGTCCAAGTGGAAGGATAGTGGGGTCCCATCATCTTTAAGGAAGGAATGTGGCCGAAAAAAATCCCTGAATGATGTTGATGAAGTTTGGTAAAACCACATCTAAGAAAGACAACAGTAGAACTCACAGCTATGATTAACAGTGGAAGTAGGAGCATTTCCACAAGCACAAAGTAAAGGTAACTCAAGGGATTGGGAGTGAACAGCTGTGAAGCCATAAGAAAACCACTAATCAGTGAGGCAACCTGGAAATAACGGCTTCAATTTGCCAGGGAGCATAAAGATTGGACTCTGGAGCAATGCAAGAAGGTCATGTGGTCTGATACGTCCAAATGGATCCTGATCCAGAACAGAGGGGGATGAAGTGATGCACCCATCATGCCTAGAGCCTACAGTGCACGCCTGTGGTGGCAGTGGTATGATCTGGGGTTGATGCAGGTGGTCAGGTCTAGGTTCAGCAACAGGATGTGCTCCAAAAACGAGGTCAGCTAACTACCTGAATGTACTGAATGACCAGATTATTCCATCTTCCCTGGTGGCACGGGTATATTCCAAGATGACAACACCAAGATTCATCAGGCTCAAATAGTGAAACACACATGGATTGGCCACCACAGAATCCAGACCTTAACCCCAAAATTCCACTACCTCCGCTCCGCTCTGGCAAGAACTCCGCAGCAAAATCAGTCCCGTTGTAGTCAATCAGAGCTGTTTCACTACTGCGGCTGTGCGGCGCAGTGCGTCGCCCACCGTTTCGCCATCCGGCAAAAATAGGATCGATTCTATTTTTGCTGGACGCCAGAGCACCTCCGCAGTCAATGGACAGAAATCACTACTGCCCAACAGGAAAAGGAGCAAGCACAACTTCCGTTATTTCACAATAAATCGATAAACAAAAAGCGTTTTTTTTTTTTGTTTCACATGCACAGGTTTAACAAGTTTTAACAACTATCAATGGCGGCTGAACTTTAAATGCACAAAAGTAAGCCATAAATACAGTTTCCACTATCAAAGCAGTCACCCTTTGTTGATCCAAACACTGCTGATCTCTCAACACAAATGATGGGCAGACTAAACAGTTCATTTCGATGCTTCTCCCACACAACGGGTGTTTGGATCTAACTTCCGCGTTTATTGCTTGGACTGTATCGCAAGATCTCGAAAATCCCGTGCATGCATGTTTGCGCACCTCAGGTCTCCGCACCGGAGCGGAGCCGTTGTAGAGCGGGTACCAGTAAAAACTGAGTTCGGAAGCGAGCGGCTGCGGAAGGCGGGGGCAGAGCGGAGGTAGTGGAATTTTGGGGTAACCCCATGGTGAATCTTTGGGATGTGCTGGAGAAGGCTTTGTGCACCGGTCAGACTCTACCATTATCAATGCAAGATCCTGGAGACACATTATTGCAACACTGGATGGAAATAAATCTGGCGACATTGCAGAAGCTTATGGAAACAATGCTACAGAGAATGTGTGTCGTAATCAAAGCTAAAGGTGGTCCAACACAATATTAGAGTGTGTGACCTTATTTTTTTTGGACAGGCAACGCATCCAACTGCTAAACTAGTACACCAAGAAGTCCTGAGACAGAAACAGAAAGATAATTCTAACATGTTGGACAAAAAAGACTGAGACCAAAGGATTTAAGGCAAGAACCAATTAAATAAAAATGTAAGTACATTCCATAAGTCGCTCCATAGAGAGTTGGGTGTTAATCATTTGCAAAATGGTCTCATAACAATCCAACTAATTGTGAGAAAATAGGTCTCTTAGGATGTTGACTTTTGTTCTGGAAACTGAGACACTCAGAAGGTCAGAGAGAGCACTTAGAGAGGCTGCATGGAGACACTAAGTGGACAGAGAACACGTTTATCTCTTGTGAGGGAACACTTTAGGGCATTTTCCTTTTAGCACTTCCTGTCACCTTCCAGCATGCTTAAGTTCTGTGTGTGTGTGTGTGTGTGTGTGTGTGTGTGTGTGTGTGTGTGTGTGTGTGTGTGTGTGTGTGTGTGTGTGTGTGTGTGTGTGTGTGTGTGTGTGTGTGTGTGTGTGTGTGTGTGTGTGTGAAGAGCAAATTACTTACAGGTTCAGTAGGAATGATGCCCAATTAGTCTTAAGATAGGGCTGTGCAGTGCAGCAGTGGTTAGAGCTGTTGCCTTGCAGCGAGAAGGTCCTGGGTTCGCTTACCAGCCTGGGATCTTTCTGCATGGAGTTTGCATGTTCTCCCTGTGCATGCGTGGGTTCTCTCCGGGTACTCCGGCTTCCTCCCACAGTCCAAAAACATGACTGTTAGGTTGATTGGTCTGTCCAAATTGTCCTTAGGTGTGAGTGTGTGTGTGTGATTGTTTGTCCTGTGTGTCTCTGTGTTGCCCTGCGATGGACTGGCTCCCTGCTCTCTGTCCAGGGTGTACCCCGCCTGATTGCCCATTGACCGCTGGAGATGGCACCCCCCCGCGACCCCACGTGGACAAGCGGGTTCAGAAAATGAATGAATGGATGGATTATTATTCTTGTAGCGTGATGAATTGTCCATTTCTGACCTAAAAGGCCCTGCTCTATTTGCTCTGCCCAAGCAAAACCATAAGTTTCTGACACAAGCCTAATCTACAAGATCTGGGCCAAGGCCACTCATGCTCTGTGCTCGTATCTAAACTGTTGCCTCTCCGGACATGCACAAGAAAGAAGAAAGAAGACGAAGAACCCTTCTCTTTAAATAATAATTAAATAATGTCTGTTTGTCCAAATAATCATGTGAAGCTAATGTTCAATCAATCTGTGAAATGGCAATATTAATTACTTGATATTATAATCCTATGATAGTATATAATAAGTAATATAACTTTAAATATTTACACGACTGATCACACGTAATGCTGAGTCACATGACACATTTCCTTTTTCTGATCCAATCAGAACCTTCCAGATCTGACGCGAGGCGTGGTTTTGATGGTGCTTATACCATCCCCTTTTTTGTGTCAAATCCTGATTCCTGGTGCCTATCTCCAGCGGACAATGGGCAATCAGGTGGGGGGCACCCTGGACAGGGAGCCAGTCCATCGCAGGGCAACACAGAGACACACAATCACACACACACACTCAGACCTAAGGACAATTTAGACAGACCAATTAACCTAACAGTCATGTTTTTGGACTGTGGGAGGAAGCCGGAGTACCCGGAGAGAACCCACGCATGCACAGGGAGAACATGCAAACTCCATGCAGAAAGATCCCAGGCTGGTAAGCGAACCCAGGACCTTCTCGCTGCAAGGCAACAGCTCTAACCACTGAGCCACTGTGCATCCCTTAATAATAATAATAATAGTAATAATAATAGTAATAATAATAGTAATAATAATAGTAATAATAATAATTATTATTATTTTATTATTATTATTATTATTATTATTATTATTATTATTATCAGTTGCATTTAATGATAAAACCACAGTAACAATTTATTAAAAATCCAGAAAAATTGGAGAACTATACATTTTTTTTTTTTTACATTTTTGAAAAATAATTCATTGTTTGTTGTTGTTTATGTTCAGGAAACTCTCAACTATTTTTGTTTTCTATTAAGTATAAATGTGCTCACATCCCTTTCCTATAACAGGGAGTTAAATTTAAAAAGGAACCAACAAGTTAAACTAATAAAACGTCTCATTCCAAATGTCACACCCAGACCTTTCCAAAGCTTTGCCCACCTCCAAGTTCCCATTCGTGCAACTACTTTTGTTTTGGAAAGCTTCTAAAGTCTCATCATAAGTCTTTAATAGAGGTCAAAAATATTTGGACCTTTATAGAGGTTTTAAACATATGTAGTTAACTTTTACTACAACTATATAAAGCTCACCAAAGATTTAAGCAGTGGGCCAATAAATAAAAGTTGTATTAGTTAAATTTCAAACCTGCTGAAATGTTGCCATGATGACCTCTCTCTAGCTGAGTCAGAAGGCGAAGCTCTCGATTTATTGGTCGATCTACCTTTTTACCCTCACCTATGGTCACGAGCTTTGGGTAGTGACCAAAAGAACGAGATTGCGGATACAAGCGGCCAAAATGAGTTTTCTCCACAGACTGGCTGGACTCTCCCTTAGAGATGCAGTGAGAAGCTCAGTCATTCGAGAGGGGCTCGGGGTAGATTCGCTGCTCCTCCACATCGAAAGGAGCCAGTTTAGGTGGCTCGGGCATCTGGTCAGGATGCCTCCTGGACGCCTCCCTGGTGAGGTTTTCCAGGCACGTCCAACCGGGAGGAGACCTAAAGGTAGACCCAGAACAAGGTGGAGGGACTATGTCTTTCACCTGGCCAGGGAACACCTTGGTATTCCCCGGAGGAGCTGGCCCAAGTGGCTGGGGAGATGGAAGTCTGGGCCTCTCGACAGGTTACTGCCCCCGCGACCCGACTCCGGATAAGCAGAAGAAAATGGATGGATGGATGGATGGATGGATGGATGGATGGATGGATGGATGGATGGATGGACGAATGGATGGATGGATGGATGGATGACCTTGTTCTTCAGTTGAATACAGTTTACCAGGAAGATGCTGATATTTGGGTAAAAACGACTCACAAATGAAAACTTAGACAGCATAAGTCAGAAGTTGTGTCTTTTTGCATAAAGAGTCTTTATTACAGTAAAGTAATAATATTACTGGGAATGCAGCATTCTTTGTGTCTTAACAAAATTATACTAAAAAGAAATGTGATCCAGGTGAGAGATCTCGCTCTCCTGGGGTTTTGATGGACACATTTTTTTTAAACACTGGGGCTCTAGACACTCAATAAGTCTAGCAACAAAGGTGTCAAATCGGCTAAAGCAATATGAACTCAAGAGAGTGGGAAGTGTGAGGGAGGTCAGGCATAAAAATTGTATCTTTTTTTTAAATACCAGAAATTAAAGCCGAAAAACAAACAAAAAGAAATCCACTATAGTAATTTTTTAGCTGCCCGCCTCCATTTTTCCTCCGTCCGTCTGTTTTCCCATTGCTCTCAGTGACTCACTTGTGTTCCATATGTGCAGTATTTGCATTTTTATGGCACAACAATTGACTTGAACAAATACAATAAAAAATACTTTGCAATTATGCCCTCTAAAATCCCACAGGGAGCAGATGTTTGCATTTGTATGTCCTGCTGTCATTTGTCTATATTACCTCAGTGAAAAGAGCTTTTCAATAAAACCATCCTCTATGAGGCTACTGCAACTGCGCTGCATTATGGGTGGCAGGGAAGCAGTAAAATTCCATCATCTCTTCAATTTGGTCTCGTATAGTACCAATAAACTGCAATTTGATCTATTCCAGTATAATACCAAGAAGCCAGTGCAACATCTTGCCATGAGGAGAAACACAGTTGTGATTATGCGACTATAGAGTGACAGCTGCACATTCTCAGATACACATCTGAAAATCCCACTTTCATTTGATGTGCATTTTTATCATATGCACACCACGTAGAACTGTTGCATCAGTCTTCTAGCCCTTAGAGGATTTGTTGAAAAAGAAAAATATACATGCTTTCAGTTGAAAACGACTGAAAGGACCAAGTGAATGAAAGCAAAAGTTTGTTGCCACTAAAGTCGATTTGTTTCTTTTGTTGTATATTTCAGAAAACAGCACACTGCTGACTAATGCAGTGATGTTTCAACTGTCCGATGCTTTATTCATTTGTCAAAGTTTGATCCCAGCAAACTTTGCGGCTTGTTTGTTTTTCTGCACATTACTGGCTGGTTGTCTGAATGCATTTATGTATCACCACGGGCAGAACTGAGGCAAACACCACCACAGCCTAGAAGCCACCAGCCGATCTAGAGAAGTGTTCATCAGCTGCTACTGCCTGCACTAATTTTCATCAGTTTTGACAAGCCTATTAAATGGCTCTGGAACCAAAAATAAATCAGTTTGTCTTGTGCTGAAGTGACAGGCAGTGATCACACCTCACAATGATGCAGGGAAGAAGACATGAAAACTTTTAATTTAAAATGCTGTTTCCGTGCACAAATGGCTGGGTATCGTAAAAGGGATTTTAGCCACCAAGTACATGAGGATGATAGACCGAGGTCTGATCCAAAATACAGCATGCTAGGCTGCTCACGCAGAGGAAGTGGTATGCCCCACACTTGTCCTTTATTTAAGGGCAGACCGGAAATGGGTGCAAATACTGTACCAGTTGCCTCCAGCTCTCATTGCTTGGAGACCCAAACAATTCCCAGTGAGTTGGTGGCTTTAGTCCATTCAGCAGCAGCATCTGCGCAGCAACTGCCTCTGTGTTTCTCTCAAACCAAGAAAAGAGACAAGATACAACATGATACCTGAACAAAGGACGCAAGAATTGCTGCAGGACTTGAGCTCAGCAAATAGAAAAAAATAAATACGAAAACACAATTATTAATTGGGTCAAGATATCTTTGGTGGAAAACCCAACAACTATACTTTCCAGTTGAAGTTCACAATGTTAAATATATGGAACACTTGTTTAATTAATACATTTGCAGTGGTCTCTAGAGTCCTTTTTGCAAGACACACCATGCCTGCAAGTCAGCATAATACTGCCACCAGAACGTGTCTTATGAACGCGTTGTGGCGGCATGGCGTTGTGGGAATTTTGAAGGCATCTGTGCCGCCACACTTTATAGTAATAATACCGCAATGTGAGACTTCATGAATGAATATTATGCCTTGGTGCAACAGGGTGTCATGATCATGTGGGGAGTTACTGCCGAGCTACGGCCAGAAACTATATTGAAAACTAAAGTAAACACGAGCCGTAAATTTCACTTTTGCAAACCGAATCAGTTGAGATTATAAACTGGAGCGATGCAGAGCTCCGTGAGCATCACTCCATTTGAGCTGGAGGTCAGATCACCAGAGACTGCACGGGGATTGTGAGTGAAAGCCACCTTTAGGGGCGGCTTGTCAAAAAAACGTAATGAGCGGCTTCGATCGCAATAAAAAGTAAGTTATGCCTAAGGTAAATGAAAGTTCACACTAGAGCAGAGTTTGCCCCCATTCCTCATTTATACCACCATTGCATCATCTTTTGTAAAAAGGATATGATTGTGCCACATTACCACCACGGTCTGACCACTTATAAACACCCTAAGGCTCCTTCATGCCAGCTCAATTTTGTGGCAAATTGGCGGCATTGTTTTCTAAAGAGGCTTAATAGGAATGAATGAACCATTGGTGTACCATTTTCAGGAACTGGAAGTGAGCCAGATCAGAGCTGAGCTGCAGATGACAGGATTTGGAGTCTTAATTTCCAGATCTTTGGACGTCTCTCCTCAGATGGAACGCAACCCTACCACTGACTTGCAACTTTACCTTCTGCCATGTGGTGAACTCGCTAATGCTAATGGATAGCTTGTGCTATATGATGGAGACGTGTGCATCAACCATGTCCTCATTTAGCGTACATCAACTAGAGTAATATAGTTTTGGTATGTCGAGTAACAGAGCTGAACAATGCTCGTTATAATTTAAACAAAGAAGAGAAGTGACTATCTCACAGTGATCACATACACACACAAACCCACGCATGCTCGCATACACACACACACATGTCTCTAATGTCACTGGAGTCTGCGTCCAGGTCATAATATTTTTAACTTGAGTGCAAACCCCTGAATGGCTTGCTCAGCAGCACTGAGTGTTCTTCAGACTAAACACGTGGAACCACATACACACAAACGGGCTTGACTTATAAACCTATCCTTAATAATGAATTAATGCTAATGCATTTTGCCACCTTTATTTATGTAACTAAAATGATAGAATTCACAGGAGAAAGATATGTTTTGTTTTCACTGTTCTTTAGACTCCAACACTAAAAGCACGATAGATTAAGTAGAATTATGTTTATTTATCATGGATGGATCAAGCTTTTTTTGTTTCATTCAAAATAAAAACAAATAAAACATATAAACAATAAGATATACATAACAACAAAAAATCAAATTTGAACGAAAAGGAGCAGAATGAAAACATCTTATAATTTCTACCCCCTTTTCCAGAAGAAATTATCTATTTATATACAATTTCCATTTGTCAGACACACATACAGATTCATTTTAAACTTTTTCCTGTTCTAAATTCCAGTGCAATCATGATCATTGATTTAATTTACATTCTCATAATTATTTAGTGCACTCAATTTGGTACACTTTTGACTATATTAAATGACAGCTTTTTTTATTTCCCTTTTAAGGTTATTCTATAATTTAACACCATTTGCAGATTCCATTCCTTAATTTTAGTTCTAAAGCTTGGGTTTGTTAAAGCTAGCATACTTCCATTTAGTCAATTAAATAATTTGCTTTTTTTTCCTCCAAAAAATAAAAAGCCAGAACTGTAATATTTTACTTCCCTTTCTAACAAGTCACATCTGGAGGCGTGCACTGTTTTAGTTCTGGCAAGGCCTTATGGGAAGCAGTCGTCAAACTGAAATAAAGTGGACCAGGCAGCCTTTTTTTAATCCTCGGTGGACCGCACAGGACAATACAACTTCAGCAAAGACAGTGTCAGCACTCGGGTCCTCTGACAGCCAACACCTATTTTTCTCAGGATGACATCTTTAGCAGTGGACATTGTCATTCACTGGGAGAAACACAGAGAGACCACAGGGCTGTCAGAAGCACTGAAAAAAGTTTCCATGACAACGGCTGTCTCTAAACTCCCATGTCCTTTCTGTCACAGAGGCTGACATAAACCGACTATCATTACTTTGTCCTCATCTGCTTCATCTTGTTTCTAGTTTGGCTTGGTTACCTCCTGCTGAGTTGTCTTGTGCTATTACTGCCCCAACCATTCTGCCTAAACTTTCTCTCATCCTGTCTCTCATATGTAATTATCCTTGCAAACGCCATCGTAGTCCAGATCAGAGGGACTCGGTAAACTGCACATTCAACTTTTCATGCCTTTTGGCAATAATTTTTTACGTCATCACAATGTTTTCTTAGTCTAGAAATTTAGGTAAACCTGCAGGTCAGTCTAACTATGCTCCACTGTAGGTCTACTATTGGCCCAAACAGTTTCAGGTTCAGCCAATCACTGCTGTCTATTTCTGGAGAAAGACACTGGGTGAGCTCATTAGAGCTTCAACGGAAAAAAAACTACAAAGATGGCATCGCCTCAGAAGCCGAGCTTGCTCGAAATGGTTTTGGCATCAACTATGAATGATTTAAACTTGGACTTTTCTTTGTTGCACGAGCAGATAAAGGTACTTAAGTCCTTTATTCATAAAATGATGTATTTGCTTCTTCTATGACAGCAGATTCCTCAGTTGACTTATTATTTTCCTTGGAGACCATTTGAAAGACAACAGTAGATTCCATCCCATAACCGAGTTGTCTATTAACTCATTCACTGCCATTGACAACTAAAGTCGTCATTTTAAATCCAATCGTTCACTGCCAATGACGACTAAAGTCGTCATTAGCATTTTGTTTTTACTGTATGGCCGTCAGAACGAGCCCCCGCACCGTGAAAACAAACATTTCAGCTCTAAAGCCGGTCTTTATCCGCATATGTCACGTGATCAGGAAGCAGAAAATCTGTGTGTTAGGAGATCGTTTTGGGCCACTGCTGTAAAAAAAGTGAGGCTTGAACTGGAAAAGCTTCTGCCGATCACAATTCAACAACGGATTATGAAAGAATGGACAAAGCTCGAAATGCGCAGATTCTTCCTGATGCAAGAGGTGAGTCTCCGCTTTGTTTAGGTTGTTTTGGCATCGGCATCATCCTAGTGCTCAACGTTCTGTGACTCTTGAAAAAACTGTAAAAACGGTGAGAAACGCTGGCAGCGAAGGGCTTTACTGATCAGGAAACGGCTGGCAGCGAATGAGTTAAAATTAAAGTCCCATTTGTTGTCACACTGGTGCATGGTGAGATTCATTCTCCACATATGACCCATCCCCTGGGGGAACGGTGAGCTGCAGAAATGGTTGCACTCAGGAATTAGTTGGTGGTTTAACACCCAAATCAAACCTTTTAACCATCCCACTGTCCTAATGGGTGTGACCCTGCGAGGAAAGTTGACCATTGAGCAGGGTTGATGGTTTATCCCTTGGGTCCATGTGGCAGGGGTGAGGAGTGAGCACCACCTCACCCCTGCCAAATGGACCTCCAGGAAAAATGCACACAGTCACTTTAAAGGAGAATAAAATCATGAATTTTACTAAATTACAAGCTCAGCTTGTTGGCCACATATTTTCACTGGAAAATGAGTCAGAAAATTAGAACAGAAGAGTGGCCAATGGGTCTAATTTATGCAAAAAATATAAAAATTAAGGAATGGAGATATGTTAAAGATTCCTACCAGACTGTAGCTATGCTTAGCATGTCTTTATAATGGTTTGCAAAGCATGCATTACCAAAATGGGAAAGTGTTAGACATTTGAAAAACCAATGAAAACTAAAGGCTTAGCTTTCCTCCAGTTATTGCACATCACCTTCCACCTTTCAATCCACAATATAAAACAATAACATCTTATTTTAACAAATAATAGAATTTTACTTATTTTAGTCAAACCTCAAAAATTATACTTGCATGTGTTTACACTACTTAATTAAAGAAATTTAGAAATGTAGAAAACTTTATATCTTCCAAGTAAGAAGCGTGAAAAATGTGAAGAAATAATGAGTCAGTATTGGGGCAAGGAGGTGTTTGGGCAAATATTCAGTTATTTCTTCCCATCTTTATTTGCCGTGCCTTGAGTAAATGTCAGGCTGCACTGGGAACTGGCAGTAACAGCTCATTATAAAAATTTGAACCTGAAACATCTTGCCGCTTTCATGCTTGGATGCAGCAAAAAGGAATTGCAGGAAATCACTGTTTTGTGACATGTGACCTGTGCCATGAGTTCAAGGGCTGCAGTTAAAAGTCCACACGAGCCTAACGAAGGCTGATGCCTGTACAAAACTCAAAATTACAGTCACTTTATGTCTTGTACAATAAAGTGAATCATTACCACTGCCACATGAGAGAACATAATCTGGCCTGCTCCCAGCTACTCCCCAATGGGACCTGATTTGTGATCGCATCTGAAGATAGACTCTGCGTTCAATCAACAATGGAGCTTTCAGACCTTCCCACTGAAAGGCTTTAGGGATACAAGAGATCAATAAAGATAAATTAATTACTATGCTGCCAAAAGGGAATTCTGTGCAGCCAGAGTTACTATAGAAACACAAAACAGCATGGCAGGCCTTCTTTTGTAAATTATATAGAGGTTAATGTCTCCACTAAGGCAATAGGTCCAAGGGAAGTCCAGGATGTACCTGTGGCATGACACGATCATCAGCTGCAGAATTGACATTTACATTTTTTCACTGCAGCTGTCTCCCTGTAAGATGTTCTGCAAAACAATCAGGCAAACAGATGATACCAGGGAGGCTTTGTTTCTCATTAATCTGAGTGCATTATATGTGAATTCTTATTATGAAAACAATTAAAACAGGAAGTAAGATGAAGAATGGTAGATCTAGTGGGAAACTACAGATTTTCTTTGCATTTCCAGTTGTTTTCTTGGGAATTTGCACAGGGGTTGAGCCAGTATTTCCTCCTGGCACACTCATCTATAAAGAGCAGCGGTGCACTGGCTGCCCTGCCTGCCTGGGGGCTACATTTGCTACAACACTAATATCATAGAGGCTACCAATGAATTCCTAAAGAGCACAATCAAGAGAGAAACAACCCCTGCCGCTGACATCACCGTGGCACTTACCTCCCCTCTTGCTACTTACACAAGCAATATTCCAAGTTGTTGTTTTGCTTCCATCAAATTTTCCATTAAAAGTGACATTTCATCTAAATCAGGCCCTTGGGGTTTAAACCCAGACACACACCCAAGGAGGTAAGAGATGGGGGTAATTTTCATTTACTGTTACATGCACAAGTTTGCACACACACACACACACAAGCTCAAGTGTGTGTACCTCCAGCCCCTCAAGTGACAACACATATGTGGAGAGTGTCAATATTTGCAAACATCAGAGCCACATCAAAGCAATTACATGTGTGTCTGCATCCTGTGTGGTTATTAAAGCAAACGGCGCATCACATCGTTTAGGTGTGTTAACATCACAGTTCTTCTCTGCCTCTCTAAAGCCCCACACAACACCAGATTCACGTCGCTGAACTGAAATTCACAACCATCCCAGAGCAACGTGCATGCGTGTGAGCTGTGACAGCAAAGAGGGCGCCAGGTGACTTCAGTGGGGATGGCACGACATGTGAAATAGGCTCCCGTCTGCACTCCCTGCATATGAATCGTTGTTCGTTTGTCACATTTCCAGAGGAGTGAAAGACTGAGGAGGGATGCCAAAAAAAAAAAGAGGAAATGAGTGTGGCGTGGGTGTGCAAAAGTTTTCGATTTAGGTGGAGTCTCGGAATCCTTCCTTCCTGTAGGCATTTTCTCACGGGGGCTCATCGAGGTTTAGTATCTTAAAGCATGAACTCAGATTGAGCCTTCACTACCTTTTGGATTAGAAATATCCATACTTTACACACGGCCCCACACATACAGGAAGTGACACGTAGTGTTCTCTTAAAGGAGTACCAACTTCATTTAGTGCAACAGGAGGATGTATTATATACAACAAATCTATTTTTATATAATAGTATTTTCTGAGAACTTCCTTCTTTTCAAGGTATCGGGAATCGATCCTGACAAACATCTTATAAAATACAATAAGTTGTCTAAAAGATCATTGGTTTATAATAAAGTTTGCATTCATAATAAAGAAAATAGGTACACTGGTTGTACTTTCAAAGCTGGAGTTCAACCGTCTGACGCAAACCAGAACAAAAACAATTCTTGCTCGAACACAGAGTCTCTCAGAGCTCTGTTCTGCTCTCTACCAGAGCCTCTTTGTGTCTCTTTCATTGCTAACTTTCTGCTAGAAGACGTATTTTATTCTGGGCTTATCTGAGCTTTACTTTTATAGGTTTCTTTTTGCAGAATAAAACTGTCTGTTGCTGCTGGAAACAAGGTTACTGAAGCCACGAGACTCAAACGTGATATCTGACATTAAAACAAATTATTAGAGTGGAAACGTGTTTTTTTTCTTAGACACACACCATTATTAGAAATATCCAAAGGGTTGGTATATGAAGAGTATGAACTACGGATATGTTAGCTTTATGAACAGCCTTCTTTGGAGAAATACTGGATCGATGAGCAGATGGGTAGTCTGAGTTGGGCCAGTTACAAAGTGTTTCTGTTGTCTAAAACTAATCTAACATCAAAAATTAATCCATTCATGCAAACACTATTTAGTGCATCCTTCAGTGTCCATAACTCTAGACCCCAACCCTACTCCTAAAGATGTGAGCTGACCCATTCACACTGGACTAAGAGCCCAAATCACTTTCCATGACACTTTCTATTAGAATGCGGCTCCAGTGCAGCAAATGTGGACCACCTCCATTAGAGGTAAAGCAATCATGATGCTGCACTCTTAGTAATCAGTACAGGTTGTTCTGCTTTTCATCTACATCAACACAACCTACAGAGCAGCAGCACATTCCCATGATGATGCTCATGATCACACTGTGCCTTGGCCACAGTCCTGGCACGACTCTTCTATTGCATCAGGATAGAGAACACCAAGCTAGCACAGCGTTGACTGGTTTTTGATTAATTTATCACACACAGGTTATTTCAAAACATTTGCTGTGGTCTTTTGCCTCTGACTGGCTAACAGCAATGCAACAAACAAGAAAACAAAACAAAGAGCTTGGAAAGGAAAATGTAGGCAGATTTATCACACTACACATTTTAAATGTATAAATATTATATATTTGATACAATTCAGATCACCTTCAAAACTCAGTCCCGCACACAGAGCCGTATCAAGGCATTTTGGGGGCCAAGACAGAATAGACCCCCCTTTCAATAGGCTCCTCTAGAAGCATCTGTGTAATTTGTGCCTTTCCAGCACAGATCTGTTTCTGCTGATTGTCCCATTTTAATAATAAGCGACAATAGCGCTCAGGAATAACACACAAGTGTGACCCCACCCCCCATGCTGCGCAGTCGTCAGACCCACAGATCAGCTGATCAAGAGGCAGAGAAAACGGATAAACCTTCAAACCTTATTTTAGTGTTGTCAACAATAAAACACACCAAATCATCGTTTTAACTCTAAATAGAAATTAAGTATTTTCAGCAAAAGAAAAATATTAAAAATGATTCAATGAAATTATGACGACAGCACAGGTTGTTCTGCGTTCATCTACATCAACACAACCTCTTCTGTGTCGTTCGTTTTCACCACATCACATGCGGCAGTGCATAGGTCACCAGGAACCCTGAAACTAGAGACAGTGTTAAGAACCACTCAGGCGTTCATTTACACATCTACTGTGACCTTTACCTTCTACCTTAATGAGATTTTCATCGATTCACTTTCCCTGGGAAAATAAATCAATCGGAAGCTCTATAAAAAATTGAGACTACAGCCCTGAATGCTCCAGCGCTCAAGTCATCGACTTGTCAATTGCAGCTATAATGAGACATCTTATAAAACAGCTCCGCTATAATTTTTGCTGAGCATTGTGTTTGTGTGTGCTTTATTAGCTCTGGTTCCTGTGAACATTTGGATTATGTCTCAATGTGAGTCCTGACAGGAAGGGATGTATGGTAGATGGGAGAGGAAGTCTGAACTCTTTACCTGCCATGTTCCAATTAGCCTGATCTTCTCTCGGTTCATTAGTGTTTGGGAGGGTTGCAGGTGAAGGATGAAAGAGATCGATAGCACCTGCAGATTCAGTTTGGTTTATTTATTAAAATGTTCATAAGAGACTTCAGGAGGATTTACAGAGAAAAGGAGAATAATCCGGATCAAGGACAGCCTCAGCCATCAGTAGCCAACCTAAACCTGGGAATCTGCAGAGGACAAGAATGAAGAGCCTCCATAATGCCCCTCATTAATAAAAAAAAATGTGTCAGTATATTTACCAGACAGACACAATAAAACAAAGTGCTCCTCCTCAAGTACTCCACCTCCCAACAGTGCAAAGGCAGAATTTTGCTCCTACTTTAATATACTATATTCAAATGAGTAAACCACACGACGATATGTGTGTGTGCGCATGTGTGTGTGTGTGTGTGTGTGTGTGTGTGTGTACTACACACAAGTGACTCCACAAGAAAGCCTCAGTGCATCGCTCGCTGCATCCAACTGTGTGTGGGAGTGCGTGTGAGCTCCTGATTAGGCAAACAAAGGAATGTTTTGGAAGGCAAATGAGTGGGAGCTGGCCAATTAGATGTTTCAATTCTACTGATTGGGGATGACAGGAACAACACACAGCGTTAGGACTCAAACACACACACACACACACACACACACACACACACACACACACACACACACACACACACACACACACACATGCTCTCACTCACACAGCAGCAAATACTTTGCTTCATTTACTGCAATGCCAAATTGGATCTGATAGGCAATTAATAGTGTAATTGGCCGTTGGAGAGGTTGTCTTCTCCCTGGAGTGAGGCTGGTTCCACTGGGCAGTCGAGGGTAGAAAGAAGGATGTGTTACTGACAGAGTCGGGGCAGGAGAGGGAGAAACCTTCCAACTGGTGAGAAAAGCTGAAAAAGCCCATTACAGTAAAGGCAATCTTGTGCGTGTTGTTGTTTACTAGTAGTCTATATGCACCGACGTCCAGAGCAGATTACCATTCAGTAAGGCTTGTCAGGAAACTCTCCAGTGCTGTAATGAGGCTACAGGCATCCTATCAAAAAATAACCTCTGCAGCAATTTTCTACAACATAAATAAATTGTAGTTCCCAAAATGACCATTTGAGGCTTTCTGCAAAAACAAGATTTCATAGACCTCCGTTATATAATGTTTAACTCTACAGCAGGAACAAGCATGTTTACATCCTGGTTGAGATTAGGTTTTAAAAAAATATTACCCATGTTCAGCTTTAGCCTTTGTTTCAATTGTTTTTGTTAGCTGAATATATGATGGCCCACTGAACACACTTTAAAGAGCAAGTTCAATGAGAATCCATTTTTGAAAATGATCAGTCACTCTGAGTTTACTGGCTGAATGTGACAGTAGTCTACTACACCTATGTCCCGCATTAGATTCTGATCTAAAATAGACGATGAAACGCTCGGCTCAGAAAAACCTGACAGATCTACGTCACACTGTCACTTAAAATTCACGGACTCACCCATCTTGATTCACAATGCGGAAGGCTGTTGCTGGTTTAGCATCCAGGAAACAGCAGAGTATGTCTCGACAAGTAGAAACTAACAATTAGCGTTAGCAACTCCACCCCACAACAGAACTTCTCCAGGCCTGTGTCATTTGAGGAGATTAAAATGTTGCATATGGACTCAGTGGTAGAGCCGTTCTGCTGTTAGCCAATCTGAGACGAGATGTCGAAATATCAGGAAATAAGACCCTAAATCCTGTTGACTGAAGCCACTTTCTCCTCTGGTATGACGACCACGTCCATAAACAGGTGCACCAGAGCTTTGTTTCCCCAGAGCATTACTTGCAAGGCATTCATTGAGATCCCTGCAAATGTATTAAAAATGAGTAAAGTTGATATTTAATAAAACTGTCAAAGTAATCATTTCACACATAAAAAATGATTAACTTAAAGACTCAAACCCCTTTAAAATTGAGTGCAACAGCTAACTTGATTTTAGCTAATGTTAAAATGGCTATAACACAGTCAGTTTGGTGCAGTAATGGCTGACGCTCATCCTCAACACCAAGCACTCACAGCATAATGCTGTTATTATAAAATCAGCTTATATGTGTTTTGTTGGTGACCTCATGAATGGTGATTTGGTAATGCTGATACATCTGCCAGCGTAGCATTTAAAATGTCTGTAAGTTTGCATGCATCCAGGATGGACCACATGCTTGCAAAGCATTAGTTAAAATTATATTTATCAGGCTCAAAATAAAATAACTTTCTTTTTTTGTGCTCAAAAATGTATTGAAAAGAAAAAAAAAACAGTTACAATGAGAAGTCCTGTTGATGTACTCACATCCATACTTTCTCTAGTTGAAGTGTGCCCCAGATGAGCTCTACGAGGCTTTATTAGCATCCTGACATTATCTGGTCCACTAATATTAACTGTTTTTTATTAACTTGCCAACAGTTATACACAGGAAGTAGGACGCTTAAATGTGTTACATCAGACAAAAATGCAGATACTGCTTGTGAAAGAGGTCAGATATGTAAAAACTATCCCATTCTTCAGCCATCAACAAATTTAAATATAATTTGATTGCAAACTTCTTTAAATGTAGTCCCATAAACAAGGCATTAAGCAGATATTCTTATTTTCTGTATTCTACTCATTCATGTAAGATGGAAAGTCTATTTCAGTTTTTTGATGAACAAACCTTTAAAGAGCAAGTCACCCCCTACCAGAGTCTAACTCCACTCCCACTTCATGTTTGAAAAATGCAACAAATGCTGTTGCCTGGCAGACCGAGAGGGCGGAGCTGCTAACAAATACACACACACACAGGCTCACGACAGCATTGTGACATCATAATGTACCAGATTACATCATGGCATACCTCTTAGCCAATAGTGGTGGCAGATTTAAATTCAAAGTGCAGTGCAGAGTTTTAACCTGACAACGGCACAACACTGACAGTTTTAGGCAGAATATTTAAATTTGAACTACGATACACTGAAGTGCCAAATTATTGACGACACGTGCCTGCAGCACAATTAGACATTCGTTTATTTAGTTTATCAGCAAAAAAAAGTTTATTTGGGGGTGACTTGCTCTTTAAAATAACACAATAAACTAGACTTGCTAACAAAGGAGTCCCCTTTAGATATGACCACAAATAATTCCTCCACCAGCTGTATGCCCCTCGCTGTGCCTGGATAGGATGTAACCTCACCCACCGGCAGTGTGGTGTGGTGGTTCTTTTATGCAAAGCTGTCAGTCTTTAAATCTTTCAGAAATATGACATTAATCAAATCAGCCCCTCCATGCTTCCAGTGTCAGGGCCAAAGTATGAGAGCGGGTGATTGATGAAGGGTGAGTCTTAACATGTCCCACCGCTCTAGGCCATACATTCATCCTAAGGCACTTTTAATGGACTTGACCTTGCAATAATCCCTCCTCTTCTTCACCATTTTTTTCTTATATTACAGTTCTATCCCCACCCCCTTTGGTCTCCTTTCTATCTGAACAGCAAATAAGCTAATAAAATAAATAAAGTACCAAAACCACAGATGTTGCCCCCTGCTGCAGCAGGATTGTTTTTCAGTGAGTCAGCAGAATTAGAAATGCACAGTTCATTATGAATCTATCCACAGCCCCAGATGCTGTTACAACTGGGGAAATGCGTCTTCTTTAGTGGCGCCGTGGGGATATCACACGCTTCTTTTCTCTCTCTGTGTAATTAGGTACTCACTCCGCTTTCATCTCTGGTACGGACACAGATATGGACATGTATGCTGACGTTATGGAAGCACAAACTCACACATTGCTGTTTGTGCTCTTGATGTAGCACAACTTGTCAAATCCAATCCCTGACAAGAAAACGGTAAACAACTTACCGCTGGTTGTCTCTGTGTGGAGGATGTTTTAAGCATGATGTAATGACTACATGAAGCAATTACAGCTCACTTAGCACCAACACTGGGCATTTGAACTAAATAAATATCTAACGTTAACAAATTGAACTACTCATCCTGCTTGTTCCAATAAGCAAGTATGTGAAGTGTTGTCGTTACCGAACCAGTGCCTCATAACTTCATACAGCTCTGCAGGGAACGGTAAGGTACAAACCATATGTTTTTCTGTTATACTTGATGCAAACATAATGCGCAGAACAAATTCCCCTTTCGCCTGCAGCAATTCAACCATGCCTCCCTGGGGGAAAAGGAGAAGGTACACTGCAATTTGGACTGGCAGATAGAGAGAAGCAGCAAATGGGCAAAGAGAGATAGCGAGTTGCAGCAGAACAACAGAGTTGAGCTTTGCAGCGTTCACATTTGATCAAATGGCTTTGATGTCCTCTACAGAGGAAAATTTCCTGTTGCACCATTTCTGTAAGCCGAAGCCTCAACAGGTGTGCTGCCTGAACACACTCTTTAAACGACACAGCTGAGTTTACTTTTCATAGTTGCAAAAATGTATCTCACAAGAGGTTTGGTGGTCACACTGTGTTACAACAGGACATACGGAAAGCCAAAGCCGGGTCCACACCGGGGGCATCAGCGGCACAGAACAGCAGTGGAATGTTTTGACTTCGATGGGGTTACTATTGGGTTAATGCTACCCTGCTACGGTGTGGAACTTTTCAGGCAGTGGCTCGGCACGCTGCACCACGCTGCGCCGTACTGCTATAGCTTTGGGTTCTATGTTTGCTTTGAACTGCTTCTGGGATTCATCCATTTCCGCAATTCACATAAGGCTAGACCACAAATCACACACGGTATCAGTGTGAAATACCCAGTAATTTTCTAAATAAAAGTCTGTTGCAGTGACACAATGTCTTATCTGTGTAGATAACGGTACAAGTGTGAACTGACACTTTATTTATTACCAGTATATTTTGAGAAGTGCAATGGTTTGTTTTTCCTCATGTACTTGATCTCTTTTTTTTTTCTTTTTACTTTATTGATGGATGAAGTCGAGGGTTTTGGTGATTTTGTGAGCCCAGTGGGGACCAGTGCCGCTCCAAGTGTGGATTGACGCTGCTCCACGTTGTTGATGCCCCCAGTGGGGACCCGGCATAAGAGCAGCAGCATATTGTTTTTATTTTTTAGTTCCTGAATACAGTATACTGTATACAGTATCAGTTCTGCTGAAAGACCAGGCCAGAAAAATAAATTAGTCATTTCAAATGTGTTCTAGGGGTGAAATCTGATGCGTTTTAATTTACTCGAAGGTTTAAATCCACTGTTGACAGAAATTATGTTTTTCTTGCCAAAAACCAAAGCAAGACAAATTTGCAACATTTAGGCTTTAAGTTCTGAGCTACAAGTGTAATTATTGATATTTTAAAATACTTAGCTGGTGAGGGATTTAGGCTATGCACACGCTCCAGGTAATCATTTACAATGTTTTCACATTTCACAGCCCATTCAGACTGAGGGCAGTTTGAATAACATCAAACGTGTATTTTATTTGGGACCACATATAGGAGTGACCTTGATCGGATCGGCTCCAATCTGATTTGTTCCGTTCAGAGTGTCACAAAAAAGAGATAATGGTCACTTTTGCCTGAAAGTTAATGTAGCAGTGAGGCAACAATTGTTGTGTTAAGTGCTTCCAGCTTCTTCCAGTTCAGGGCCAGCATCAAATGTTGCTTGTTTTAGCTGACACCTGGTAAGGGATGGGGTATGATCTGAACAGTTCACTGGTTTATCCATAGCCCATAGAAAGTAGGGACATAACCACCAGTCCACGCCGGGAGCATGTGGTGCGTTGCGGCAGCGACATGCCACTGAGGCAGAGAGAAGCTGTGGAATGTTTCAGGCGCATCCCAGAAGCACCTTGCTGCTAAAGATAGAGTTGGATTCTACTTCAGAGGTGAAACGCTCATGGGATGCACCAAGCTCTGCTGTTAGCATAGGGCTGGACAGGAAATGCTTCACGGTATGTGTGTAAAGCATCAGCTAAATTTCAAATGAAAAGACTATTCCAGTTTTGATTCCTTAACTATTTGAACATGGCATCAATACCGGTGACTGAATGGCTCATTTGCTCTCTACGCTTTTTGAGTAATTGTTTTTCAGCACTGAAACTGGAGAATCATAAATAATATAACAGCACACATCCATTGTACACCTTAAAGACATGGACCAAAAATATTAACAACTACGGCAGTGGACGGTGAGTTTGAAAGAGGCATAAAAACCTGGAAACTGGACCACATCAGTCCGGTTCTGGCCTCCTTGCACTGGCTTCTGGTTTGCTATCATGCATAACTCAAAATCCTCGTCTTTGTTTACAATTTCTTCCAGGGTTGTGCTCCCCCCTATCTAGCCACTCTCCTGAACAAACATTCCCCATCACGCGCTCTGCGCTCCTCTGACCAAGGCCTGCTCGTTGTCCCTCGTTCTAGGTGTCGTACTCGTGGGGACCGGGCTTTCTCAGTCCTAGCACGTCACTCTGGAACCAGTTGCCACCCTCAGTTAGGCTGTCCCCATCTCTGCCAGCCTTTAAGAGTCACCTAAAAACACACCTTCTCCGCTTGGCGTTTCCTGAACATGTTTGATTCGGCCCTCTTTTACGTTGAATTTTTTTCACATTTTCCATTGGTTCACTCTATCACTTGTTTTACCCATCTGTCCTGTACTGGAATGTTTCACCTTTTTTTTTTGTAATTTGTATTTTGTAATTTGAATTGCCTTTATTTTTGAATTGCTTTTATTTTTGATTTATTCACTATATTTGTACTTCTACTGTACCATGTTCAGCGCCTTGGGCTTTCTGACAGGGTTGTGGAAGGCGCTTTATAATTAAAGCTTTGATTGATTGATTGATTGATTCATTCATTGATTCATTCATTGAAAAAGTCAATGCTCCCGGGACTTTGTGATCTTGTTAGTCCAAGTATATGGACCATGGTGCAGTTGATCACCGTGAAACCAACAAATTCTCACACCCGAAGCGTCGAAAACTGATTGTGGGTGACCAAGCGTGTGTTTCCGATGCGTTTGGAGCCCCATAGCGTTGGAAACTGAAGCTCTGCCACAGTAAAACGGAGATTTCACCGACATTTAACCTCTAACCTCTTGCTATTTAACCTTCTCTGCACCCCATCTGGACCTTAACCCTGTTGTTCATTCTAAAGTTCTCGTTAACCGTGTTGGAGAGGAACATTAAAACTAGCCAGGAACAGCATTTTGAATGTGCCACAGAGTTAAGGTTAGGATGGTGTGAGGGGAAGGTTAAATAGCACGAGGGTAAAGGTCAGAATTTGGTGAAATCTCCGTTTTACCGCTGGCATCCGAAACCGAGGATCTGGCACAGCGTGTTGGGACTCCCAATGCATCAGAAACACACGTTTGGTCACTCACCATCAGTTTTCGACACTTTGTGTGTGAGAATGGGTTGGTGAAACACGTGACTAAACCGCAATGTTACCTTAATGCGGCGCAGACACGCCCGGCATAATTTGGGGGTCACTTTTAAGCATTCCTCTGTTACGTAAAAAAAATGGCTATTTTAGAAATATTGGTTACAATGCTGTATTTTTTGTGACCAAAGTCTGAATGCTCAGCTTGCACACAATAATGATGTTTTTAAGCATAAAATAACAAGTAGTTAAAAATTATATATTTTTAACATGACTCTATTAAAGTCAACACCTGGGAAATATTTTCTGAGGTGGATTTGTATTGTTGAATAGTAAGACTATTGTTACGACCTGGCTCATGGGACTGCAACATTAAAAGGGAGCTGAACAAATTTTTGGAGTTGGAGTATGTTTAATTTAAAAAAAGCCATTTAGAAGGTCCTGGAATAAATTGGCAACCAGCCAGGAGCTCCTGAGGTGATCTCTTCTGAAACTGCATCAAGCAAGCTTTTATGCAGCACCCACAGGTGCAGCCACTCACTGCAATCAAAACAGTCAATAGGACAGAGGGGCGCAACAATTTATGTATTCATATAAACAAGCTGGGACTTAAAACCTTCACTGCAACTAGCTGCCAGGAAGCATGTTTGGCTTCTATGGCAATTTCAAGGTTGCGTGCAAAATTTTTGTTTATATTTTTATAGATTCAGCATTTCGGCATGCTCAGATTTGCAGTATGTACACCTATCCTGAGCAAACAAGAGCCCTCTGAACAATGAGGTCAAACCTCTTTTTCACTCTGACATCATAAACATTTCACACTCCTGAGGTGGATCTGACGATGAGCCTGCCATAACTAACTCCAGCCTACGTGGAGCTGACGCCCCTGCCTTCATTCTTTTATCCTATACTTTCCCTTCTCACTCTCAGCTTCTTCCTTTTAAGTACTAGCGCAGACTGAAAAAAGCCTTGCACTCGTCCGCCGCCTCTCTCTGTTCTGCCGTGTTGTCTACCTGTCGCTTTTTTAGCCTATCTGCCTCTTCCTTTATTTTCTCTCCATGCATACCCTTCTCTCACTTCTCATTTGCCTTGTTTCCCAACCCCTCCCTTCTACTAGACACCTGAGCTAACAATCAATCCCATTTCATTCTAGTCAGAGAACAAATGGAATTCCAGCTGAGAGTGTGGCAACAGGCAGAGAACAAAGGCTTTTCTAAGATCTTGACTCCTCCTGCCTTTGCCTTGTTCTGCTGCAAAGACACCAGCCTGCACCAGGTCCCTCTCACCTCTGCACAGAAATACAGAAGCTGAAGCAGGAATACAGAGCTGCTCATGGAAGAGGGGACATGCTGACCTTTATTGCCATAGAATGTGGAGTTGTATGTGATGATGGTGTGGAAGGAAGGCGATGGAGTAGATGGAAATAGTACCTAATGTGTTTTCATTATTTAGACTCTGGGTCTTTTTTTCCACATAGCTGGTCCCAGGTTGGTGGGCGTCTGAGTAACATTTCATTAACCCTGTAAAGAGTAATTTTAGCACACACTGGCTCAAGAAAACAATAATAATTATAATATTAACTTTCATTTGCAAAATATTTTTAAATCCTAAGCAACACCCAAATAGACAGTTTCATAATCACTACTGCCCATGTTATTAGTCTTTCTAACACTCTTTTCTACAGTCATATTTCTTATTGTGCCTCTGTGCCATTTTCTCTCTTTAATTGTATTTTAGTTATGAAAGACAAAAGTAACAAAATTATGAGGAAGTGAAAGACTGGTCAAACGATGGAGATGGTCTTTGACTGTACAGTTTTACAGCGTTGGCGTTTTATTTTTATCTTGCCCAGAAAAACCAGCAAGAAATTCTCTAGCAGTCAAAATGACTGAATCAAGCCAATTAAGTACAAGTGATCACATTTTGTTTATCTTTTGCACAATAAACAAAAAATCTATTTTAATGAAAATTTACACATTAATTACATTTCAGGAACTAGCAAGGCTGTATGTGTTTATTTGATAAAGTAATAAAACATGCAAATTGCAAAACAGTCAGAATGAAAGCCCTTCCCGCTGCATTCCAATGTGTAGACCATGGACAGCTCCTTCAGATGCAGACCGAGACATCCCAGATGTAAAACAGAATGCTACCATAAGGCATTCATCCCCTCTGCAGTAAGAGTGTATAACTACTCAGTTTAAGCTGTACTGGCATCATCCTGGTACACAATACCACCAATGCAAAACTCAGTATGTGTTCAATACTTGTGCAATACCAGATTTACGTATGCATGTGTTCCTTGCAGTATGCTGCAAAGTTCAGGAACCCAAGTTTTTAATTTGTATTCATGGTTTTTAGTGGTTGAAGGTTACGATACTAGCTTACTGCCTATGTGTATATAAACATGTACCTTTGTTAATATTTTTCCTAAAACTTTGCTCTTAAGTTTTGGTGCTGCTGTAACAAGTGAATTTTCCCCATTCTGGAATCAATGATGTCTATTCTATTCTATTCTATACTATTCTATTCTATTCTATTCTAAAGTTAAAAGCTCATGTGTAAACAGTTCATAGCATGCTTTTGTTGCATGAGCCAGGATTCTCTGGAGGTTTCTTCCTCTTAAAAGGGAGTTTTCCTCTCCACTGTCGCTTTATACTTGCTTAGTATGAAGATTGCTGTAAATGTACAAAAAACAAAACAATTTGCTTGATGCAATTAGCTGGGTTCCTTATATAGGAAACTTTTTTTCTGATTGGCTTAATGAACTGACCTGTGGAATGTTCACTATATGAAGTGCCTTGAGACGACTCTTGTGTGATTTTGCGCTATATAAATAAACTTGAGTTGAATTGAATTGACATGATTTTTTTGTATTGTTCTTTATGTTCTCAGAATCAGAGATGATACAGAGGCCTATTGGATTCATCTAACTAAAATACCAAGTGCAGAAAACCTGCAGAAATGGGCACTTACTGTACAAAAGAAAAGAAATGTCAGCACAGAAAAAACTGAATGAAACAGGAAGTCACAAATGACCACTCTGTCTGACATTGTGAAGCATTTAGCTTTTAGAGCACTCTCAGACGTTTTCAGAAAGGCTATATTTGCTACAACCCCAATGTTCTATAAAATCCCAATAGAAAAATCAATGATCTTTCAAGCAGAAATTAATCTTAAAACAACATTTGGGCGTGCCAGTCTCCTTTTCTTAGTTCTAGCTTTTGCCCACCTTCAGTTGATGTTGTTTTACACAACGTTGCTACTGGCTGGCTTGTTTCTCAGCCTGACAAAGGAGGATCAGTAATGGATAAAATAACATATTAATAGCTGCCTCCCTGACTCACATCTCAAAGATGTGTTTCATTAAAGTCCAACTGAGATGTGTCAACCAGAAATAGCAGTAAAATCGAAGCAGGAGAGAACATGCCTGACAGAAACGGCACAGTTATAGTTCACAGAGTGCTCACAAAGATTTACAGAAGAAACAATATGCAGTCAATTATCTGCACCAACATCAGATTTACTGTAAATCTAAACATGTTCATAATAAGGTACCGCAAGTAAATACAAGAAGGTTTCTTTCCCCCAGTGTTCAGTGAAATAAATCAAAAAGGTCACATGCAAATTGATATTCAGCATCTTCAAGGTTTATGCCCTGCTACATTTAACAAACAGCTAAATCTGTAGACTTTATTTGATCAGCATGTTTCCTTTATCCCTATTTTATAATTAAATAAGTTACACACATTAATTGGAGTAATTAAAGAAACAGGTCCATTCAAAGAGAAACAACAATAAAGAAAATATCTCATTTAACTTGAATGTAAGATCAGCTAGAAACAAATTATCATCCATCAAAAACAGCTAATGAGAACATGTATTGCTTATTAGAGAATAAAGTCGAAATTAAATGATCTCATTTTAAACAAAAGGCCAAGCGTTATTTAAAGGAACTGAGATCTTGCATTGCCTTTTGTTTATTATTCTTAATGTCCAGGCTGCGCAGTGGCGCAGTGGTTAGAGCTGTTGCCTTGCAGCAAGAAGGTCCTGGGTTCGCTTCCCGGCCTGGGATCTTTCTGCATGGAGTTAGCATGTTCTCCCTGTGCATGCGTGGGTTCTCTCCGGGTACTCCGGCTTCCTCCCACAGTCCAAAAACATGACTGTTAGGTTGATTGGTCTGTCTATATTGTCCTTAGGTGTGAGTGTGTGTGTGCATGATTGCTTGTCCTGTGTGTCTCTGTGTTGCCCTGCGATGGACTGGCTCTCTGTCCAGGGTGTGGAGATACCCCCCCGGTGACCCTACGTGGACAAAGTGGGGGTCACTTTAAAGCATTCCCCTGTTACGTAAAAACAGACAATGGATGGATGAATGGATTCTTAATGTCCTCAGAACGTAAACTCCCTATAAGACAGGATTTCTTTCCCTTACAGATCTGAGTCTGACACAAATGTGATGGAGGTCTGATTTCAGACGTCCTAGCTGTTGGGTAGGGTTGTAAAATGCACTGGATTTTATTGACTGTCTCACACGTCTGCATCTGTGGTCATTTAGAACTGAATAAACCTTTTTTACAGGAAAAAGCTTTCCAAGAAAGGAAATCAGGCAGTTGGTTTCTATAGAAGCACTTTGTGCAAAATAGAAGATAATTGAAAACGTAACAAAGCTGCTGCAATTAGCTAGAACTAGTGTGGGATTGAGTGAACTGCACCACTCTATTATACTTAGCAAAGAAGCACTTATGTAGCATGTGGATGACGTTTAGTCGCCATCCTGGAAGTTAAGCTGAAGTAGAGAACAAACCATCAGATAGCAAGAGCACCAAGAGCAATTATATTCATCCAGCCATAATGGTCAACTTTAGTGCAATTTTCCATTGGTAGACTTGGAGGCTGTGTCTTTAGGTTTTCACTCGAGAACAGACTCAGGTCAAAAATCTGATCATTTACAATGTCAGGATGGGAAACTGACAGCATTTGACTTTGCTTCTTTGTTCATTTCCTCATATGTGCATCTTTGCAGAGGTCAAAGTCAGTCAATAACCTCAGTTTTTACTTTGTGTCCCATTGCCTTTTCTGGCTTTCAGGCCATTACACATAAATACCACAGATAAAAATGTTTTGATGCTCTGTTAATGCGCTTTTCTTTGTTTTCTAGACACCCTGCTGTTGTATACTGCTCATGGTAGTTTTAATCCATCACTACATGTGCATTTTCCTATTTTTTATTTATTTGTCTCAGATAGCATAATAAAAACTGTGATTATATGATTATATGTGAATATAAAATGAATGATTTTTACTGCTTTCACCCACAAACTAACCACTACCACAGCGCACTATTCGCCAACTGCATAGGGGCTCCCTCAGGCGCAGCCCTATCTTGAAGTCTGGCCAGCTGTGGCCATCCCCCAAAGCAAAAAGGAAACAGTGGTGAAGAGGAAGAGGGAAAAAAGAGCCCTAGGAGAAAGTAAGTGTGAGACTGATAGGCCAGAGAAGTCCCCCCCCCCCCCCACACACACACACACACACACACTTTTTATTTCTTTGCAGCACAACCAAAAGTGAAGCTAAGAGAATGAAAGATGTTAGAGGTTGCATACTCCTGCACACGCACGGCACGTGCACACACTAAGAAGTTTACCCCAATACATGGAATGTCACATGGTACAACAATTAAACAATTACATGATGCCTGATTGGACTAAATAAATGCATGCACTTCAGTACTAGGAGGAATTATTAATGAATGCGCTGACATTTCTTTTGATCACTGTGCTCTGCTAGATGCCATCCAGAGCTGTGGGAGGTGTGAGTGAGAGAGAGAGAGAGAGAGAGAGAGAGAGAGAGAGAGAGAGAGAGAGAGAGAGAGAGAGAGAGAGAGAGAGAGAGAGACCTGGGAACAGATCATATAAAACATAATGCATCAGCATAAGGTGGATTGTGCATGGGATGGCAGAAATAAGCCGGTGATCCTCGGGGGAATATTTCTGCCTCGTGCTACATGGCAGCCTAGGAGGTCCGGCTAACATTAACATGCATTATTCGCAAGACCAGATTTACAGCAGGACACCATCACATGCTGTTTGCTTCTTTGCTCCATGTACTTTGTTGATTTGAATAGATAATCAGTTCGACTGCAAGGTTATGAACTAGCTGTAAGAAGCCAGTATTTTAGTGAAAGTCGGTGAAAACAGTCCAAAACATCTGTTTGGTTTCATATGAATGAATTTAAGCACAGGCATTGTGCAGTTCAGGCTAGCTTTTCTTCTCCTACTGGTTTTCTCTAATGCAATGGCAATCTGATCTCATTATAAAATAATTTTTATATGCGTGAAATATTTGCATTGCACAGGATGATGGTTGTGGGCTAATCTACTGCTTGATTTAAATCACTGGCATTGAGAGAATCAATTAAGTCACCATCACTTTGCAAGTTGCATTAAGCGCTAACAGCAAGGGGAATGGAAAATTACATTTCCTTTAACAAAATTTGCATATTGCATTGGCACTGGTAATGCACTCACCGCCTTGGCAAAGAAAGTGCTTACTTTGTTCCAACTGCTAAAGACATCTGAGCAAAATGTCCCTCTCTCCACTGAGTTTAAAGTTTCTGTGTTTTGTGTTTTTTTTTTTTTTTTTTTCACCAGAATGCATTATCCTAACTCCAACAATTTGTAACCATTTCTTGGACATCAGAGTTTGGCTGGAGTGACCGTCTTTGAAAATTGAAAAACATGTCTATTATGAAGTCCCTCCTGCATCTTGTCCAACACAATCATGGTGTGTTGCTGTGATCTCGGTAAGCCTTGTACTACACAGAAGCATGAAAGATGACAAATTAAAGAACAAATTGGAGATCTAGTAAACGTTGGGCTACATCTTAATGGGACAGATCTCTTCACTGCAGATTATGACCCTGCTTTGATGGGAAAAGTCAACCATCAAAGCAGTACCCTAAACAGACTCAATAGATTGAGTGATGTTTTATTTTACCTTTTACTTATGTACTGCTCATTAATAATGAACAAACATCAATGTGTGTGTGTATATATATATATATATATATATATATATATATATATATATATATATATATATATATATATATGTGTGTGTGTGTGTGTGTGTGTGTGTGTGTGTGTGTTGTGCGCCCTACACACAGTGCGTGATAGGTGTGAAATGTGCTGGTGCTGGCAGAAACATACAACTAGGTTGTTTTTTTTATTTATTGAAATTTTCTTTTTTTGCAGAAGTTGTGCTAAAACACACTGCTGGTTGAAGAAGCATTACTTGGCACCTTAACACTGTTAAGTATACGTGTTAGTAGAGTGTTACTAACAGATGTCGGTAGATAAAAACACTAGATCAAAACATGAGTTGCAACATTTTTGGAAATTTCTAACAATTATCTGAACAATGAAAAATCACTGTACATCCGCAATCCTGATGTGGTCTAAGAGAACCATGACTTCTTGAGGCCTGGGGTGCAACAAGTGTTTGCAGAATTATGATGCTTCCACACTAAAGAAGGCTTTCCATTTTTACTGTTTCAGCCACAGTAGGGACCGTATTCATTGTGGAAGGGGCATCACAAAAAAAAAAAACTAAAATTTCTGTTAATCCGAAGGATATGAGTGCTCTCTGAGTGAAAGGGATGTGGCCTTTATGGTTATCACAGGCCAATCCACTTGAATACCTAAAGGGGGATCTGGCCCTCTGTCAGTGTGTGTTTATTAAGCACACATTTGGGTGACAGACAGTGCGATATATCTCACTGAAAAATACCATGGCACACTTTTGATAAGCTTTTTTATGAAACAATAAGAATGACAAGGAAGGGAAAATGTGGATGGACCTTTTTGTGTCAGAGCTAATTAAAATCCTCATTCCTTCAGGGAGCAGAATTTAGGCCCTGCATCTCTCTGCAATCCATCTGTCAAGCCAATACTCTGACTCACCTATAAGCCACACTTAGTCAAACGGTACCCATCACAATTCCAAAACTCTAATGTACTCCCGTTCCTCCCCTCCTCTCCTCTCACCTCTTGCTGTCAGCTCGAGTCTTCTCCTCACTAACATCACTGTCCACAAGCCCACCACTCACTACACTCCATAGACAGTTGAGCTGACATTAAGGCAGATGGATTTTCTCTCAATCCGCTTAAGACATCAAACACGGAGTGACTTTGTTCCATTTTTTAAAGACAAATTTTAATACCACTGCTTTCATGTCTGAGTGCCTCCCCACTGTTACAGATATAGAGTTGGTAGACTGGTGAGTGACAGGTAGTCAGACCTTGACAAATGAGAGTGATGTGGTGTTTCTAAATTTGGTGCACTTGCTCCAGTTTGACCATCTCAGTGTTAATGCAGAGGTACGGATGTCTTTAGTGGCTTATGTAATAAGCAAAGTAGCTAATGAAACAAAATGTGAAACATTAAAACTATGTTTAATTAAAAGTCACATGGTACAATGATGACCTGCAAGCAAACCCATTTTCAAAATGCAATATGCTTTATTTTAATTAGAAAAATGTTAAAAAATGATTAAGTTTGGTAATTTCATAGACCCAAGGGCCTCACAATGTTTTTACCACAAAATAAATGACAAAAAATGTAACTTACTTTAAATCGCAAAAAGTGTGCCTTGACCGCTCAAACCTTATCTTGCCCATAAGAAAAAAAAGAATGCATCTGCACTCCAAGGATTTGAAGTCCTCCAAGTAACTTGCAAGACAATCTCTCAGGACACAAAATCCAAACTTGTCACTTTGTGTCTGTTTCATGTTCTTTTTTTGTTTCTTTTTCAGACGGAAGTGTGAGGAAGAAAAAGAAAGATAGTCAGAAGCCAAGGACTAGGCAGTTTGATGTGAATATGTTTTGTGCTATCACCATATGCGCACGAGTTCCTGTCGGCCTGATAACACGCGGCTTTTCTTGCTAGCTGCCAGAATGGCTAAGTCGTTGTAAAATTTCACCTCTGAAGAGAGCAAAAGTCAACTCCTGCCGATGCAATTTTTCACAACTGTAGAACCTTTTATAAAATAGCTGCCCTATTGCGGTCTTGTTGTGATTTATGCTAAGATCAAAGCAACAGGAGGGAATCAAAGTCACCCAACAGAAGTAATGCCTCTGAGCTGTAATGGTAAATTAATGTGAGGGTAAGTCAGTATCGTGGCTCGATGGTGAAATGGGATGACAGATATCACACACAGTTGTGGATTTTAGCATGGGAAATGTCTGGTTCAGCTTTTAGCAATGAGTCTCCATCCACCTAAGGACTCACATCTTTATGGAGTGAGGCCAGTTAGATAGGTAATTTATAGAACAGTCTATAAAAGGCCCTTGGTTCAACATCTGGCTTTAGCTTTACTCTGAGGTTCTCCGGGAACTGACAGAGACCAAAAGCATTTGCATTGTCTCAACAGCTGATTTAAACTTGGCACCAGGTGTAAATATTAACAGGTGCATAACTGTGGGGAGTCCAGTCCATTTTTGTTTGGATTACATTTGATTGTTACTGGCTGGTTGTTTGGGAGTGTAACTGGACCATGCTATAGTGATCATTATGAAATAAGATTTGGTAACAAAACGAAGTAAGGGGTCACTGTGTGTGTTACCATTTGTGTTGGTGGCAATGGTTTTCTTTAATTCGTATTATTAGTTGATACTTTCAGGACTAAGTTGACCCATGGATGGATGGATGGACGGACGGACGGACGGATGGATGGATGGATGGATGGATGGACGGACGGACGGATGGACGGACGGACGGATGGATGGATGGATGGATGGATGGATGGACGGATGGATGGATGGATGGACGCATGGATTAATAGATTGATTGAGCTGTTCTGCAAGCTTTAAATCACAGGAAGTGAAGTCAGAAATTCATTTATTGAGTAAAAAGTCAGATGAAAATATTCCCAGGTTACTAAAGAAACAAAAGGTTAATCTGACCTTTACAGCATGGAATTGTATTAGCAACAGAATAGAATGGAATACTACAGAGCAACAACGTCAGTGACCATAAATGTTGATGCGATTTATTTGAAGATAGGCAGAAATGCTAAAGATAAGAAGCTACCACAAGTCTTCATGACCCTTACACAGGGCAGTATAGATTATTTTCATTTCATAGAAGCAGTATATTTGCACAAATCAGTATTCCAAGTTTATACAGACAGATCACCGTTATTGCAGTCAGTTTCACTGCCCCATAAGGTTTTATGGGTAGGTGAGAGTCAGGCTGTGGTGTTGGCTACGTAGCAGGCCATTGCCATCACATACACAGAGGTATAAATCAGTCTTTCAGCCGGTATCCTCTCAAGGGCATGGCTGCAGTCAACAACCAGTGTGACACAGCAACTAAGAGAAGCAAACTGTGCCACTTTGAAAATAAGATTTGATTGATATTTGTTTTGCCGCCTCTTCTACTGCAATCTGCATTTCATCAAAAGGCCTTCCCCTGCAGGCTCTCTTGCTGTAGTTGCTGGCTTCATTGATAGAAATGAAAGGCCCCTATGGGAAGGAATGGAGCATGTTTCATATAAAGACGGCTCCATCACTTAGATATATGTAACATGAGTCGGAATCACCGAGGAGGTGATGTATAACCCTCACCTGCCACTATTCATCACAGAGGGATGGCTGCAAATCTAATTCATGGTTTAGGCAAATCTGACCCTTACAGGCAAATCATAAATTTTCAGTATATAAGATAAACCACATCAAAGAAAATGGTTAACACCATCTTTAGCCCGTAAGTGCCTTCTTAGAAGAAAAATGCAAGACAAATTGTGAGGAATAATGCAGGGATTAGGCTCATAATCAATCAAATAGATTAGAACCAGTGACAACAGTGCAAGCAGCACTACCACATAAGGTCTGCAGTCAGCCCTGGCAGGAAGTGTTGAGTGTTTTGGCTGTGATTGGCAACAGAGGGGGGTCTGTAGAAGAGAGGCAGCACGGCAGTCAGTCCTACATCGTAAATCATGCTCCCTGCACCTTTTGATTGGTTTAAATCGAGCTTCTCTTCTGGGCCTTGACTGGGTCCCCGGGCTTATTAGAGCTTCACGCTGAGAGAATAACCAAGCTTGCTATTCATCAGAAAGGCCTTAAAAAGGAAAGCCAAGCCAGGGCAATTCATTTGGATCATCCATTTAGATCTCCTTACACATCCCCTTACACAATACAGGAGCCAAAGTGTACACATTTACATCAGCACACACTGGCTTGATTCTACACAGTGTGATTCAGTTTGAATTTGAGAATTTTTATTTATTCTTTATTTAATCAGGAAGGCCCCATTGAGATTAATAACCTCATTTTCAAGGAAGTCCTGGCCAAGAAGCAGCAAAAAATAGAGTCACAAAATGTCTCTGTTGCACACTTATTCACAGAATTACAGAGGGCAGTTACAACACAGGAAATCCATCTCAAGTGCTCTCAATCTGGTTTTAAATGTATTCAAGGAGATAAGCTTGGTTAGTTTCCAGTTTTCCTGCAACCTATTCCATGCAGGAGGGTGAACAAAAGCCCTTTTTCCCAGTTCTGTGTGAGCAAATAGAACACAAAGTAACAACTGATCGTTTGAGACAGACTGTGAGAAGTTTCACTTCTCTTTGAGATGAAGTTACAGATATAAGTGGATAGTAGTCCAAGCATGGCTTTATAAATGCAAGTGTACCAATGTCCAAACCCCCTGGTGGACAAAGAAGGCCATCCCAGGGTTAGGGTTAGGGTTTGCAAGGCATGATAAAACACATCAATCCTATGAAGACACTGTGCTGAGGCTATCATATACAAAAATTCTCCATTATCCACAATAGGCAAAAATATTGCCATAACTAGTCATTTCTTGGCCTCATAAGAAAAACACAATTCATTTAGAAAAAAGAAGCCCAGTCCGAGTTTGAGTTCCTTCATAAGATTATTTATAAGACAACACATTGTTTCCAATTTGATTGATACACATAATAAACAAGAGGGGTCCCAAAACTGAACCCTGTGGTACCCCCTTCAAAACTCATCACATTTAATGCATCAAGTTCTGTCCTTCTATTAGTCTGTGAACCATGAGATTGCATGTTCAGAAAACCCAAACAAATAAGCTTGTTTTAAAACAGCAGCATGGTCTACAGTGTCAAAGGCTTTTGATAGATCAATAAAAAGTGAGGCACAGTACTGCTTTTTTATCAAGAGCAGCAAGTATGTCATTGATCACTTATTCTTTGCCGAGTCATCACATGTGGGGAAGCGAAGATAGTGTTACAAAAGCACAAAACAACTTCAGTTCAACTTCAAATGTTTGGATTTTTTTGGGGGTATTTTTGGTCAGAAGAAATGTACCATGTCCAATAATGGCCCAAACACAGGCAAACATTATTATTTAGGAGAAAAGTTCAATAACAGACCAAGGCAATGTACCTGCAAACAAACAAAAGATCACAGAGAACACAAATGCTCAGAGAACAACTGTAATCTGCAATGTGAATAGCATGGACCCTAAATGGCTGCAGGCTCAACAAAAGCTGTTACAAAAAGATGGTTTTCACACTCAATCCTGTTTGAATAGAAGCTCTTTTATCTGATCAATTCACAGAGTGTTTTGAACAAACCCAAAGGTCACTTATAGACAACCCTGCAGGGGGCTCGCTCCAGCATTTCTATTATGTCACAGAGCTGTTTTACATTCTGTTTTTTTTTTACCTTTTCAAAGCGGTTTCTTTTTAAATATAGCCCGCATAGAAGTCAGATATCGACACAGAATGTGATTTCTTTTTTATCACAAACATTCAACAATCATGCAAATCGGAGGCAGCAGCATGCAGAGGAAGGAACTTAGCTGATTTCAGCGTTGCATTGTTGGAATATAAATACTGGGAGTGTTACATCCCTGATTGTGGTTTCAGCCTAATTCAGACCTGTAAGCCAAGTTTGGGCGATGACAACATGATGTTCTGCTTTGATTCCCAGCATAAAACAAAGAGGAAGAGCCAGAAAAAAGATGTGTTCACACATGCAAGCTGAAGGGCAACGGTGATCAACATTTTACAACAACTAATGTGTTCAAACTTGCAAATGTATGTCAGAATATTGATGCATGTGTTTATTTTTATTTGTGTATGCATTTGGCAGACACTTTCATCCAAGGAACCTTACAAGTGAGGATATTTATTTATTTAATTTGTTACATTGTTTATGATTATAGAGAGCAATTTAGATTGGTGTCGAACTATTTTCCTTGCTTTGTGTTTACATATTAGAATCTAGTCTACTTTTATTATTGCCAAAAGCTACTAAGAACAACACGAACGTATCAAAAATCAGTTTATAAACTCAAAGCTATTATTGAAATATGTGTTCTGAGCCTACAAATGAATGTGTGCTGCTATCTAATTGGTAGATCATCAGCTTGATTAATTATTAAGCCAAATATTTGCACCTGTCAACGTCATTCAGATTAGACGGAAACTGATGTGTGCTTGTTAAATTGTAGAATAAATCTGTTAATAATTTATCCAGGCATGATTGTAACGACGGTACGGTGAACAACAGGGCTGCATGGAGCAGTTTCTTAAAGCGTGAGGGCCCATTGATGCAGGCCATATTGATCTTTCCTGTCTGCTTATTTCTCCAGCATACAGACTCTCTCTGAGCCCAGTCTGTGTCAGCTGATAAACACCAGCCTCGGATGCAGAGAGAGGAGCCAAGATCAGGTGGGAACATTATTCAAAGGGTTTTTGTCTCGTTCACAAATGGGAAGGGTCAAATGTGGCGCCGGGAACAGCAGAACACGGATGTGAGATAAGGTGACGGGTGAGGAGCGGCAGGTTAAAAAATCCAGGTGGAGACAGGACGTGGTATCAGACATAACGGGTTCACAGGTGGGCCATAAGTCAAATAAGAGACATGAACACCAATCTGTCACACATATACAGTTAGAGACATACACGGGACTGCAATCAGAGCTACAAATAACAGGATTTGTGTGCATGTGAACAGGAGTATGTTCCAAGACAAGAATTTGAGAATACAAGCAAAGCTTTTAAGACATTTCAGAATTTTCCTCACAAGAGCCATTTCCTACATTTCACCAGCAGCTATTTGGACAACGAGTGAGACATAGCCTTAACATCTTCTCAGTAAAAAAATGTTTAATGACATATAAAACAGTTGATGTAATTGTTAGTTATTCTAACAAGCTCTAAAACATGCAAAAATAGTGTATCCTCAAATAATGATATTGTTTGGCCAGAAGTATTCTAATACTTTACACACATAGTAGCGCTCTCACTGGATAAACCTGAAAAAGAAAAAAGTAATCTGCAGGATTGATAACTAGTTTTACACACCATTTTTGAAAAGTAGCTGCTTAAAAAACAAATAAATACAAAAATAAATTATAATAATAAAAAATTATAATACTATATATCTATATCTATCTATCTATCATCTATCTATCTATCTATCTATCTATCTATCTATCTATCTATCTATCTATATATATATATATATATATATATATATGTATATATATTAGGGTTGTCACGGTATGAAAATTTAACCTCACGGTTATTGTGACCAAAATTATCACGGTTTTCGGTATTATCGCGGTATTTTTTTAACGTGTTGCATATGTTCAGAAAGCATTGATAGTCCTGTTCTACACAAACTGAAATAGTTCTGAAAAGGTTTAACAGTGTTTATTAAACCTAAAATAACACAAAGCCTTAGCAAAAGTGCAACTCTTCACAAGTAAAGGAACAAATAGCTTATTTTTCTGGAACATGTTACAGTAGTCAGTGCAGGTTTAAATTATACAAATCCAAACATTCGAAACATAAACAATATGTAAACAAATCAAAGAAACACCACTTGTTTTCTCATATACTTGTTTTCTTCATTATCAAAATGAAAATCTAAAACTCCAGTCCACACTTGACTTGAAGTCAACCTTAAAAAAAATATGTATTTAAAATAAACAGCCACTTTAAACAAATTACTAAAATAACTACTACACTATGTAATCAAATCCAAATGTTCAAGTATAAATGGCATTGAATAAGTAAACAAATCCATGACAAGGAACTAATCGTATATTTCTCTTCATCATCAACAAATAAGATGCTTCATCCAGCAACAGGGTGTCCGTGACACAGTTTAAATGCTGGCAGAGGACGCTGCAGCTGCAGTATATAGTGACTCGTTGCATTCTCCCTCAACCAAAAGTCCTCACGTCATGCATTTAAGCTAAAATGCTAATGTTAACTTACCTTGCACTGGCTGTAGAGACGTGGGTGATGGTCACGCAGATGTGCCATGAGATTCGAAGTGTTGCTGCCTTTTGCAGACACTTGTTTCCTGCACGTTCTGCAAACGGGATAGCCGTCTTCTATTAACTGTCCCTCAGCATTTTTCAGAAATCCAAAATATGCCCATACTTCCGATTTAGTCTTCTTTGAGGGCTGATGGATGTCCTGGGCGCTGCCGTCTCCTCCTTCGGCCATTATTTCAGCTTCAAAGTTTTGGTGCCGTTGCAAATTAAAAAGTGCGTGTGCGCGCCGCGGGAACTTCAGCTGAAGCGACGGTGGCTGGTAAGGGTCATCGCGCCGAAACCGCAGCCACGGTAAACCCACCGAGATAATATAGTTTTTTAAAAACTGGACGGTTATTTTTATTGTCAACTTTTTTACCGGGGTTTACCGCTATACCGGTTACCGTGACAACCCTAATATATATATATATATATATATATATATATATATATATATACACATTAGGGCCGGGACTTTAACGCGTTAATTATGATTAATTAATTAGAAAAAAATAACGCGTTAAAAAATTAATGCATTTAATCGCAGCTTGCATTTCGAGCATGGCGGAACCTTTGTCATTGCACGACATCCTCGTAGACTGAATATCACTGACTCACACAACAATGCACAGTGCTAATGGCTATTAAAACGTAATAAAAACAGAAAGAAGTAGCCTTGCTTGGACTGATGCAGGATTTAGGAAACACGTCCGCCTCTTTTCTTAACTTGGAAAAAATGCTTCCAGACAACAACGGAGTCCGTGTCGCGGACATTTTTCAGAGATCGTCTCTGCTGCGGCTGCCCGGTGGCACCGGAAACTTTACAAAAGTTGCGGTAAGCTATATTTTTAACATTTACGTAACATCTGTGCAGCGCTGACAGAACCAGACAGAATAATTCTGTGCCCTAACAGTAGTTTATGAAAGTAGTCAGACAAACGAGAGGCACATGGCTGACGCTGGGAGAATGCTCCGTGTTCTCACTACTCTGTAAACAATCACAAGCAACGTGAATGTTAAAGTTGACAACAGAAGTTTAAGTTAAAACAGAAACACTCTGAAACTTTTCTGATGATTTTGTAAACAATTCTGTCGGGGAGTTATATGTTTCTGAGACGAGTCTCTGTCTAAACATCACATGCATTACTATCATTAAGCAGCGAGGTGTGTTGAAGCTGTCTTCAAAAAGGGGCGGATGCTTAAGTGCATCAGGGGCAGCGAGGAACGAGGAAGTTGTGATCAGGCTGGAGATCACACCAGATTCGCTGCAGCAGGCATGAATCGGCGGGTCTGCAGCACCCTCTTATTAACGTGACAGCAGAACTTCCCATGTAAGGAAGGTCCGCTCACCTGTTCGTCAGATCATTATTTCCTCGCCATGATCTTTTATCTTCCCATCATCCTCCAGTCATCCAACTGGAACCAGTTAGTGTTCCTGATCATTCTCAGAATATGTCACGCCTGCTCTGGTGTTAAAAGTTAGTACATTTAAGTCCTAGATCATAACTGTGCCTGTTTACTTTCATTTTGAAGGATTATTATTTATATGTGTGTTTTTACTACATTATGAGTAGAAATGCTAATAAAAGCTCCCAATTATACAAAAAGTGAAACTGGAAAAATTGGAATCTGGTGCGAAGTCAAATTTATTTCAGTCATTCAACTAGACTGAGAAACTATCTAAAGGCTCAGGAACCCTTTGCAGGTGTTTTCTATTTGTAATTTTAAATTTTTGTTGATTTGGGTCTTGTTTCATATCACACAGTGACATTTGAATAATTAAAATGCATTTTTTATTAAAAGCTTTAGTTTACAGTAATAACCATGTCTAATGTTTGATTCCCTGTTTCATAATTTTAATTAAAAGTTTTGCTTTGAGAGCACATTTTCCTGAACGATTAAAATGTGATTAATTTAGATTAATTAATTACAAATATTATATATATATATATATATATATATATATATATATATATATATATATATATATATATATATATATATATATATATATACACACATACATATTTGGGGGGGGGGGTGTTCTTGTATTAAATGTTAGTGTGAAATAGTTTTGACTGTGCTCTTTGCAGCTCCATGTTGGTGGCTAAGCTGGACACTGGTGTAGCAGCAGGAGTAATGCTTAGCAAGAGGGGTTTAGGGTAGATTACAAATCAGATTACTAGTTGTGTATTTTGACATTCCTCATAAAACTATTGGGCGTGTTGATCAATTACTAGTTTTAAGCAAATCCACAGATAAATTCATAAGTAAAATAGTGGATTTTTAAGCATGATTAAATGACCAGACAGTCCTTGAATAGGACATCAGCCCATTAAGCAGTCGGCTCCATTTAAAGGGAATGAGAAGAGGCCGCCATCATTAAACCTGCTGGATTATGACAAATTAAAACTGAAGAAAAATCAGACGATTAAGCCCTACGGTCTTCGACTTGTAGGCAAAATGTCCCCTGCTAATTTTTGCTGCTCATCAGCAAGTTAGATATTCCAAGTTATTTTTTCTTTTTCAAATCCACACTTTTATTTCCACAAGGAGGCAGCTTAATTTACAAAACTTACTGGTTACTAGTTCAATGACATATTTCTTTTCTGGCAACAAGAAAATGACCAACATTAGTGTCTTTAGCAACTAATGATTTTGTGGCCAGCTGTATTAAGTAAAATGCACAGTATTCTACCCTCATTATGACTCAAACATTAAGCAGAGTCATTAATTTCTCTGTAAAGAAAACAGAGGGAAAAAGCCAAACACAAGACTTTACTACTGTAGGGTTTCAGACATCCAACATAAGGTGAACAAATATATTTACATCTGATTTGTTTGCTGATTTATTGTATTGATTTTTTAATGCTTAGGGCTTCCATTGAGCAATTCCCTAATTGAATCACCCTCTTAAGCTTTTGCTTAGCTCAGGTAAAGTAATACAATCTATATGTAGTTACTTGTTAGTTAATGCAAACCGTGTGTTTTTAAAAAATGCCACTGATGGTCCATGTTAGGACTTTACATGATATTAGCTCATCACTCCTCCCAGTTTTAAAGACATCAGTGCAGGGGATTTAATGCAGCATGCCAATCCAGTTAGTTTTTTCAATTAAAGTGCATGCACACGGTTGAGGCAGTGGGTGGCTGACAGGCCAGTAATTATAGGTGCTGCATTCTAGCTATCACTCTCAGGTAATGGCAGGCCTGTCACACTCACAGCTCTGATGGCACGCACATTAATTACACCACAACCATCCGGACGATCAAACCAAAGTAACTGGCATTCACAATGTGGCCGGCTCTAAAAGAAAGGTGGTAAAAACCAGTTTAGAGCCCTTCCTGATCTGTTTGTGTTACCACTCATCTGGAGACTACGGTAGCCATTACAGACAGATGTTTGCATATTTGTGAATTCTCTGAATAAAACAGCTTCAGACAGATGTTTTATACTTTTTCTCCTTGTTCCAACTGAACCAAGAAGACAGTGAACACTCACAGCTTACGTAGTGTTCCTGCTATTTCTGCTATCACAGTTTGGTGAAATGAACAGGCGTTTTGTAGTCGGTTCAGTGCTGGGTAATTAACTAGAAATTGCATCAAGCTAATTGCTTCTAAACAAAAACTTAGCAGAAACATTTTCCGAGCAGCATTCTACTTCACCGAATGTGAACAAGGTTTTTCTTCTGAAACAGAAAGAGAAGTATCAAGAGAATACAAAATCTGTTTTCTTCTTACAAGTTGGTGCAGCTTTTAGGTCAATATTCAGACAGACAGTGATTGTATGCAGCTGATGTTTGGTGGATGGATGATGTCTCAGAGAAAAACTGCACCATTGTTCTGCTTTTCTTTCCTTCATTTTACTCTGTGGAAATGACAGTGCTATGAAAAAGGGTTTACCACTTCACTGATTTTAGCTTTTCTTGTCACACTTAAAGCAACACTGTGGAGTTTTTATCACTTTAATATATTGCTTTCAAATTGGTTTCAGTGGTTTTTGAGCAACATTACATTGGACAGCACGTTGATGCTTACACATTAGCGTTGGCATGGTCAGAGTTAGGTCAGGCTGGATGGCGTGAGTTCGGTCTCCAGCGGGCGGTGTAGTATTCACATAAAAATTCGATGGACTTCTCAGGAATGCGGAAATCCCCGAGCCTGTGGGCGGTGTTTAATACGCACGGGAAAGTCTGCGGTGTCCTTTCATTATAAGGTAAACAAAACATGAGCTGTGTTGCTTTTAAACACTCTGAACCACATTATTTTATTAATTTGCTGTGCATGTCCTCATAATCTTGTGCCACACACACACACACACACACACACACACACATGCACACACTGCTTTCTCTTCTGAGCAGCTGACTGCTCGCTAAGGGAAGAGCTCTGATACATAGGACAGGCACACACACACACACACACACACACACACACACACACACACACACACACACACACACAAACAGAACTCACTCTCTTCTCTCCTTCCCACTGAGCGGCAGCTCCGTGCTACAGACTGAGAAGTTTACTCAACAGCATCCAGCGTGAAAATGAATGGTGCATGAAATGAAAGCATTAGGAAATTGCTGGAAAAAAATAGGAGATAAGAAAAATAAGAATAAGCACAATTAGAGCTGCTCAATTATGGCAAAAATAATATTCACGATTATTGTGACTGAAATTGAGATCTCGATTATTTAAGACGGTTTTTCAATTAATGTTGATTTTATTTGTTTTTATTCTGTCATAAAGTTGCTCAGGGCACAATCAGGACAAAAATAAATAAGAAAAAAGATGATCACTAAAAGAACTCCTGATTCCCAGTATAAAAAGACCAATATACTATTGCTCATAGTTTATGACCCAAGGGCTATAGACCTCATTTAAATCTAACCAGTACAGAGCCAAATACCAATATCTTGCAAGTACTGACAGCAAGAATTATACAGTGGCATTTATAACAAATAAATGCATATAAATTGATGTTCACAAAATTTTGCATAATATGTATTTAGTCATGTCAAGGTGCTGTAGGAGAGTGCACTAGCACCATGTCCTCCGAGAGATTAGTTATTATTTATCAGCGTGAGGAACTTATTTCTATCTATTTCTACCTTATTTATAAACTATTTATTTACAGGTCCATCAGTTAATGTAATAAATGTCCCAACCACAGCTGCGCCCCCCACCCCCCAACCCGGTCTGACAGCAATCAGGGGCAAGCTGCACGTGTGTTTAGCGTGCCGCACGTGCACATTTAGCTGTTTTTAGCAGCTCAGGAGCCCGCAGGTACGGTGTGTGTCACTCACTCTGGTTAATCCAACAGGGAGCCAGCTCTGAGAGCCGTTTCTTTAGCGACTGACACATCACTACATCATTCCCTTTCCTAATGTCCTGAAGAATGGTCTGGTGCGCAGGCGGAGTGTTTAGCTAACCTGCAAGAAATGTCAACAACAGTTATCCAGAAAGTAGCTAAGGGTTACCAGAGATGTTTCTGAGGCGTTCGCTAGGTACTTTTAAGATTTAAAAAGTCAAGAAGGGGGTCTGAAAAGCTGCTAGAAATAGCGTCAATGTCGCTAAGTTGGCAACACTGTGGGAGGAGCGCTTCATTTGCAACTCAGGGTGGCGCAAGTGGAAGGAGCAAATAATCGGCTTGTTTTGTTTTTATAATCGTTCAAAACTCAGATCGTAATTGGGATTAAACTTTGATTAATTGTGCAGCCCTAAGTACAATACAATAATATTACAGAGAGGCAATAATTTGAGAAAAGCTACTCTATACAAGGCATTGTAGGTATGGAACAGTCAAATGCAAACACAACACTGGGTCATGTGACTGGAACAAAGCTACTTGAGAGGGCAGTCCTATAAGTACAACTGCAGAGGGGAAGAAACTGTTCTTGTGGAGAGAGGTTCTGGTCCGAATGGATCAGAGCCTCCTACCAGATGAGAGCGAGTCAAAAAGACTGGGCAGATGTGATCAGACCTGCACGCTCCAATGTCTTGGAGGTGTACAGGTCCTGTATTGAGGGGAGTTTGCAGCCAATGAGGATGGACTCAATAATTGCGGTGTAGAACTGCCTCATCAACTGTGCTGGCAGATTGAATTTCTTCAGCTGTGTCAGGAAGTACATCTTCTGCTGGACCTTTTTTATAAGGGAGGTGATGGTGGGCCCGCACTTGAGGTCCTGGGTGATGGCGGTACCCAGGAAGCGACATGAGTCCACCATCGTGATGGAAGTGTCAGACATGGTTATGGACAGAAGTGGGGCTGTGTGCTTCCTAAAGTCCACAACAACCCCCACTGTCTTCTTTGCATTTAGTGCAAGGTTGTTGTGGCTGCACCAGGACTCCAGCCATTATTATGTAGGCAGTCTCATCTCCATCTGAGATTAGTCCAATGACGGTAGTGTCATCTGCAAACTTGATTAGCTTGACACAGTGTGTTTATATGCACATCAGAAGACCGAAGTATTGCCCTAAAAAGACTCACGTCGGTTTTTGCATGTAAACGTGTAAGTCTGGCTGAAGGCGGGCTGGTTCTAATCGAGCTTAAGCACCAGATATAGAGGTAGCAATCTGATTACATTCTGCATGCAAGCAGGTCAGCCAAACTAAACCAGTAGGATGCTTGCATTACAGAAGTGATGAGACTGGAAGCAGATTTCTGACAAGACCATCATCACAAAGCAACACGCGCAACACCATAAACTAGTGCCCTGAGTTCTGTCTGTAAGGTATGGATGTAATTTTGGGGGAGACATGTCCCCCCCACTTTTTCCAAAGTCAAGTTTTGACCCCTGCACTTTTTACCATCGAAAAACAATATTACGCTATATTAAACCGACACTGGTTGAGCTCTAGGACCAAGCGGAAAACAACCGTTTGTGTTGAAGCCTGTTTCCCATAAGAGCATACTGTAAAGATAACCCCCCCGCTTTGGAGTCCTTACTCCGAGAGGCGCTATACAAGTGTGGATCATTTATCATTATCATTTAAAGCATCAAACCGAGGCAGAGATTCTTCCTGCTGGGCAATTTGACAACAATCAGTATGAACTGTTGAGGAGTTCATTCTGGCCGGACAGAGGCATTGGTGCCATTGTTCATATCAGCAGCACTAAAAATGCTACGGCATACAGGAGAAAGGAGGGTCAATGGGCACACGTCAAATTCATAGATGCTTTGCGGAAAGAAGGAAAAGAAAGGAAATTGTTTGTCTCTAGATTACAATTCCCACTTTGAGAATGAACGCAGAGCTTTTGGTCGATTCCTTCAATAATCTGCTCTGTTGACTGTGTTCTTGGCTCCCTTCTAGACATTTAAAGGTCCTCAAGTAATCTATCTCTATCAGTTAAATCGCCAGCACCCAAAAAACAAAAAAAGCTATTTTGCACATTTATTTTTAACACGGTGTCCATAGATGCTGCAGTGGTCTGTACACACAGGGAAAACTGCACTCTGCAGAAAACTTTTTCTAAAAAGGAAACATGTTCAAACAGATACTCATCAAATAACAGAATGGGTAAGGAGGTAGAAAACAGTGGAAGAGGAAATCATATAGTACACTAACAAGAGTGTTTAAATGAGTGAGTATCATTGGAATTGGAGAAGGTATCAATCACAAAGCATGAGATATACCATTTCATCCATGAGTGTTGGCTATGTGGAGATATTTTAATGTAAAACAATGGTACCAAAAATTAGGCACAGCTGCTAATGATGCTCAGCAAAGTTAATAAGAGGAGGAACGAAGTAACACCATGCTGTGTTCAAGGAGTTTACTAACAGCAGCAAACTCTGGAGAAGTAGGAAAAAGAAGTATGTACATATAAAAAGTCTGGTATTTTTTAATATTCATTTCAGCTCTAGATATTGGCAAATACTCAAATGTTACTACCTGTACTTGTACCAGATATGAAAAAAATGTGGTTTCAGTGTGTTCCCTAGGTATTTACATAGTTCATTGGTTATTCCTATGCAAGAATAACAGCAGCAGCTGCTAGATGGGGTACTTCTGGTTCTGCAGGAATATTGCATTTTTGCTTGCAAACTTTAATAAAAATGTAAATAATTATAAATTTGCATTTGCATAAACTGCTATAATTTTATTTAGACGTCTAGACTTTAAACTATCTAACCTCTCTAAGGCAGGAGATTCATGATCAAAAATGTATCATGTGAGGACGCAGGCAGGCCAACAGAGATACTATAATGCATGTATACTATGTATCTAAAGTATATGACAACAGTTTTACTCATTTTGATTTTGATCTTTAAGTATGATTCACGACCCAACCATCTCCCACCGACCTAAGGGTGCAAAAGCATCAGGAAGTTAATATACAGAGTCATTCAACCTTCTGAGATCCCATCAGGAAATGTCAAAGCCACAGTGTATGTTTAACTGTCTTCAATATGAATACGAAAATGGGTCACGAGTTAAAAAAAATCATTTCAACAACAGAAATTCTCAAGCTGAACATATACATACACTCACTGGTCACTTTATTGGGTACACATCTCCATCTTCTTGTTAACACAAATTACTTACTAATCAGCCAATCACATGGTGGCAACTCAATGCATTTAGGCATGTTGACAGTTGTTGGTTGCAGAGGTTCCAATGGAGCTTTCCTAGACCCAAGTTTGCAAAGCAAGAATTTGGTCTAGTTCACTAGGTGAAGAGGTCAGAGGAGAATGGCCAGACTGGTTCGACCTGATAGAAAGGCCACAGTAACTAAAATAACCACTGGTTACAATTAAGGTAAGCAGAAGAGCATCTCTGAATGCACAACACGTCGAACCTTGAGGTAGATGGGCTACAGCAGAAGACGACCACACCATGTGCCACTCTTGTCAGCTAAGAACAGGAAACTGAGGCTGCAATCACACAGGCTCAGCAAAGTTGGACAATAGAAGACAGGAAAAAAATGTTGCCTGGTCTGATGAGTCTCAATTCCTTCTGCGACATTCAGATGGTAGGGTCAGAATTTGGCATCAACAACATGAAAGCATGGGCCCATCCTGCCTTCTATTAACAATTCAGGCTGGTGGTGGTGGTATAATGGTGTGGGGGACATTTTCTTGGCACACTTTGGGCCCCTTAACATTAATTGCTCATTGTTGCAATGCCACAGCCTACCTGAGTATTGTTGTCGACCATGCATGACCACAGTGTACCCATCTTCTGGTGGCTATTTCCAGCAGGATAGTGCACCATGTCATTAAGCTCCAATCATCTTAGACCTGTTTCTTGAACATGACAATGAGTTCACTGTACTCAAATGACCTCCATAGTCACCAGATCTCAATCCAATAGAGCACCTTTGGGATGTGGTAGATTGGGAGAGTTGCATCACAGATGAGCAGCCGACAAATCTGCAGCAACTTCGTGATGCTATCATGTCAACATCAGTGTTGGGCAAGTTACTTCAAAACTGTAATGCATTATTTATTACTTGTTACGCTCATTTTAAAGTAATTCATTACATTACAATATTACTGATTTTAAAATGTAAGGCATTACACTACTTTTGCATTACTTTAAGTTACTTTTACCAATACAACTTCAATATGAATCTGGTAATCTGACGCTCATGACATATATGTGGAAAGTGATGTGGTATCTGAGCTAGGATTGCTGTTAAAAACAGTCAGATATAATAACAGTGCATTAAAATGATTGTTTATTAAATAAAAGCAACAACAATCTGTACTCTCAGCACTTTGCCATCTTATATTAATTGAGCAGGGAGTGAGGTGGTGGGGGCTCCAAGCCTATATTTGCCTTGGTCCCCAAATGCCTTGATACGGCCCTGGATGTGGGACTGACTTCTGGGGTGATCTGATTCTATCATGTATAAATATTAAATGCTTATATGTTATTGCTTTTCACTGGTAAAGATGTGTATTGGGGATAAATCTACCTACTTTTTTTCTTTTCAAGCAATTAGTTTTATTTTCCTGATTTTATTTGAATAATTTCCTGCCCATTCTCTCTCTAACCTTCCTGCATGCTGCATGTTTTCTCCGTCTTCCAGAAAAACTGTTTGCTAGAATTCCTACTTTCTAACTAATCAGCCAAAGGGATCCACCGAACGCAAAAAAATAAAAAAGCGTAATAAGCGCTGCACTCCAGCAGCAATGAGTTGAAATCACCGAGGCACAGATTATGAACTCAGCTGAAAAGTACATGAAGTACCAGAGAATATGGGCTGATATAAACGATCGCAAATGTATGACTTTGTTTTGGTGGAGCGATTTTGTGAATATAACAGCGGCCACGCGCAGGACGCAGCTGGAGTATTTGAGCCATTACCGCTGCGTCCTCTCTGCTCATAGAATGCCCGCAAAGCTGAGTCCATAAATGACGTCATATATGTGGATACTGGATCTTTTTTCAGGCTTCCCGCAATTTGAATTTTTAGGAAACCCACATCTTGATTCTGGGTTTAAAAATTCATTGTACCATTTTCTTTCCCTGTAATGCCTTACATTACCACATTACAGCAAAAAGCAATGCATTACAGTAATTAATTACTTTTGTACCGCATTACTCCCAACACTGGTCAACATGGACCAAAATCGTTGAGGAATGTTTCCAATACCTTGTTGAATCTATGCCACAAAGGATTAGGACAGTTCTGAAGGCAAAAATTGGTCCAACCCAGTACTAAAGTGGCCAGTGGGTGTATGTTTCTAAGATATGTCTTATAAACTCTGTTTTTGTTTCATTATTAAGGAACTTAATACATTATTTGTATTATTCATTATGGCATAATTTGTAGAAGAGTTCAGAAAAAAATATTCTTTTAAACAATTTCTGAAATCAACCTAAATTAAAACTGTTTATATGGTGTTGTCTCCGATTTAAATGGTTTTGAAAAGCAAAAACAATTGAAGGGAAACTTTTCAAATTCACCGTGACATTATTAAAAGTATTACTAAAATAGCAGCCAGTAATGATAAGGGCTGTTGTCCCTCTTTGTTCCTGTGTCAGCTTATTCCCAGCCTGTAATTTACTTCATTGTCTTGCTGACAACCTACAGTGTCATGCACACAGAAAAGGTATGGGTGCTAACGGTCACTTCATACAATGAACTTAAAATATATTTCCAAACAGTAAAAAAAAAAAAAAAAAGGTGGACTCTGGCATAGGTTGAGGATGGTTTTACACGCTCTTTGGTGGTGGCTTTATAAATGTTTTATTGTTCTTAGCAGCTGTGAGAATCTATAAACATATTGAGAATCTATAAACATATTTTGGAAGAAAATCCTGAACTGAAGCTCTTGTTTGGTAGCCTGGCAAGCCAGACTAAATAAATATATTTGGTCTAGTTCACTAGGCTACTTGTTTGGAGCATTGAGAGTACACTGTTAATACTGTTTCTTTCAAATTACTCAAAAAAAATAAGGCAACATTTTCCAAACAAATTTTGTAAGTTTGGTCAACTAACCAGCAATATGAGTAGGTACAACTTAATAATTTCACCTTTTTTCTACACTAAAACCTGTGTCTTTCAAATTACTCCAAAAAATTAAGTCAAGATTTTCCAAACAATTTTTTTGAGTTTGGTCAACTAACTATTATTTTAAGTAGGTACAACTTAATAATTTCACGTTTTTTCTACACTAAAACCTGTGAGATTTAAATTATTCAAAAATAATCAAGGCAGCATTTCCCAAACAAATTTTTAAAGTTTGTTAAACTTAGTATTTGGACTATGGAAAAATTAATAATCTTCATTATTTTATATGAACTGAAACCTTTCTTTGATGTTATTCCAAAAAATAAACCAAAAATTGAAATTATTTAGATTTAATTCAACTTTTCAATACTAAAACAGTTTTTAAAATGTAAAAAGTAAATAATGATAAATACTGTGAAGCTGTAAATAGTTCACTTTCAACATTTATTTTTCCAAAATCATTGAAACAGTGGCACTGAAGTAAATACTAACAAGATTTGTAAATTGTAAATCTTACAACTTTTGTAAAGATTTTTACAAGCCATACACATATTACTGTAAAACATTTACATCACAGTAAACACCGGAACGGTGTGAGACCTATGCTCACAAAACTCATACTGTCAATGACAACATGAAGCATTTTCCACCTAAAATCTGGAAGCATTTCAATCGAAAAATACATGAACATATTTGTATGAAGTACAGCTGAACCTCTCAAAATTTGTGGTGTTTTGTTGTTTATATACTTGACATTTCACTTTAAAGAACAAGTCATTTAACAAGTAATTTTCAAGTGTTATCCAAACTACTTTTGAACAGAACCCGTCTCAGCTTAAAAAAACTGTCACATGACAACCCAGAGCAATATCTGGAACAATTGCCTTTTGTCATTGAAAAACACATTTTATTATTGAACGAACACAACAGACCTGCTGTTCAGAAGTGTAGGGGCCACACTCAAGTTGGCTGCCTAGGTAAGAAGTTTGTTTTTCAGAGTCATGTACCTGGAGCTTGGTTTTGGGCGGAGTGTATCAAGACCCACAAAAAGTCTCTGAAAAACTTCAAACGTTTTGACAAGTTTGGTAGGATATTGGAGGTTCAGGGCGTATGTCAGACCGAGAAGCATGCTGCATGCTTTGGCTAGACTGCCAAGATTAGTGAGCACCGGCACTCCCTCGATGATTATTCCTACAGCATCTGGATCATGGCAAATGTAGATCATCATGCTGCGCAGTTTTAGGTCCTCGTGCACGCTGGTCTCTGGGCTTCCCTTAATGACAAACAAAGACAATGGCAAAACATCAATTAAAAAAATTAACACAAATACCAAAATCATCAGTTCCTGACTTTTTAGCCAGATTTATTTGTGTCTCAGTAACATTAATTTCTATGGCATTTTTAATGCAAATGCTGCATGACTTGAAGAGCTAACATTAAATAAATAAAATAAAAAAAAGCTTTAAATTGTATGTGTTCATCTACATCAGCGGTACTCAATAGGCAGCCCACGGGCCACATCTGGCCCGTGAGCCCTTTCTTTTTTGCTCCCGAACCTTTCACACCCAAGAATCCAATCAGTTCTGTTATTTTCCTCATTCGCACTGACTGAGATAACGGCGCAATGTGCGTGGCTCTGGTGTTAATCAGGTTTAATGTTTCTGTTTGCAACCATCTTCACAAGAAGGCAAAATAGTTAAATGACAGGGTTCGCACGGACCGGATATTTCCTGTATTTGAGTGTTTATTTTGACGGAGAAATCTCAAGCCTACAGATGCGCTGACATTTTTATCGTTACACACATCGTGGAGGTAGCTACATCAATCAGGAAAAGATAACCATCAGAACATTTGAGATGGACACTGAGCTCAGCGCAGCTCGCCGTCAGCGCATGCGTATGGTGAACAGCAAGCTGAAGATGTGTAGATCGGGGGCTTGGAACGCATCGCAGAACCAGAACCATGCAGGAAGATTCTGTGTTTTCTAAACCCGGTCTCTCAGAGACTAGTCACTTAGAAAATGTTCCCTGATTATGAATCTTTGGCTTAATAGCGCTTGTTCCTGTCTCCAACACTACGACGCATCCATGAGCCTGTCTGAGGAACGGTCCAGAACCTCACATCCTCTTCAGCTCAGAAAGCGCCTAGAGACATTTGATTACGCACAAGCAGGTGACCTGTTCAGGTTTACATAGACAATCTTTACATTTAGAATTGGCTACAGATAAAAAATGAATGCAGTAAAATAAAATACATTGTAATTAAATATTCATTAATTATTTTACAAGCAGAGAGCCGCATCAGATGGATGAAAGAGACGTATGCGGCTCCAGAGCCGCGAGTTGCCGACCCCTGGCCTAGTAGTAGAGTGTCTGCCCTGGAACTTGGAGATAGAGGTTTGATTCCTGGTCAGGTCATACCAAAGATCTTAAAAATGGTACCCAATGCCTCCCAGCTTGACACTCAGCTTTAATGGGTTGGATTGGGGAGTTAAACTACCAAATAGTTACCGAGCGCAGCCACTGCTGCAGCTCACCACTCCCCTTCATCGGGATGGGTCAAATGCGGAGATAAATTTCATCAGTGTGGGATGATGGCTATGGAATTTGAACTGTAATTCAACATCAACAGTCAGTAATATAGATGAGTTTTTTGGTTAAAATGTTTCTCTAATATGTATTAAATTTATTAGGACTGTAATGTGCTGAGTTCTTCCTTTGTTGCTGGAGTTCCCTGCACACGTTCCGCTGCTGTTTCTCACCAGTATAAGATGATGGAGGGCTCTAGTTTTGTTGTGCCGTTCGTGTCGGGTGGCCAAGCAAAGCCTGGCTTATAAAGCGCTGGGGGAAATCCTGCAAATGTACGACTAACCCCCAAATTCCACTACCTCCGCTCCGGTCCGCCCCCGCCTTCCGCAGCCGCTCGCTTCCGAACTCAATTTTTACTGGTACCCGCTCTACAACGGCTCCGCTCCGGTGCGGAGACCTGAGGTGGGCAAACAAGCATGCGCGGGATTTTCGAGATCTTGCGATACAGTCCGAGCAGTAAACGCGGAAGTTAGATCCAAACACCCATTGTGTGGGAGAAGCATCGGCATGAACTGTTTAATCTGCCCATCATTTGTGTTGAGAGATCAGCAGTGTTTGGATCAACAAAGTGTGACTACTTTGATAGTGGAAACTGTATTTATGGCTTATTTTTGTGCATTTAAACTTCAGCCACCACTGATAGTTGTTAAAAGTTGTTAAATCTGTGCATATGAAACAAAAAACGCCTTTTGTTTATCGATGTATTGTGAAAAACGGAATTTCTGCTTGCTCCTTTTCCTGTTGGGTGTTTGTGATTTCTGTCCATTGACTGCGGAGGTGCTCCGGCGTCCGGTGAAAATAGGATCGATTCTATTTTTGCCGGACGCCGGAACAGAGGGCGGCGCACGGCCGCAGTAGTGGAATTGCTCTGATTGACTAGAACGGGACCGATTTTGCTCCGGCGTTCGTGTCGGAGCGGAGCGCAGCGGAGCGGAGGTAGTGGAATTTGGGGGTGAGAAGGGAAAGGTTAACAAGTACAACATGGCATTGTTGTGCCTAAAGAGTTCACTGAACGATTTGTAAACTTGTTTATTTTGTTGTAAACGTAAACTTAACTTGCTCGTATATTTGACCAATCAACGTTAAAGTGAGCTCGTTAACATGAACAGCGACTCCCCATAACTCACTGGATATTTGTGAAAACAGAGCAGACACACAGATGCATTTGCACACATCAGTGTTTCCCTTACATAGGCTCAGGCGCAACGGCTGAATTTCAGTGCTCAATCATCCTGGAGGTTATACTTTGTGGATGTTTATTAAAACAACTATGCAAAACTAGGGTAGCCTATTTTATTACTTATCAAATCCAGTTTGTGCAACAGATTGATTCAATCTTGGCCCTAATAATTTACTTACATAGTAGTCCGAGATGAGCTCCTGTCCACTCTCTCCCATGTACTCAATGAGGCATCTCAGAGTTACGTCTCTCTTCTGCACAGTGGAGACATTTGTGTCCTAAAGTTAATGAAAAAGTCATTAAATTAATTAAAATTCTGACAACAGAAAAAAAGTCTCTTTTTGACACACTACCCACAATTTTTTGATACATACACATTCAAACAAAACGTGTGTAGTGGTATTTCCCAGTAAAAGGTTGATATCAATAGAAAAGGTCTAATAATTTAGACGTAGCATTATTTTTATTAATTTTTATTTACATCAAATTGCTTTCTTTTGCACCTGCGATCTTTTGAAGTAAGAAAGTAACTTTTGATTTAGCATTAACTAAGCTTCCATACAATAAATCAGTTTAAAAAACAGCATGACAACTTACCAAAGTACTGCACAGAAAGACAAAAAAGCACCATAAACGTAGACGACAAAAAAGATGACAGCGAGAAAAACAAACAAACAAACAAAAAAAGCATCATAATAACCAAATTTCCACAAAAAGAAGCAGAGCATCGAAAAACAGCCACACATAAGCAAAAAGTTATAAGTAGGGATCACTGACCTAAAGCAAAATGGTTGAAATATAACTTCATTATGGATTTAGACCAAGCAAGCAATCAAGCCCACTGCACATATGTGTACATTCCAAAAATTGTGGCTGGCAAACAAGAAAGCCCTTGCCCCACACAATTTAGATCACATCTATTGCTGGCACGATTAGTCGATTCTTCATGATGACATCAACAAAATGAAATTAAACAAAGTAGTCGACTACAAATTTAATAGTCGACGTTTATTCTATGAGCGCTTTTAAAAAAAAATACATTTTATTTTGGTTTTTGGTGCCTATCTCCCTTTACTGTGTAGCATTTGTATTAACAGGTTAGAAAGTTATTTAAAGTTGTTTGATAAGCGATCATCTTGTCTTTATTATTAGATGGCACATAAATGATAACACTTCAATCTAGTAGCTAATGATGGCTATATTAAGCATCTTGTGGAAAAAGCTATACTTTTTTGCATGACGTGATTAGTCGACTAATGGTCAACAAAAGTGGCAATTAGTTGATTATCAAAATAGTTGTTTGTGGCAGCCCTAGTCACATCTTACCCCTTCTTTCCACTGGACTTGAACGCAGCACCTAACAAAATAGCAGTGTTTTACCCATGAGCTCAGTCCAAACCAGGAGTGATTCACACGTGAAACATGAGCAGGAGGCTTGTTTTGTTTTTATAATCGTTCAAAACTCAGATCGTAATCGTGATTAAAATTGTATTAATTGAGCAGCCCTAATGTATGGGGTTAGATGCTCAGACAGGTGGACTGTTCAGGGCTTTGAAACCAAAGTTAAAACTTCAAACTGAAAATGAATACAGATGACTTAATGTAATACCATGATTTTTTAACTCACCTGTATCAGTTCCATCAATAAGTTCTTGATGCGCTGACCAACTGCTCCTCCCTTGGCACTGAACAAATCCAGGAGCTTTGGAGTACATTTATCCAGCTGAGACATGAATGTAGACTGTAGAGGAACAGCAGTGCACCTTTGGAACTCTGCATTTATCTATAAAAATGCAAATGATTATCAGTAAATGCTTTAAACTAAGTAAATAAAGAACAGTAATAAAACATGAATAATAATCATTGACCTGAAATGTATCGAAGAGAGCGGGCCATCTTTCCATAAAGTTTGTCACCCTTGGGGACTGAGAAACCACTTCTTTTCTTCTCAAGCTGTATGTCCTGGTCATCAGGTAGTTTATGTCTTTGCCACAGTCTTTTCTCTTGCTGGCAGTTATTATTTCAAGCCTCATATTCTCAAGAGTGTCGTCTGTTTCACCAGGTGGATGTGGAGGAAGGTAATTAAGTTCTGCCCTCTTTGCTTTCTTGATGTTTTTAGCAACTTCTTGCTCATCACCAGGCTTTTGTGACAATGAGTTGATCAAGAGTTCAGGACTTCCCAGTGCTCTACGTTTTGTGCGGTAGTTTCCACATTTGTATTTCAGGCTTTGCTGCCATCCATAAATTCCATTAAAAGACCCTGGTTCCTTCAAGCAGGGATGCTTCTCAACTAGTGCCTGTGCTACAGCACTTCTTTGGGCATCATCAGGGTAAGCAGTATAAGAAAACATTGCTTCTGCCAGACGCTCAAGGATGTCAGATCTGAAACCAGGTGATGTCATCGGGGTGCCCTCTTTTAAATATGTCTCATTGCCTTGTTTCAAAGCAAGCTCAGTGTTGTGTGAAAAAGTTGGAATGGGAAACACAGCAGGCCAGGGGTTCTGCCTTTCAAAGGTGGACTGACTCAAAATGACAGTATCTTGGGAATCCAGTGAGCCACTAGCACTGTCACTGTCAAAGGAGGACATCACAGATACATCACAGTTGCTTTCTTGGTCAGCAACTGTCAAATCTAAGCATATAGGTGCATATACAACTTTAAGTGTGTCTTTATCTTTCAGTTCATTTGTAGATGTTACGGTGAAGAAGTCACCAAAATCTTCATCTTTGTACTGAAGACTTATATCTGTGGGGATGGACAGATTTTCCTTGACTGCTGCAACCAACTCAGCCACAGTTGAGGGTACCCCACTGCTGAGTGTAACTTTTTTTATTTGATCATCAATTAGGATGCGGAATCTTACAGTTTGCTCCATGTCTTGAAAAACTGAAGACAGAGAAAAGATACAATGATTCTCAACACCTGAGACAGATGTGGCGCTTTAAAGTCACCATGCGCTTTCCTTCAACAACATAAGCTGAAAGAGGACATATATCACTAAGGCTTTGTTGTTCAATGAGAATTGTGTGATCTGTCCTCTCCAAGTAATATCCACGATAATGTTCATCAAACCAAGACACCAGTGTCCTCAAAATAAAATGCACTCTTTCTGCAAAAATAGTTATTTGAATAATTTCTGCAAAATCAGGAAGACCTGCAGTAGAACCATAGGCCACAATCATGCCTTGAGTGTATCTTGTTCCCTGATATGTGACTGTGTCAGCCAGCTGTACTTGATCATGTGAAGGATAAAGATGCTTGATTGATGCCTGAATATCTAAATGCAGGACATCCAATGGCACTGACTTTACTCTAACAACACCAAGTGCAGGCTCAATTGTTGTAGAATGCAGGTAATGGCTCATCATAAGTTGGTGCTTTGTAGCCATGGATAAAAGGACATTCTTGAAGTTGCCAGTATGCCTTACTATTCGTTTAAACTGGCTATGTTTCGCTTCAAACCTCATTGTCCAAAAAGCTATCAAAGGTCCAAAAGCCTTGATCAATCCTGGATAATGCTCCAGAAAGTGATGCTTTGGGATGAAATCTTCATCAGGAAATGCTTCCTTGAATCTGTATCTGTGTTCAGAAATCTTGTAGTCAAGGTAGGCAATGCTTTCTTCATTGTGGACTGGAGCAACGACAAGTTCAACAATGTCTTTTAAAGACATAAGCAAAAGCCAGTTTGGATCATTCAAAGGAATTCTGTGCCCAATGATAAATGGCAAGAGTCGTATGAGGGTCCAATTTTCATGAGCATTTCCTCCTAGCTTTTTTTTTGAGGAAAGGTTTGCAGGTAATGCCTGTGGACAATCAGTTTTATCAGCCCATTTATAGGGAAACTGCAAGATAGCACTGTTAAGCTCAATAAATGAGAAATATTTCTTAGAAAGGAAAACACTGAAGCACAGACCCAGTTCCAAAGGAACAATGCCTTCAAAAATGTCATGCAGTATGTCAGGTGGGTAGCCAGTGACACAATGGAAGTACTTCAGATTTTCAGTCAATGGGCAAGACTTTTTTACACCATAAAAATGTGTCCAAGCAGGATTTGCTTTAATGGTCAATACATGCGACGCATGTTCCTCTTTGGTGCGAAGAGGAAATGCACCTGACCGCACCTCCTTTATCTGAAAGTCTGATCGCTGACCAAGACAAAATCTGCAAACAAATGGTCCAGAAAAATTTTCAACAAGTCCACTGATTGAGTGTGCTCCCAGATTGTCTGCTGCTACACAAAGCACACTTCCTTTTACATTTTGTCCCAACGTCGAAATGTAGATCCCATCCTGTTCTAAGATAGCAATGTCTTTCAACAAAGGGGCAAGTACTTGATCATAGCCATATTTTTTTATGTCTACGGCTTTACATAAAAGGGCCAAGTACACAGAGTTCAGAGTGGATCGAGATGAGAGAGGGTTGTTGTTAAATGTCCAGTATACAGCTGTTATCTTGTGCTTTTTTCTTGATGTTCCAAGTGGATTACAAATCTCAAAATCATCTATATACAGTAGAAGAGAAATTCGTAGTTCTTCTGAATAGAACGAATTATCTTTATAGATAGTAGCATCACGATATGATTTGTATAAAGTTGATGGTAACTCACGTTCTTTGCTTAGAATCTTTTCTCTTATATTTTGTTTGGCCAATAACTGAGTCAAGGACTGAAGAATTGGGACATACTGAAAACAACTCTTCTCTTTTGGTTCAAGGATGCACTCAATAGGCTCAACTACTTCAAAGTTTTTTTTAAAATAATCTCGTCTCCTGAACGATGAAGACAGAGGACCACCACTATTGAGTGCTAAGCTTAGAGGATTTGATTTGCACAGTTCTTCAACAAGAGATGAAACAAATGTCTCATCTATGGTTTGATTTGTTTTTGTTAGATGTGAAACAACAATATCTCTAACTGATGATTTTGTAGCAGAACTTGAAATAAAGTAAAGATCATCTACCAGTTCATCAATGCACCGAACTGAAACGAGATGAACACTTTCTAATTTCAACAAGAGGGATGCTATATAATCAATAACCAGAAGGCTTCTATCTTCCTCTTCAGACTGTGTATTAGCCCTACTCACTTCACAATTTCCTTCACCGTGATCACCAACCCCACTATACGTTTCAAATACTAGCGCTTCTTCTGTGTGTGGCAATTGCCCTTGACAGATAATGCCAGGTTTGAAATCCTTTAAGGAATGTGGAGTATGTTTTCTGTGTTTGTGTGTTGCAAAAGTCCCATAAATATTTGTTTGGTGATTACACCCTGTGAAGACACACTTTACAGTATCGTTATTCTTCAGATGATGACCTAGGTGTTCAAAAAAGTCTTTTTCACTTGGGAATCCTTGTTTTTGACATAATATGCAGGTGTAAGAAACATCTACTTGTGACTTGAGGGAATGAACTGCTTGATGGGATCTTGATAAGTGAGAACGAAGGGAACTCCAGTTTTTAAAAGAGCATGGGCATTCTACATGAATACAGGGCAAGGCACAACTGTGTCCATAGGTTCCATGATGCAGTCTATAATGCTTTAAAATATCAGTCTTTACTGGTAAAACCTTGGTGCACAATTTACAGGGCCATCCCATCTGTAATAAAAAGAAAAGCATCGCTTATCGTTGTGCAAGTTAATAAAGCTACATATACACAGAGATAGCATAGGTATTTAGGTTTTTTTTTAACTCATAAAAGTCTTTTTTGGGAACAGTAGTTTGGTTTATTTGAAGTAGTGCTTTATAAAGGTACTTTTAAGTTGTTACTTGCCCACAATAAATACATATAGTTATAGCTGCTTGATTATGCTAAAAACTGTTATCACGATTATTATGACTGAAATTGAGATCTAGATTATTTTACAATATTTTGAAAGTTGATAACACACATATACTAATACTACTCATCAGTGTTGTGCCCAAACGCTTTCATTGAACGACGGTTTGTGAATTTGTTCGTCTTTTTCATGAATGAAAGCTGAACTCGTTTGTGTTTTGCCTGACGAACGTAAAAGTGAGTGTGTTCGTTCTGGAGTGCGTGAACGGGTTTATTAACACGTTCTTTTGCCGTTCTAGCTCCAGATCTCCACGGAGTATCTCCGGAGCTAAAGACTAGCTAAAACATCCTGTTACATAGAATTTATAAAAATTAGAACCCGCAAATTCTGCCAAACATATGCAGCAGTGGTTGGTGCGGCGTCTACACTTATGTCTATGCTGTGTGGAGGATGGACGTCATGGTGCGTTCCATGTACCTCGGAAAATAATTGTACTTAACGTTGATTTTAGATGCACCCTTAAAAGTTTATCTTGTAAAATAAACATGTTTTTGTCACATCTACTACTGTATTCTGAAGTTAAAATTTCCGAGTAGGTGGTAAACTGGAACAAACCGGCGAGAAAACAGATGTGAAAACACTACAGTCACACCGGTAACATTTACAATTCGTTTATTTATCTATTTGCGTTGTTTTTTTTACCAAATAATTTGGGGCTGATTGTTGCCCTTTATGACTCAATCTCTTTAACTTTATTTTTCTTGGGCAAACAAGTCAGAAAAGTCACAGAATTTGAGAAGTTATTAAATTTAAACATAATTAAATGTTTAAAACTTGGAGGTAAATCCTTGTTTCCTATCTCAGCCTGTAGTAATGAAAGTCATTCAAACAGGCATTCAAATATATGTGTGTGTGTTTTTGGCTACAGAAGCACATAAACAAACAGATACGCGAAGTAGTGATCTTTAACAAACAAAGCAACACATTTTCAGTGTGATATGCTTGCCAGCCACTAGATGGTGCCATCAGATAAGAGAAATACTCCGGAAAGAAGCTTTAATTTAGCTCAGATAGAGTAACTTATTTTATCCAGCAAGATAATTTGGAGGTATGGTGGGAGGGGACATGAAAATAGTCAAACACATGTCTCACATTCATTGCATGGGAGTTTGCAGCCCTGATCAAACACAAATCCACATTAAATATGGCTCACTCCATCTTGAAATTATTTTGCTTGTAAAACAGATTGTCTGGTGCGTGAGTTAGCTCCACCAAGGAAAGTTTATGATTGATCAGTCGATGTAACGTGATCATGCTGTACATGCGCACATCACTCACTTTCCTAGTGTTTCCCCTATATAGGCTCAGGCATGGCGCTGCACCATGCCTAAAACTCCACTGCCACGGCCACGAAATATCCGCCCCTCCCCCACCGCTCTGACGTGAGACACAAGGAGGCGAACGGCCTGCGTTTTGTTTATTTCAAATCCAAATTGTAATAGAGATTAGATTTCACTTAATCAAGCAGCCTTACATTTAATGCATTTATTGGAGCGTATATAAATATGAGAAAACAGCTTTTAGCCAAGGAAGCGCTTTTTTTTTTTTACCGTGTCCTGTCTGGCTGTGAAGCAAGCAGAATTGATGTCTGAATGCTGGTGACAAGCCTTACAGATTTATTCTCAGGTGGAGCATCAAAGCGTTTGCTTTTAATGTCACGCCTGATACTTAAAACTTTACAAATGTCATACACCTTCACTTCAAAATAACCCTAGCTGTTACTGAAAGAAAGAACAGAATGTTAACTGACTTATATATTTAGTGAAACTAAAATATTTGACCTTAACTTACCTAATGTGATCTTCAAAGAAGACAACTTTTTGTGGAATTGCCTCAATTACGCAGATCTGATGTTCTTCTAAAGAAAAAATAAAGAAAAAATGTATTAATTGTTGAATGATATTGACTCATTCGCTGCCAGCCATTACCTGATCGGTAAAGCCCTTCACTGCCAGCCTTTCTCACTGTTTTTACTGTTTTTTTATGAGTCACAGAACGTTGCGCTCTAGGATGATGTCGACGCCAAAACAACCAAAACAAAAAGGAGACTCACCTCTTACATCGGAAGAATCCGCGTGTTTCGAGTGTTATCCGTTCTTTCATAATCCATTGCCGAACTGTGATCTGCAGACGCTTTTCCGGTTCGCGCCTCAGTTTTTTTCCAGGAACGGCCCAAAACAATCTCCTAACACATGGACGTTCTGCTTCCTGATCATGTGAAGTGTGACGTAGAGCTCAGATGTTTGTTCTCTCAGCGTGTGGGCTCGTTCCGATGCCCAAACAGTAAAAACATGTCATTGGCAGTTAATGGTTGGATCTAAAATAACGACTTTATTCGTCAATGGCAGTGAATGAGTTAAGGAGAAAGTTTGCCATCTGCTGCCAACTGCTGAAAAAGAGAAAAGCATGTGCTTTCCCACAAAATAACATTAAATGTTAATTTTTAGTAGTTGTCACTCTCCATAAACCTGCTTAAAAGAGCAAAAAATAATTAAACACCATGGAAATCATTTTAAGGCAGATAGAATCTTTAAAGATTGTATGAAAAGTTGCCTAAATGTATTATAAATCACTCCGTGGCTCAACTACAGTGCACTATACTTAATTCTGATGGCATCAACAAGAAAGTCATCCTAATTTAAAATTTGTGAGGTAATTCACCAAGTTTAACAAGTGTTAACGTGTTTAAATTCACATTTCACTGTTTTAATTGCCTCAGTTAAAATAATTCAGTGTAATTCAGTCATTTTAGGGGTTTATTGCTTCAGTTTGGCCAATATGTAGCATTAAAACTTTTTTTCACATGCCCACGATAAGCATGTTGTCTCTGTAACTCATGGTCAAGCACGCCTGTCGCTCAGAACTGAGTCACTTATATCTTTAAGTACATCACCTTCAGAGTTTGTTAAAAAAAAAAAGAAAAAAAAGAGTATTATGGTTTAAATGTTATATATTGGCCAAACTGATGGCATAAACCCCTTAATATGATTTAATTACACTGAATTATTTTAATATAGGCAAGCAAAACAGTGACACGTGAATAAAAAACAACACTTGTTGTGAATTACCTCGTGAATTTTAAATGAAGATGTCTATTAACATTTTCTTGTTTATAATTCATCAGAATCAGGTGTTGTGCACTGTAGTTGTGCCATAAATTGATTGATATTTTAATTTTGCTATTTATTTTCATTCCATCTTTACTTAAGGATTTTATCTGCCATTAAATGGCCCACGCGGTGTTTAAACACTTTTTTGCAGTCAGAAGCAATCTTATGGGAGTGATAACTAAAAACAGACATTTATTGTAGTTAAAACAAAAAAGAAAAGTCAGACGAGTCGACCTACAAAGAGCAAACGTGACGGTGGCGTAATCCATCGAGTGTGGCAGACGCAGACGTTACAGAGGCGGCGTACCGAGTTTCAAACAAGAGTTTCTCCATATTTTCGACACCACACCAGCAGATCAATCGCCTCTCGTCTCTCCATTTTTTTTCTCCGTTTCTCACTCACACACGAGCGGGTGTGAAGGACAGAAAATTAACGGCATAGACGAGAAACAGGAAGAGCAGCATATAATTTGAAAATACAGCCCCAGCAATAAATAAAATGGAGATAAGCGGGACCAAAACGTAAAAAATCCCCCCGTGGTTTTCACAAGCTGATGGCCGATGCGCCATTTGTCGGTTCAAATTTCGGCTAGTTATGATAACTAGCAGTTCAAAATACACTTGCAAGCAGCTCTGTGAGGCAGGCAAGCACAATTAAAGCTATATATCTGCTCTGTAAGAATTCATAAACATTAAGAAGTGCCCACAAAACAGTACATTAATTAACTATATAAGAGTGACAGCCTACCGAAAATGATGGTTTCTGAAATAAACACAAAAGTGATGTTTGATAGTAACAAAGCGGACCACATGGTGAACTAACAGGCCGACAATTAGTACACATTGCTAGCTAAGAGCAGCCTGAGCAGTTAAAAACAATCATATAAATCGTTTAGATGTGACATTTTGACTACACATTAACTTAAAATAGTCAAAATAGTTACTTACAAGTTTTTGAAAAGCTTTATCCACAAGTTCGGCTGCGCATGCACGCTCTTCCAAAATGGACCGTCCCGCTTAACAGTCAGTGCCTTGTGCCTTCTTCTTCCGTTGCAGGATAAATGGGCGGGTTCTGGCATTTATCTTCCATCTAAGCCAATAACTGAGTTTTACATACTCATATTTACGCTGAAGTCCAACCTAATCAAAATTGTTCCCAAAAATATTGAGTTGGGAAAATTGTAGAAGTTTTTGAGTATGGAAAACGTTTAAAATGCTAAAAAAAAATTAAATTAAATTTTCCGAGAAAAATAACTTAAATTTTTTTTTTGCATGTACTACACCCAGAAAAAGTATTTACAGTGTAGACTGTAGGCTCTCCACAGGATCACACAAGTCTATAGGTAAATAATCAATGATTTATATAGAACCACAGCCTTCACAAGCAAAGGGGTTTGTCTCTGAAAATAATGTTTTGTTACAAAGAACACGATTTTTGAGCAGCTAGTGCCAGAGTCTAAAGCTGATTTTGCTTTGTTTTGTTTTTTTAAATCCTTCACAATAAAATGCTCTCCATTTCTTCCCTCGAGCTGTTCATACTGTAGCAACAATGTTAATGTCAAATGTTTAAATGTATTATCGGCAAAGACTGCTTAACAGTGAATGTGGACCCTTTATGGAGGAAGTCCATTACAGCCATATGGATCTGGGATCTTGTTTAATCAGTGGGAATCTGATGTTTATGGTCATAAGTGAAGTAAACATCAATAGACCAGAGTACCTAGAGCAAGGGTCACCAGCCATTGTGAAGCTAAGAGCTACTTCATTAGTTTTGGCCCATACGAAGGGCTAACAGTGATACTGACCTTTGATCTAGAATAGACCAGAGTTACAGTAATTTCATGTATAATAAACATATTTTAATGTATTTTAAATGTATATTGATTCATTTGTTCATTTTGATGAAAAAGCATATAGGGTGCACTGTGGGCACCTTATGTGGTTGTTGGGGCACCAGGTTGATGACCCCTGATCCAGAGCTTTGTCTTTTAACCCAGCTCCTTCTTCACCATGGTAGACCAGACCAGTGAAGATGAATACATGTCAGTACATCTCTCTCTGTCCTAAAATCACTAATGGTCTAGCCACACTTCATAGGATCCTAAGCATGTCAGACTAGAGCCAATTACAGCGCTCTTCTGGTTCAATAGGCTAATCACAGCGCTACCAGTTTGGAGGGTGGAATGAGGCGACAAAGTGGAAGATGGCGGTGGCTTGTTTGGAACGGCTTTAGTATCAACTGTGGATAATTTAGATTGGGCTTTTCTTTGAGTCAAGAGCAGATAGAGGTACTTTAGTTATTTATTTAGAAAAATGATGTACTTGCATTTTCTTCAACAGTGTATGGTAGACTGCCCCACTGACTGACATTCGTAGCGGTGAGTACGTCACATTGTTTGGAGTCCAATAGCATGTGGAGACAGCGTGAAAGACAACCATAAATTCTGCCCCATGACTGAGATCTCTCTATCGGTCATGGCCAGACTATATACATATTTGTATATATAGGATGGCTTGCCTGACTAATAGAAAGTCCATCAACCTGATTGGCTTCATGCCAAGGCTATGGGCCTTTCACACCATCAATATAATGCTAGAGTTGTGTATTATTTTAGCTTGTAGCTGTCTCCTGTTGCTATATAAGAGAGGCATACCAGGGCAGGGCCTGAGTATAATCACGGGTGTAATGTGATTAGTCCACAATGGGAAAGTGCTTACATGTAGGGTATATTGAAGTCAAGTGAGAGCCTAAGGACAGGAAGTACTCAAAAGTAGGGGAGTAAATCACTACTTTGATCATGATATTATAGCTATACAGTGGATTACAATTTGATGTTTGTCGATATCTTGAATTCAGTCACAATACCATTTGAATGTGATTCGATTTGGGATCCACTGATTGACAAACTTTTATGGCTTATTATTTTCGATCTAAATTTTCGTTTATCTCTCAAGATTTATCTTATTCTCTGCTGCACATGAATCCTTATTCACACACACACACACTCCTGTATTCCTATACCCATAGGAACACACACACACACACACACACACACACACACACACACACACTCACTTGTTCTCCTTAGTGAAGTTATTCCTAATATTTTCTATAATCCTGGTGTCACCGAATTTCCACTTTCATTACGGATCAGTTATTTCCTATCACTGCCATAAGCTTTGGGTTAAAACTTTTCTTAATTCCATGCATGAAACTAAAAGCTGTGTTTGGTCCTTTTGTCAATGTATTAACTGATTTTGTAATAAATTCACAAAACGTAAATAACGCCTGATCATTGTCTAGCAGTTCTCGGGAATAATCGGTGCATTCTGTCAAGAATTCATCCTTTGGATTAAAATGTGGTGTTAACTTTGAGACTAATTACATTGAGAAGAAAATAAATATTAAATCCAGTGTCCCAGTTCACACAGACAAAACTGGGTGGTGCCCTGAGTTATTTACTATAAAATTATAAATGACAAAGACAAGCTAAGTCCCCACCACATTTGATAAATATAGATGTAAATTCATATTTATTGCTACAGATATGAAAACAAATATTCCAAGTGATTTAAAACAATCTAAATACTTTAGCTCTACATTTATGTAATTTGCATCTGTGGAGCTAAACTAAACAATGAAAGACCCTCACTGCTGTTGTTCCAGCAGCAACTGTGAGAAGGCATTTATCAGTTCTACTGAATCTTTCTAACAGATGTGAAGATCCCTAAACATTTGTTCATAATCACTTTAAAAACATTCACATCTGCGACAGCCTTGCATCTTTAGACAAAGTTATTTCTTCACTGAAACAACCTGCTGCTCTGTCTTTGTGCTCTATGATTAAATAAACTGTCTTTACAAGTTTGCCATCCACTCTAAGCTTTTGGGAGCCAAGCAATGTCCTATGAACTTGATCAAATATTCACAGTGGTACGGGAAGAACTTCTGAAAATCAAATCTAAGCTGGCTATGAAAGAGTCTTACCTGAACTCAGCTGCCTCTGATGTGGTCTATCCTCCTGCCAACAACATGTACCACTTCCATTTTTAGTTTGACTAAATGTCTCTGAGCTGTTGATGAGACTTTTGGATCCATCTTTAGGGATTCCCTTCCCTTCTCCTCACTCAACGTATGGCTCCTCTTGCATGACCAGGCTTCTCATTGCATATCTGAAATGAGGTCAGGATTTTTGCTTGACTAATCAAAAACACAATTAAGTTTTTTTTTAAATATATTTACTTATATTTTTCGGGATGTGAAGGATTTTTTTGTAATTGTTTGTAATCAGCAACAGCTGATTTTGGTGCTCATCTCAGTTGATCTCAGACACAAATTTGCTAAAAGCTATTCAAAAACACAAAAAAATAGAGTTTTTTAATCAGCTGCACACACTCTGTGAGACATTGTGATTCCTGTTAGGACGCTGATTTCACAAACCATGATGTGTCTTCTTCCTCCTGATCTCCTGCAGCCGTCAATGTCTACTAAGCTTCTTAACCTTTGACCTGTTTTAGCCTCCGCAAGAGAGGAGGCAGGCATACAGGTCACATCCAGGCGATCCCCGGTCTTGGCGCTTCACCTCATTCTCTTATCATGTTTCTGCCCTTGTCCACTTTGAATTCACTGACCTTTGCAGTTTATCCCTCCCAGCCTCTGAGTTTTCTCTATGGATGCAGTGATGTGGAACTACAACATGGACAGCACAACACAGACATGATGGCAATTGTTCCTACTTTGGAAAAAAGCGATCGGGGCTGACAAAATCTTGTGAAAGCTCCAAACTGTCACTTCATCTCAGCATCTGCTTGATAGACAAATGTGGTTACTGAAATCCAGACCAGACCGTCATCTGATTCTCATATGATTTATCCTAAACTAAATGTGTTCAAGGGCTGGAGTTTTTGCCCCTAAGTGTGGGGCATTAGGGCCCCAAAGGTTGGGGGCAGGTGGAACGGTCTGGCCGCCAGTTGAAGTTCACTGATTTAAAAACTAGCTACAACACTAAAGACATATTTTGGGTGACCCACCCTGCCTTCAGTTTACAATAGTAAATATGGTAAATGGCCTGTATTGTATAGCGCCTTCTTAGGGTTCAACTCCCCAAGGCGCTTCACAACAAATCTGTCATTCACCCATTCACACAAAAATGCACACGCTGGTGAGGATGAGCTACAGTGTAGCCAAAGCTGTGCTAGGGCGCACTAACAGAGGCGAGGCTGCCGAACACTGGCACCACAGGTCCATCCAACCACCACCAGCAGGCAAGGTGGGTTAAGTAGCTTGCCCAAGGACAGCCGGGATCAAACCTACAACCTTCTGATTACTGGACAAACGGCTACTGCTGCCAAACCAACTAAATTACTGTTCTTTAGATTTGATTTCCATCCATCCATCCATCCATTTTCATCCGCTTATCCGGAGTCGGGTCGCGGGGGCAGTAGCCTAAGGTGAGAGGCCCAGACTTCCCTCTCCCCAGCCACTTGGGCCAGCTCCTCCGGGGGAATCCCAAGGCGTTCCCTGGCCAGGTGAGAGACATAGTCCCTCCACCGTGTCCTGGGTCTACCTTTAGGTCTCCTTCCGGTTGGACGTGCCCGGAAAAATAGTCCGAGTGAATAGAGATTTGATTTCCTGGATAAAAAAAATAAATGTTGGTGCTACATTTTAAAAGAAGTTAACAGTTTGCCCTGTTTTACAATCATTCGTGTTCCTCGTTGATTTTTCTAGCACAAAATATTGTTTATTTAAGAGTAATGTTTCCTCTCTGTCCTATTCTGTTTTTCTTTCTCCATATGAGAGGTCTGTGGGGAATGTGTGTCTGTTAATCACAAAGTCGCACTCAGGAAATGAACAGCTGTATGAAGGAAGAGAGAACGAAGCAAGAACGGGAAGGAAAACAAAGAAATGAACTGAGGGAGAAACAACCAGGTCAGGCGAGCGAGCATTAGCCCCCCACCCCTTTTCCCTCCTCAGCAGCCTGACGTGATCTGCATCGTAAACAGATGCAGCACAGCACTCGTCCATCGGCATGCTGGCAGATCACTGCCTCCTTTAGCTTAAGCTGCCAGAAAAAGAAAGGAAAAAAAAGAGAGAATGGGCCCTTAAAAGCCTCAAGGTCAGATCCAAAACCTAGATGGGGGATAATAAACATGTTTAAGCAGGCAGCCATGCATTTCGTCTGGAAGGCCGTCCCGTTACAGGTTGACAGTGCACTTACTCGATGTTAGATCCGAGGGGCTGATTGAGTTTGAAATGTTGCTGCTTGTGGGATTATGAAACATGACAGGCTTTTTATAAGGTGTAATTAACACTCTGAATTTAATGAGGACATGACAGACATTAAATTGCTTTCGGTTCTCGTCAGTGACAGTTAGGGAGGCTTTCTGGGTGTGTGAGCGTATGCGTGTGTTAACATTACCATTGTTATTATCATTTAACTGTCCACCAGTGATCTTTATTTTTAAGGTTTACTTCAGAGCAGCTCTAAGTTTTTTCGACAATAGATATTTAAACTCAGTATTATTATTAGTTTGAATAGTTCAAAGAATTTCAGGCTTTCTAAAGAGAATTTCTGAGTAAAAGTTGTAAATAAATGTTTAAACCTGCCATGCATAGAACTAATGAGCTAACAGCTAATCTGATCCAATGCAGTAATCTAATCCTAACTCAGAAATGTGGTGTTTGTTGTACTCAAACTACCTGTTGGCTCATTATTCCTCAACGTCAAAATTACTTTTTACTAAAGATGTTTTCCAGAAAGCTATTTAAAAATGATTAAATTCTGTCTATCTTCGAATTTTAGAGAAACAAACACATCAAAATAGCCCAAAAATTCAAGTTAAAGCTCCATTTGAAAATCAAGATTCTTTGTTATTCTCAGCAAATCACAAAGAGAATGATTTCATGCGTAAACTATAACGCCGCCACACACTAAGAAAAACGCATGCTGATGTGTAAAATTGTAAAATTCTGAACAATTAAGAAATCAACAAGTTTTGCGTATTCAAAGCTGCTGAAACTACATTACACCACTTCTCAGTCTTAATGATGTCTCTAGGTAGCAAACTTTTGTATTTATTTTCAGCTGAACAGCTTGCAACAGAGCTCAGCCATGTGGCCCAAATGAAAAAGCAACTGCAACAAACATTTTGAAAGAAAGAAAACAAAGAAAAAGGGTTTGTCTTCTTGGAAAGAAAGTCTAATGATCAGCAAATCCAAAATGTATCTCAGTGACAGCATTAAAATCTAAAACGTGCATCTCAGCTGTGGTACTGAGGTGAGCTAGTGGCACGGCGGCCACACCATGGATGGTGTTGGACACGCTGTAATTGTTAGGTTGCACCGGATCACCCGATCTGTCAGTCACTTCTTTGTCTCAACGCTCTCACTCAAACCCCTGCTGTTCCTCTCCATTGTGATTCTAAGACACACCTGAAGCAGCAGTTACGTGCAATCATCCAAGACCCCCCCCCCCCCCCCCTCCTCCTCCTCCTCCTCCTATCTCTGAGCACCAGCTGTGGCTTTCTCTCGGTCTCTGTCCCATAAATATTGGCAAATTGAGTGTAGAATAGCCAGTTGAAACAAACAATTAGACAAGACATTTCCCAGAGGGATCTCCTGTCTGAGGTATTTATACCTATCAAACAGATCGCTTGTAGCACCTTGATCGCTCAGAACGATGCCAAGGGGAATACTGACGTACAGATTTTGTCCATCACATGCATCACTATTGTATAAAAAGATTGTTAAAGAGTGGGTATTATTTTTGGCAACGTTTTCCTGCCAGCCGAGTGTGAAATAGCTAGGATGAGAATAGACTCAGGACGAAGTCCTGCCTCAAGTGGAGGAGTTTAAGTATCTAGGGGTCTTGTTCACAAGTGAGGGAAAGATGGAGCGTGAGATCGATAGGCAGGTTGGTGCTGCATCTGCAGTGATGCGGGTGCTGTACCAATATGCTGTGGGGAAGAAAGAGTTGAGCCTGAAAGCGAGGCTCTCGATTTACCAGTCAGTGTACGTTCCTACCCTCGCCTACTGTCATGAGTTTTGGGTAGTGACCAAAAGAATGAGATGAAGGATGCAAGCGGCCAAAATGAGATTTCTCCGCAGGGTTTATGGGCTCTCCTTTAGAGATGGGGTCATCCGGCAGGGGCTTGGAGTAGATCCACTGCTCCTCCACATCAAGAAGAGCCAGTTGAGGTGGCTCGGGCATCTAGTTAAGATGCCTCCTGGATGCCTGGAGGTTTTCTGAGCAGTTCCAACCAAGACGAGACCCAAAGGAAGACCCAGGACACAATGGAGGGACTATGTCTCTCAGGTGGCCTTAGGATTCCCCCAGAAGAGCTGGCCCAAGTGGCTGGGGAGAGGGAAGTCTGGGCGTCCCTGCTTAGGCTGCTGCCCCCATGACCTGACCCCGGATAAGTGGAAGAGAATGGATGGATGGAAAATCGACTAATGAAAATTGTTTCCTAATGAAAACATTTATTCTACAGGCACAATTTAGACTGCTAATTTTACCTTTCAAACATTTATTAAGTATCGATATCCTTTAACAGTGTTTCCCAACCTGGTTCTCAGGGCCAACTACCCTGCATGTTTTCCACGTTGCCCTTTCAAACACCAGTGTTTCCCTGCTGCCACATTCCTGGCTTAAATGAGTGAGTGATTAGCAGGCATCTGCAGAACTTGATGTCCTTCTGAGGAGGAAATGCAAATTAGGTGTGCTGAAGCAGAGACACGTAAAACATGCAGGGCAATGGGCCCTGAGGACAGGGTTGAGAAACACTGTCCTACAAGAAATTTCCCAGTGAAAGTTAAACTGGGAGAGAAAAGTTGGCAACCCCCACTGTTAAACTCTTGATTTAATCTTTATTCATAAAGGGGACATTGATTGGCTGACAGGTGATGTGCTGACATATGTGATCTCTAACGTGTTTCTAGCAGCAGTTGCCATAGTAACAGATACAAGTAACAAGTGCACCTGCTCTGTGATGCCAAAAATCTTGAATTGAACCTGAGTGAGGGGTGGAGATGTAACAAAAGTATCAGAGCCATTTTTACTGCTAAATTACAATCACAAATGTATCATGAAATGTACTCATTTTATAATTTTCTGTATTTGAAAGTTAATAAACAATGTAACTGTGTCAAAAACAACAACAACCCTAAAGCAAAACTAATAAGTAATGGTAACAAAAAATAAACATTAAGGCCAGATAGCATTTCTGGAAAGATTTCGAAAAGTTAGTGCAAATTTAAATTGGATAGTGTAGCATATCCCTTCTCCATTAGTGACATATTAACATGGGTGAGAGTGCAATTGTGTGAGATTAACTAATTCATTAGCAGCCACCGCTCAGCAGACATAGATAAATGCATCATAATTATTCACATGTAATCACTGAATCTGCAGCAACATAATGTGCAATTTTTATACAGACGCAATTATGCTGTGTTAATAATGGAAACATGAGATGATGTCAAGTCAACAACAAGCATTTGCTACCTGATGCTAACAGCATGTTGCTACAGTCTGTAATAAACACGTTTTCTAGCTGTACGAACTTTTTTCGTGACTGTTAACTAATGCGATCATGGTTACGGTGTGTCGGTACAGTCTGTGCAAAAGAAGTCCTTAATGCTCCTTAAGAGCTCACAAGCCAGTGAGTCCCAAGTCTGGATAAATGTAGAGGGTTGTGCCAAATCAAATATGTGAATCACAAACAGTGAGCTACCAGACAAGATGCTGAGATGAAGACCAAAAGGGAGATTTATGAATGCGGTGAAGAGGATATGAAGATAGTTAGTTGGCGTGAAGGTAGAGGATGCATAAGACAGGACTAAATGGAGACAGTTGATCTGCTGCGGTGACTCCTGAAGAGAAAAGCCAAATGAAAAGGAAGAAGGCCAATAAAAGTCCTTAACATGTTCTCAGTCTCTCCGACAGAACATGCCATACAGAAAATTTGAAAAATCTTGCTACTTTGGGATATGATCGACTCAGTCAAAAGATCTTAGCACATCCTTAAGTTAATTCATTAAGTCAATGCTAATTTTGAACGGGCCACAGGTCTTATAATTAGAGACATAAAAGCTTAGATGATCAATTACACATAATGCGTTACACAGTGCCATCCATTCATCCATTCTTTATACCCCATTATGTTGGCTGCTGGGACCTGGTTCCTGCAGACAGCATCGGGTAAAAGGTTGGGTCCACACTGAAAGGTTACCAGTTCAGCACAAAGTCCACAAGTACTACAAGAAAACCCACACATACACCCACACAAATATATATATATATATATACAAGCTCCATACAGAAAAACTCCCACTGGGCGTTGAATCGAGATCCCAGACAACACATTGCCTCTGTAGGAATCAAAAAGCTTGTGTGTGACTTTCTGAGCAAAAGCAGACTTTTGGAACATTGAGGAACATGTGTTAACACCATGCCAAGATAAGAGATCAGCAATGATTTTAGATGAGGACACTTTGATGCTCAAGCCCATCGATCCACACAGAGAGAAACCTTATTCACAAATGGAAAACATTCAGGACAGCCACTAATCTTGAGTGGATGTGCCAGCAGACAATCACACTGTATTCAGCAGTTGTCCTCAAAGCGTGTTGTAAAGGTGTTTTGTACACCAACATTATAACAGGCTTTCTTCAGTAGAGGAGAATTAACAAGGACAGGCTTCTTGTTTTTGTTTACCTGCCATGTTTGTTGCAGAAACATGTCAAAAAAATAATTATATGTAACTTTACAATCTGGCCCTTGTGCATTGTTCGGTCAAACATATCCACATAGCAAAAATAAATCTGCTTCAGGCATAGCAAGCATAAACTTGATGTTTTAGACTGATTTTTAGAGGTGATTGCAGTTGGCTTGCTTACAGATTTCAAAACATGTTTATTTCAGCTACAAGATTGTTTGGGCCTTATTTCAGTTTTCTGTCAAACCAAGTTGGTGCAAAACTCCTATAAATGGTTACAACTCTGAGCAGAAGCTTTGAAATTTGAAATGTCTGCTAAATAAGGACCATGTCATAACAACATGGTTGATTTGCTGCCAGAAGAAATTTATCTCATCTGCATCTTAGCTATGGTTCCATAGAGAACATTAACCCCAATCCAGTGAATTGTGAGGAGGGGGCTGCCCTGATGAAGCCCCCACCTGACCTCTTCTCTCTTTGTCTTCACCATCATGGAGAGTTGCATCCATTTCCTCTGTGAAGGGTTCATGGCTGTGGGGCTGTGGCTTGTCAAGAACAATTACATCTCAAGTCTCCGGGAGGGCCTCCACTTAATTTGAACTGATAAGCATCTCCTTGCATATTAGCAGTGAAGCCCAGCGGTCATCCTGGTCCTGCAGATAATGGACTGGACTGGCAAACAACATTTGTCAGGGACAGCCACTTACCTGGGCTGTGCATGACATGTCGAGCAATGCTAATAATAGCCACTCAGCAAGACTAGCAGTTAGCAGGCTTTGAACCCCAATCCCATGGCTGGCCAATCAATAGTCATTTACTCTCACTTTCCCTTCAGCTCAACAGATGAAAAAAGATATATTACTAAACCTCCTTTTGGTTGCTGTAAGGCTGGATGGAGAGAAAACACCTTTAAGTCCCCCTGTGTTACTTCAAGTGGCTGAACAGTTGCGCTTGAGAGCCATTTCTAACACATGGGCGAATCTGAAAGGAATATATTTGCTAATCAACTTTTGGAAGACAAAGAAAGTAAAGTTTCATAAAAAAAATTCATTCTAAAGCTCACAATGTTTGGGGTGGGAATCTAATTTCCATTTTTACTACATTCCATGTTTTATCTGCCGTGCTTAACCCTTAGCCTTGCCTTGCTTCTCCACTGGATACATAGGTATTAAGCTAGGATTGGGACAATATTCAATGTAACTTGTACCAAGTTTTATAACTTGGAACATGTTTCATGACGTGTAACTTTGGATTTGTAACTTGTAACCAGAGGTGGAAAGTAAGGAATTACATTTACTCACGTTACTGTAATTGAGTAGCTTTCTTGTGTATTTATACTTTTTAAGTCGTTTTAAAAATCTGTACTTTTACTTTTACTTGAGTATGTTTTTTTAAAACAATTGTAATTTGCTACATTTTAAATCATATCCGTTACTGAGTACTAATAAATTGTAGGCTTAATAAATTTAAAAAACACATTACGAGTAGCAGCGTCGGAACAGAAAGAGACTCCTGCATGAGTGCCACGTCTAAACCTTGGGGGGTGTGGGTGTACACTTCTGCTCAAAAACATCAGTTCAGTCCCTGCGATCCACTCACTATTTACCTCCTCTCTCCCTCCTCTCGTGGGATGGAACATTCACCTTCGTGCACCGGTGCGACATCATCAGAATTCTGCTCGGTTCCGTAGCTGGACTCGGTTCCGTGTTTAATGTAGCAAGTCAGTGGTACGTCAGTGGAGTCACGTTGCTGTTATCCAATCTGGGGCGAGATGTCCACATATCAGGAAATAAAACTGCAAAATAGGGATGAGCCGGATACCTGTTTCAGACGAGTATCTGGTACAAATAAACCATTTTTGACGAATACGAGCATGAAACGAGTAAAACCGGTAAATATCTGTAATCGTGCTGAAGGAAAATGCTCATTGGGTAACTGACTGTCTTCACGCTCTGTGATTGGCTAGTCACAAAGAGTGCCCACCCCTCCATACACACAAAACTCTGCAGCCAGGAGCTCACCCCCAAATTCCACTATCCCCGCTCCGCTCCGCCCCCGCCTTCCGCAGCCGCTCGCTTCCGAACTCAATTTTTACTGGTACCCGCTCTACAACGGCTCCGCTCCGGTGCGGAGACCTGAGGTGGGCAAACAAGCATGCGCGAGATTTTCGAGCTCTTGCGATACAGTCCGAGCAATAAACGCGGAAGTTAGATCCAAACACCCGTTGTGTGGGAGAAGCATCGGCATGAACTGTTTACTCTGCCCATCATTTGTGTTGAGAGATCAGCAGTGTTTGGATCAACAAAGTGTGACTACTTTGATAGTGGAAACTGTATTTATGGCTTAATTTTGTGCATTTAAACTTCAGCCGCCATTGATAGTTGTTAAACCTGTGCATATGAAACAAAAAACGCCTTTTGTTTATCGATTTATTGTGAAAAACGGAAAGTGTGCTTGCTCCTTTTCCTGTTGGACGGTTGTGATTTCTGTCCATTTACTGCGGAGGTGCTCTGGCGTCCGGCGAAAATAGGATCGATTCTATTTTTGCCGGACGCCGGAACACAGGGCGGCGCACGGCGCCGCACTGCCAGAGCACGGCCGCAGTAGTGGAATTGCTCTGATTGACTACAACGGGACCGATTTTGCTCCGGCGTTCGTGTCGGAGCGGAGCGGATGTAGTGGAATTTGGGGGTCAGTCCATGCGGCTCATCCATGCACACACACAGTCTGTAACGGATCTCTCTGTGCTTGCTATGCCGTTGCTCACGTTTCTTCCATACTCCCTAGGTTTTCTTCAACTTGCCTCTTTTTCGGTTTAATATTTAAAGTTACTTTTTTCGTAACGTACGTGGTGCATTGACAAGACAGAGCTGACGTGCTGCGCTGGTCACTGCCTCTGCTCCGGTCAGGTTTTTAAACTATCTCTCTCTCTCTCTCTCTCTCTCTCTCTCTCTCTCTCTCTCTCTCTCTCTCTCTCTCTCTCTCTCTCTCTCTCTCTCTCTCTCTCTCTCTCTCTCTCTCTCTCTCTCTCTCACACACACACACGCACCTTAATCAAAATTGTTTTGTTTAACTTTGTGTGGGGAAAATGCCAAGAATGTTAAGAAAAAATCAGTTGAATCAAATTAAAATTAAAATATATATAAAGTTGTGTCTGGTTCTAGTATTTCATATTTCCTAGTTCCTACTGCATGATTTCAGATGTATTAATTCATGCACCTAAATAATAATGTTCTGATTTTATTGAAATACTTGTTCTGTAATAGTTCCTTTGTGATCAAAAATATTTAATCTCAGTTCTGAGGCTGCTCTGTAAATAGTTTTCAAATAAACAATACACGTAGCAACTTCTGATCAATCCATATCAATTTCAGATTTTAAATAATGTATTGATGTAAACCACACCCACTTCCGGGTTATATCACGCCCACTTCTGGGTTATGCCACGCCCACTCTGAGTACAGATACAGATAATTTAGATGGTTTAACAGATACAGATACAGATAGTGGTGTACTCGCTCAGCCCTACTGCAAAACCTGCTGTCTGAGGCCCAGCTGTGATATGGGCAACTTTTAGGTCTGAAAAATGGCGCACCAGTAGTTTTCCCCTGAGAGCGACTTACAATACATTCAATCCTGCTAGAGATCACTGCAAATGTATTGATGAAACAAGTCTACCACTCTTTTATAAAAACCTTTGACTCCCACAGGAAACACTATTTTTGCTAATGCTGGTGATATTTGCACTTTCATACAGTGTTTTGTACACAGGATGTATTGTAAAAAACAATTAAGTGTGCGGGTGTCTAGTAGTGTATGAACTAAATATAGGAACTTATTTAAGACAGCAGAAAAACGGTTTGGTCCTGGCTGCAGACTTGCTGTTAGAACAATCAGTCATGTAGCAAACTATAAGATAGTAATTATTTACAACATTTACACAAAACCAGACATCAAAATGGCCAAGAAAACCTTTAACTGTGTAGCTTCAATATTTGGGGAGGCCAAATAATAGATGGATGACAGGATTAATGATTACAGAAAGAAACTGAAAAACAAGTAACTAGCTGTGAGAGAAGAAACTTAAAAAGATGTAGATCCAGTTTGAAACATCAAGAACTTTCTCAATAACAGTTGGGCATTTCAAGATGAAAGTTGCATTTGAGAGAGGCAAAAGACCAAGCAAGTAAACACAAAGTCTGGAGGAAAAGGCGGCATGATTAATTCCAGTTCATCATGAGCACTCATGCAGCACACAAGCAATAACTGCATTCATTTGGCTGGCAAGCCATACTGAGCGGCACGCTGTTTCCTTATGCCTGCAGGTTGGCATCGGTCCAGCACACTCATATCATTAAATCACTCATTAGAAGAAGAAGAAAATATCATTTCTATAGCGCCTCTCAAGATAAATTAGACGCAGACTTAATGGCATAATTTGATTTACAGCAGCAAGAAAAGCCCACCAAGCAAACAGGTGAATTGCATAAATACAATTACATGGGAACAATGACTTGAGGGTGGCAGAAATTATCAAGGGAACTTACTGGCTTTATTCATGCATAAACACACATTGACATTTACAGAGTAACTCAGAAACTCGTTTGTGTTTGTGTTCAAATTCATTCTGTTCTTTGTATGACCTGGGACATGGATGTGAACAAGCAGTCTACATGGTTCTGTACCCTTATCTACAGGCTTGTTTGCACAAACTCCTTGCCTGACCAAAGATAAGATTCACACAGTGTGTTTTGCAAATGAACAATCAAAACAACTTGAAAGAATAAAAAGGGATGCTTCTGTCAAGCCATTTATTTTCTGCTGCTTTTCTAAATTGAAATTGTGGGACAAACAGATCCAAGGAGTAAGTCCAGATATCTATCTCCCTAAATACTCTTTCTACTTCCTCCTGGGCATCCGAAGTTTTTTGCCAAACCATACTGCCCTTACGACCTTAGGTCTCTCCCAAGCGGGACTTATTTGAAAAACATCAAGAGGCATCCTGATTAGGTGGCTCAATAATCTCAACTGACTCATTTTGATGACGATGGACATCTCTCAGGATGATGGGACTCAGTGCATGTCCGCAATATGGAGGAAGCTTATTTCTACCACTTGTATCCAGCATCAACGTTTTAGTCATAGTCCAAATTTAGCTTAGGGTCTCGATGTAGATGATACAAGATTTGCTTTGTTGGCTCAGTTTATTTTTCACAACAGCAATGCTCACGTTACCGCAGGCAAAGCCCAAAATTTTGGTCCAATTCTTGCTATACCCTACCACCACTTTTGACCAAAGAACCAAGTAACCTGGACTCCACCTGCTTCACACAGAGGTGCAAACTTTCACCAGTGCATGGTGAAGGTCAAGACTTGCAGACATCACCAACAGAATTACATCATCAGCAAAATGAAGATACAACTCTCTGAAGGTCTTAACCCTGACACTCTTCTCTCTTCAGTTACTTCTAGAAATCCTGTCCAAGAAAACCCAGATTATCAGCTCCAGTATAGTCCAACGCAGGACTGAAAACTAACTTGACTTTGTGCTGAGAATGCTAAATCAGCTCAGGAACCATAAAGTCTTTAAAACTGGCCCTGGCACTCTGTACTCCAGCAGCACCACCCACAGGAAGTTGCTGGAGGACAGTAAGACCTTCCAACATGGAAGGAGCATTTCAGCTTTTTCCATTTACTTGACAATATGGCAGTGCATAAATTTCAGGGTAGTTTTACACAATATCACTGTGAGTGTTGCTAGTGTAAAAAACATTACAGTAAATGTTGTTACCAGTGGGGCAGAAAGCATGCAACCTCCACTTGACTCCTCAGACTTTGATAGCCCTTCAGTTAATTCCATCGAGACAATGCGATGCCGATTGTAGTTTTCTGGTGCTGTACTCTCTGGATCTGCTTGGGATCCTGCACCTGCCGATGACGTCATCATACTAGGGCAATACCGCTCGGCCAAAAAATAGTGGACCTCTTTTTCATATTTCTTACTGCCTAAATATTTGTGAACATGGTAACGTAACTTCCGTAAGTCGTACATCCAGCCAATCATTTTGATGTCATCGATAGGTGCAGGACCCCCAGCCGGCCAGAAGGAAACATGGCATCTACTATGGTGTGCCCAAAAGATGCCTGTGTACTTTAAACCCGATTTTTATGGTTATATGGTATGAAGCCACCAATGTTTTTCAACAACTGGACAAAATTTTATTCTTTTTCAACAATGTTTCGATGGATATTTCCAGAGATTAATGGTATGGTCTCTTTAAAATTGTAATTTTCACCACTACGTTTAAAAAACATTCAAAAAAAAGTAAAACAAAAAACTCAGCAGACGTCTTAAGCATAAAGAGACATAATACAGCAAGAGGAGATAAAAATAACTCAAGGACAGGAGGGGCCACCAGATGGTTTTTGTCCCACTGAACATATTATGTCCTACAGTCAGTTTTTTTAATGCACAAATGTCTAAACATGTCTCAGACTGAAAATGACATGTATATGTACACACAGTGGTGCCTTTGTGCAGCAAAATATTACTCCAGAAAAGTACAATCCTCAGTCTGATAAGTATTGTAACCAGGGTAATTCAGGACCCCATTGCAATATGATGGGAAATGTGGATGCATTCAATACATCCTTAACTCATTTGCATATGAATGCCCCTTTCTATTAATATGGTAAATATGTTGTAACACAAGATAAGCACATTTCGGGGCAGGGGTGGGGAGAGACACACATTGGAATTGAGCACAGTTGTGCAAAGTGGAGCACAAAGAAACTTTTTCTTTCCCACACAAGTGAGCAGACACATAAACCAGCTTAAGCTCACAAAAGCCTTTTGTACCTGTATTTCATCCTGGTCCTGAGGGGCAGTTGCCTCCCCTCTGTGTAAGCAAAACTGACATCCTTTATAAAAGATTTATGAGCCAAAGATGCAAACGATAGAGCGTGAACTCCCCTGGGTGCAGCCTCTTCCATCTGTGAAGGATCACCTGTTCTTAGGTGGGCTAAAGTGCGTGTTCCTTGCCAGTGCACTAACAGGCGTCCAGGCGGTGGATAAAGGGCGGGGGTGGGAGGTGGCAATAGGATACAGTGCGGGTGTGAAGCCTCCTGGCTGTGGCTGCTTGAGTGATGCCGCTACAACAGCAGATAAGGTGTTCTCAAAACAGCTGACCAAACGCTCTACCTGCCACGTTGCCTGAACATGTGTCCAGAGATGAGTGGGAAGTAAAAATCTGCCTTTGATGTGAGAAAGCTAGAGCTCAGCAGTCCTCGTCTGGCTCACAAACACAACACACGTGGAATTACTGCTGCTACAAAACATTTTCAAAGCAAAGCAACAAATCGGCAAATTGGAATCCTTCAGTAAGAAGAGGACAATGCATGGCGCCTGAATGCAAAGTGCTTTGGATATTTCAGGCTCCAAATGCATGCACGTTAAAAGGTAAAGCAGAAATGCTAAAACATTGTGCAAAATAGCAGAAAACAGCTATGAGTAGAGCAGCTCTGGACTTAATGCAGCCAGCTTAATGCAGGAAGTGAGGAAGGCCAGGAAGACAGTGGCCGAGCCAAGAGGCTAAAACAATTTGCAACATCAACAAGATCTTCAGCGAGGGATGAGTGCTGAGGAAAGCTTTTACATTAAGTCCTAAGGAGCACCAACAGGATTACAGCTCTATGTCTTACTTTCTACAACACCACGACTAGTTCATGTGCGATCAACACTGATGGCTCTGAGGTGGTACAGATTAAGTCTGTAAGGGTGTCATCACGTTTCTCTTGCAAGGCTTCATTTCTCTTCACTTCAAATGCCAGATTTCACTTGTTCTTTAAAATAAATGGACAGTTTCTCGGATCAAAAACGCTCCTGGGGAGGGAAACTCAGCCAAGACACTAAGAGCAAAAGACGAGAGGGGTGAAACTTGGAGGGATGTAAACTAAAATAATGCTATGCTTTGTAAAGAGATTCTGCCCCCCACCAAACCTATTCACCAGCTCTCCATAGCCTCCTGGAGAAGCTCCCAACTCCTCCCTCCAACAGTTTGGGAGATAAACGCAGCCCGGTTGAAAGCCTGGTCACACTTGCTGCTTTTTATCAAATTTTCCATTCATTCCTTGTGTAAACACACATTACCGCAGCCCTTGTTCGCACATCAAACCACTTCATCCCCCTTTCTCAGTGAGACAGATGAAAAAGTACAAAATATCACAGAAGATATTTAACGCTTCTGGTTTTGTTTGCTACACTGCCATTTTACCACACACCCTCATGTAATAAAACATCTTAAATCCAAGTTTCTATAGTTTTCAGGTTGAAACTCCATGCTATTGAAGTCTATTTCATTTTGAAAACTCAAAATTATAAAGTACAATTCAGTAAACAAAGACAGCATGGACCAAATCACCATCCTACACACACACACACACACACACACAAAATGCTTTATTAATCTGATCATGATCCAGATCTCATGGCCAAAAACCAGTTATTCCAGATCTTTGCCGCTTGGCACAGATTTTTCTTCAAAAAGTTCCAATCTTTTGGTTTAAATCTCGCTCCATTCTACCAACTCCTGAAAAACGGCACTTCTTGTGGTAAAAGCACACCCAACCCTGAGGGAGACTTTCATTTTGTTCCACTGATCATTTAAGAATAATGCAATCTGTAATCTAACTCTTCTGGGTGAAAAGAAATCTATGTATTGTACTGAAAATGTTTGTATAAAGATTAGAATTTGAATCCAATAATTCTTGCATTCAATAAAACAAACTGTTAATTCTAAAAATTATTAGGAACATTTAGTATAAAAACATTCACAGATGCTTTTTGGTGGGGCTAATTTTTTGCAGACAGAAAAACAGATTCACACTTAATCTAGGGTCATAACACGCTTTGAAGTGTGTTTGTTATTCACACAAATCTGTTATACAAGATGAAACTGTTAGCATTAAGTTTCATAAAAGCAAAGAAAAACCTTTTTTTCTTCATAAACATGAATTTCAATTTGCATGGTGGCAGTCGGTAGCACTGCTGTGTTGCAGATAGAGTGCTGCAGGTTTAAAAGCTGGCTGCCGTCTTTCTGCATGGAAACAGCATGTTCTCTCCATGCATGTGAGGTAATCTGGTTTCCTCACACAGATTAAAACATGCAAACAATGAGTTGTTTTTGAATAAAGCAGTTGGAAAAATGCATAAATGTACCTTGCATTTTCTATTTCCGATACTAATCCAAACCAGTAAAACACTTCAAACAAATTCTGCATCTTGCCACAGTTTTCAAGACTTTTCAAGAGTCTTGAGCAAGTTTTGCAACATTTGGAACTATTTAAGAAGAGCGTGTCTCCAGTTCATACAAGAAGCAGCTTTCAAAGCAAATGCTAATTAGTGTCAGGAACATAGAACCTGTTTCTATCACCTTTTCCTCCTTGTTGGGTCTCAGAATAGCTGACACATCGCACCTATTTTGTAGTGCAGACATTAAAAAGAGCAATCAAGTATAAAAGGTGTCCGTTTTGCCTCTCAAAACTTTTTACATCTCTGTGGTTCACAAAAAACACACCACATAAGAACTATTTTAGAATCATTCAGTCTGTGTATAAAACAGATGTTGTGAAAATATTCACTGTTGAGTAGAAGTGAAAGGGGAAAGAGTGTGTTTGGAAATGTCAGCTAGGTGCAAACATAGCCTCAAATTGCACCTTCTAAAGAGATGTTTCTACCTGAGGGAGACATCTATGTCTCCTACTGAAAGGGAAGGCTTTAGCCTGATGAAAAAAAGAGAGAAAATTGGCCAAACGGTCATTATCATGCTAGACAGCAGAAAGAAATTCCCTCTGTGGCCTGAATGAAACTAGTGTCATTACCTTGGCTTTGCTTTGCAAAGCTATCAGATCAGAAGGAAGGTGGGAGGTGGAAGCCATTATCCATTTGTAATTGTGCAAGCTAGTCATTACTCGTCCACCTTTGACCTGTTGGGTTTCTAAAAGAATTCTCCGTCGGTCCCGGATGGTGAGGAATGGGTTTAAACTGATTAGTAGTCTGTATAGCCATTCACATTGTTTGTACACCCATGTTTCTCCCTTTTGTCCTATTTTTTTCATTCACGTCTTTCTGGGCTGTTTGTTTAAAGAATGTCTTAAGAGCACCGCCACAAAAATTTGAAGAGTACCTTTGAGCTTGTGAGGTTCTTTGTACAACCATAATGTTTTTTATCAGGTTTACTTAGAGAGTACTAATGTATAACATTTAAAACCTCTAGGAAATGGAGGAGTTGAGATTTGGACTTTTTTGACTCAATCTGCAGCTGGACTAAAGAAAAATCTACTAGCAATAACAGTTTTGAACAAAAATGGTGGAAACAAGAATTTCAGTCAAAAATATTTTATCTACAATAATTATGATTTAAAAAGCTTATGTTGCATCCTTTTGCTAGCCTAGAATCTAGACCATCATTTGCTGAAGCAAAATAATTTTGTTCTGCAATTCAGTCTAGGCACGCTCCATAGGACGCTTTGCAAACCCGACCAGGATTGTTTTTGACCAATCACAATGCATTTATTTAGAAAAACAAAGTATTGTTTTACATTTGTATTTTTTATGTAGTTCTTCCGCGATGTAATGGTGGACAGCTCCATTGACTGACATCCATGGCGGTCAAATCACAGTGCTCTATTGGTTCGGTGGGCTAATCAGAGGGGTTGGACACTCTCCTTTGCTGGAGTTGCTCCAGGTGAGAGGTGGAGGGCTGGGGTTGGCGTTTTGTTAGCCCCAAGACTCTCTGCCGTTGTGTTGGGGTTTACCCCCGGGGGACGAGAGGGTAGCTTCCCTGCGCCTTCGGGTCGGGGAACGGGTCCTGACTGTTGTTTGTGCTTATGCGCCAAATATCAGTTCAGATTACCCACCCTTTTTGGAGTCCCTGGGACGAGTGCTAGATAGTGCTCCATCAGGGGACTCCATTGTCCTGCTGGACGATGATAGACTTTGTAGTCGTGTCATCTGACTTGCGGCCGTATGTTTTGGACACCCGGGTGAAGAGAGGAGCGGAGCTGTCAACTGATCACCACCTAGTGGTGAGTTCGATCAGATGACAGGGGAAGAAGCTGCGTAGACCTGGCAGACCCAAACGCATAGTGAGGGTCTGCTGGGAACGCTTGGCAGAAGAACCTGTCAAGACGTTCTTCAACTCCCACCTCCGGCAGAGCTTTGACCGTGTCCCGAGAGCAGTGGGGGACATCGACTCCGAGTGGGCCTTGTTCCTCTGCGATTGTTGAGGTGGCTGTTGCTAGCTGTGGTCACAAGGTGGCCGGTGCCAGTCGTGGTGGCAACCCCCGTACCCGCTGATGGACACCAGAGGTTCAGGGAGCCGTCAGGCTGAAGAAGGAGGCCTACAGGGCGTGGCTGGTCTGTGGGTCTCCGGAGGCAGCAGACGGGTACTGGATAGCCAAGCGGGGTGCAGCAGTGGCAGTTGCCGAGGCAAATTCTCGGGCGTGAAAGGAGATGCAAGAAGATAATAAACAGGCAGGACAGAAAAATAGTCAAGTAAAAACAAGTTAGTTTTTGGACCTGGTTGCAAACAAACAGACACCATTGAAGGTAATCAGAAGTGAGGAACAGAAAATGAAATAATTATTTTAATGTTTAGAGCAGCAGGAACTCCGAGAGGCTGCAGGCGTATCAGTGAGTTTGCGGCCGCTGCGCAGGGGGAGGGGGGAGAGGGAGAGGGCTGAAGCAGAAACTACCTTTGTTAAAAGAAATGTGTTTAACTTTGAAAATGTGGGCGCAATTTTAATTGTCAAAAACTCCAGCGAACCATTAGTTCTTTTTGCTCAAATAGAAATTGAGGCCTGCCTCAAATTCTGGTCCTCCTTCCAATAAAGGCCTGGAGCTTGATGATCTTGAGTCAAATACAGGCCCGGGCCTGTATTAGAGGATTTACGGTAATGTTAATTGGTATCCTGTCTTTTCTTGTGTTTTTCATGTAACTTTTTCTTTTATCTGTATGTTTATTTTAAAATGGACTTTAAGTCTGGCAATAAACTTATTATTATTATAGGGGGTTCACACTCCTCAGCCTCCCAGAAAAGGTCTATTCCAAGGTACTGGAGAGGAGGGTCCGATCGATAGTTGAATCTCAGATTGAGGAGGAGCAATGTGGTTTTCGTCCCGGCTGTGGAACTGTGGACCAGCTCTATACCCTTGCAAGGGTGATGGAGGGGGCATGGGAGTTTGCCCAACCAATCCACATGTGTTTTGTGGATTTGGAAAAGGCTTATATCCGTGTTCCCAGGGGCACCCTGTGGGGGACGCTCCAGGAGTATGGGATGGGTGGCCTTTTGTTAAGGGCCATTCAGTCCCTTTACCAGAGGAGCGTGAGTTTGGTCCGCATAGCCGGTAGTAAGTTAGACCTGTTCCCAGTGAGGGTTGGACACCACCAGGGCTGCCCTTTGTCACCGGTTCTGTTCATTACCTTTATGGACAGAATTTCTAGGTGCAGCCGTGGTGTGGAGTGTGTCGAGTTTGGTGGCAGAAGAATCTCGTGTCTGCTTTTTGCGGATGATGTGGTCCTCCTAGCTTCATCCAGCTCTGACCTTCAGCTCTTGCTGGGTAGGTTCGCGGCCGAGTGTGAAGCGGCGAGGATGAGGATCAGCATCTCCAAATCTGAGACCATGGTTCTCGACCAGGAAAGGGTGGCTTGCCAAATCCGGGTCGGGAGAGAGGTCCTTCCTCAAGTGGAGGAGTTTAAGTATCTCGGGGTCTTGTTCATAAGGAGGGTAGGAGGGATCGGGAGATTGACAGGCAGATTGGTTCGGTGTCTGCAGTGATGCGGACGCTGAGCCGATCTGGCGTGGTGAAGCGGGAGCTGAGCCAGAAGCCAGGCTCTTGATTTACCGGTCGATCTACGTCCCAATCCTCACCTATGGTCATGAGCCTTGGGTAATGACCGAAAGAACGAGATCGCGAATACAAGCGGCCGAAATGCACAATACTTCCACTACTGCATGTTCTTCTCAAAATCTTGAGATTTGCCTCAATCTCAATGCAAGGCAATAACAATACACTGTGCATTCTGAGTGAAATCCCCCCCCCCCCCCCCCCCCCCCCGTGTTTTTATATTTTGTTTTTGGTGGGGGGGTGTAAATGCACAGTGGCGTGTCTTGAAAAAAACATTTGGACATGGGTGGCACACGTAAACAACTCAGCTTAGAAAAACATTTTCATTTTTTTTATAACAAAACTTTAATCATAATCTAATCAGCTGCTAAAAACAAAAAATAAAGGAAAAGCACAATACCACTGGTGCACTTTTATCAATAATTATCTATGCCATTTTTCTATGAATAAATGCATCAATATATTCTAATAAAATTGGGACTTTCTCTGATATTGTAAAGTCAGGATTCTTTTACAAAAGTTAAAAGCTCTAGATGTTTTATTGTCTCAGTTTTGGGGGGTGGCCAGTCTTTTTTGCAGACCCCCCACACACACACACACCTCACCCCCCACCCCCAAGGCCACGCCCCTGTAAGCGCACAAACATGCATGTACACAAAAACAGTTGAACTGAGTCACTGAGTTAACTGTCCTGCTGTCTCTTCAGCTCTGACTTACACCAGCACACACATCCGTTCTGATTCTGTACCACTGGGTATTGTTATGCAGGACCATCGGCCCAAGTGAAACGCTGCAGATTTTATTATGTTTCCATTCAGCAAGAATTGGGATTAATATAATATTAGCAGCATTTAAAATGTGCGTCCTTCATTATCTGCATTGCTTTTGGGGTTGCCCCAGTTCTCCCATTTATTCTTGTTCTGATCTCGTTTAATGACTCCTCTGATTTAATGAGACAAACCTCAACTTTATGAATCTCATCAAACTTTGGAGAATAAATTGTGCCCCTGAGCTTCCACATCACCTATGAGCGAGTGTTATAGTGAGTGTTGCATTGTGGGAAGAGGAGCCATGTGGTGGTGGGGGTGGGGGGTGGGGGGGGACAGGTGCAACAGGGTAATTACAAACACAGCAAGCTTTTAATTATCCTTTCTTGTATGAACTGTTAATGAATGTGAACCTCATCCAAACAGCAATGTGTTCCCACTGTGTCTGCAAACACACACACACACACACACACACACACACACACACACACACACACACACAGTGTGTTAAGGAGGAAGATTGGCAGCTGGTAGCTCTAGTTAAGTGCCTCCTCATGACTTGGAGCAAACTCGACTCTCACCTCAGCGCCTGCTCAGAGCTCTCTGAGTGACATAACCTGTGACAGGTAGAGAGTTGCAGGACTGAGCCTGAGAGCTCTCACCTGGTGTTATCAGCAGCCACACAGCGGTTCTACATAATGGCAAAAGCTGTTAATGGACCACAGTGTTTTGTATTAACACTGATTGACCTGTCTAAAATAACTCCCACTTCTGTGCTTTAGCTCATTCTTCTTGTTTTGTGACCATGTTGCAGCTCCTGCCCCTCACTGTAGGCTTTAATCTTTTACCTCCGGTCCTGTCAGCTCACCTGTATGGAGCCACTGATTCACATTCACTGGAAATCTCAAATGATGCATAAGACTTTTTTTCTGCTCTCTCGTTTGTTTTATTTAGGAATGACATACCATATTTTTGCTTCATGATAACAATAACAAAATGTAGTATGTCTAACGACAATATCAGTAAGCAAATACAGTATGTATGTGAATGGATGTAAAGCGCGAACCTATATATATCTATCTATATATATCTATCTATATATATCTCTCTCTATATATATATATATATATATATATATATATATATAGTACAGGCCAAACATTTTGGACACACCTTCTCATTCTATGTGTTTTCTTTATTTTCATGACCATTAACATGAGATTCTCACTGAAGGCATCAAAACTATGAATGAACACACATGGAGTTATGTACTTAACCAAAAAAAAAGTGAAATAACTGAAAACATGATGTATATTCTATTTTCTTCTAAAAAAAATAAAGCCACCCTTTGCTCTGATTACTGCTTTGCACACTCTTGGCATTCTCTTGATGAGCTTCAGGAGGTAGCCACCTGAAATGGTTTTTCAACAGTCTTGAAAGACTGCTGGATAGCAAATAAAATCATGCAACAGGCTGATTATGGTCTGCATGGTGACAATATGATGCACCTGGTATTAGGTTAGGTTACTATAGTATGCATCACTTCATTCATCCATCCATTTTCCTCTGCTTACCCTACATCAGTGAGGCCCTGACTTTCCTGAGCCAGGTCCTCTGAGGTTATCCTCAGGCACACAAAAAAACAAAAAACCTAGTCCCTCCATCATGTCCTGGCTCTTCTGTAGGTCTCCTCCCAGCTGGACGTGCCCAGAAAGCCTCACCAGGGAGGCGTCCATGAGGCATCCTAACCAGATTCCTGAGAATCTAGCTCCTCTTGGTTATTCTTTACTTCAACAACCTGAAAATGTTTTGAGTTGTTTTAGGGGCGTAGTTATTTAGATAAATCAATCCATTTGTCTGAGGCTGTTATTCTGAAAGATCACAAGAGTGATATTTTACTATTAATGTCTTCATCTGGGACACTGCCTGTTGAGCTTTGATTTTAAATGATGTGGTCACTGAATACGGTTTACACAAGTTGGGTTTTATGGTCATTACACTGAGCATGTGAAGCTAATTTTAAGATGTTTTACCACTTTAACTATTAAAACTGATTTTATCCTTTTTTTATCCAAAGACGTGCCTATATGATTGCATTTGTTTTCTTTTGAAAGTTGGAGAAATCATGACTCTGATTTTTCAGATTAGAGTCCTCCTCAGCCCAGGAGGTCGACTGTGAGGACTGTGGTGTTTCTGCGTCCTCCTGTCTGCACGCTGTTACCCTTTTTCTCGCTTGTCGAGTCTGCCGTCCTCTCCCGTGTCTTCATCCCACTTCTCCTATCTCTTCGTTCCACTTTCTGTTCAATTCTCAAGTCATCACTGCTTCCCCAATCTATGATGTGAAAAAACAGCCTAACCTCGTCATGCGGCGGACTTCAAGGCTCTTTGTAAAGCTTACAAATATGCAGCAAATCGGATTAGGGCATGAGGAAGGGAGGCTTTTTTCTGGTGAAATTCAATTTGGTGATGGGATGGACACTGTAAGCACAATAAGAGTCGGGACGCAGAGTCAGCTCCAAGACGGTGAGGGCGACAAGAAAAGAGAACACCACAAGAAGAAGCGAATTCCTGCAGAATCGCAGTGTAGCAGATGCAGCATTTGATGCTGACACCCAAAAACATCTGAGATTCTTTGTGGTTTGCAGTTACTATCTAATGAATGAGAAAGAAAAAAAAAAACAGAGTGAGACAGTGTGTGTGAACCTGCCCACAAGCAGTGACCACGTTTAGAAATCAATACTCTGATTTCATGAGCGACTGCCACTCCACTCGTGATCCATCTCACTGTCAACAAATCCAAACAGAATCTCTAAATTCACACACCATCCAACCATCAGCAGTGTTTCCTGGCTTCCCCACATAAATGCAGGGCTTAAAGTTGTGCCCAGGAACATTCCCCTCGGTGCAGCGTTTTGGCTCATTGACGGTTCGTAATTGATTAGCGATAGTCTGTCTGTGACGCTAAGGAGAAAATGACTCACAAGGATTACTTGTTGATTTGCATCTGTTGATTTTAAGAAACCTTTAGAAAACCACCATATTTATCTTTAAGACCTAAAGCTGTGTGGAAAATCTCTCGCAAGATAAATTCAGCCCACAGAGGGTGTAGCCACAGCTTTGTGTGTGCGTCTTTTGGCTCGGCAACACAGCGGCCTGCTGAGATTCGCACTCTCCATCAGGATGAGCACAGGAGGGTCTGAATGGACCCCCGTTGTCTCCGTTTCCGGCGTCTTGTTTTATCTCAGAGTGCCCCCCCCACCCGGGTTACAAATGTGTGGAACAAAGACAAAGTAGCTTTCAAAGCACCCACTGTTCCGAGATGCAGCAAGACCCATCATGACTATGGAATGTCTGCTTACAGTGGGACACAAACGCCTGCCTTCCAATCCAGTATAATTAGGCATGATATTTCAAAGGCCTTACATGTCGGTGGACTGTGAGAACAGAGAAGCAGCAGATTTCACGGAATCAAAGAGCAAAACAGGAAGTCTGCAACTTGTCAAAAATTTCCAAATTCAGACAGTTGATATTTGCGTTGCTTACTGTGATGCTCCAGTGCTCCGCTGAAGCAAAGCAGGCTCCAGTTGATAATCATCTGCTTTGTGGCAGGAGGCAAGGGGAGATGGAGCAGATGGCAATAGTTTTATTTTGCTGCGGATGCTTTCTCTGAATAAGGAACGCTCTACTGAATGCCAAGCTCTGTGGGAGAGGAGAAGCAAATTGATGCCCTCCTGCCCCCCCTGCCCCCCTGCTCCCTGTCAGGGAACGGACCATTGTTGTGTGCGTCCTCCAATTCAAGAGTGATGGGCGAGTTCTGCTCATTCATTAACGTGTCAAGCTCGGGGATGGACAAGCCACAAGGGAATTTCATTACCTCACACCCTCTGCCCCCCCAACTCGCCCTCTCGGAGGCATGCCCACACTGATGAGAAGTGATTCTGTTGTTCCAGAAAATAAGCAGGAAAAATAGTACATCGCTGATTCAATTAAAGAGTAATGATTTAGTGTTCGGTTACTGATGTTTCAGCCTGAAAGGAATTGGCATTCCACTCCTCGTACAAAACTAATTCTGCAGTTCGCGGAGACTAACCGACCTCATAAGAGCACAGAGAATGACTGCAGCAGTTTAATCATGTCGAATTCAAACCCTGTTAGAGGGAAATGAAACGGTACACCCGATGGTCTAAATGTCACATTAGGTGGCCTTCCAGTGAGCCGCCACAATGAGGAAACAAAACAGATCTCAGATCATCTGGAAAAATGAAACATGATGCAAAATCCCATTAACCCTCAAAGGGAATCTGAATGAAATCCTGAAATAGTTTGGAGGATATTTAAAGTTTCACAAGTTAGACCTAAACTGGCACCCGACATGTAGAGTCACTTCTCCTTTAAAAGTTATTCATTTCATTCCATTTGCATTAAAGGTGTGGATTACTCATTAAGTAATGAATGCCTTGCAGGCACATCGGGAACAAAAATGGTCACAAGCTCTGGGCCCAGCAAGACCAAGTCTGCGACACCAGAGCAGTGTTTCAAATGGGAGGATTTGGAGTCTCATTTCATGATATTTAGACATCTTGCTTCAGATTGAAAAAAAGCCAAGTGACTCTACCACTGGCTCTGTTTGCTCGGGGACATGGATGTTTTAGCTCCACAGACAACAACCCTGGAGCTTCAACAGTAGGAGTGAGTTGCTAATGCTAGCCATTAGCTTCTGTTGAAAGAGACGTTCAGTGCTGATTCAGGATGCCAAAACAACAACAGCCTTCCCCGTTGTGAGTCAACATGGACAAGGCCAATTCATAATGTGACATAGATCTGTCAGTTTTTTCTAATCCTATTTTGACCGTCGATTTTCTATCAAACGCTATTACAGGAGGTTGCTGTAAGAGACTATTTTCATGTTCAGCCTGCATTAAAAACTCAAGAGTGACTAATTATAATCAGAGATAATTAAGAACTTGTTTTTCAGTCAAACACACCTTGAAGAGTGATCACGTTTCTCCAGCTTGTCAATATCTAATCACTTCTTCTCATTTTAATAAATTATGAGAACGCTTGTGTCCTGGGGCATTCTGAAAAGGTGCTGGTGTCACTCAGATCTTTTTTATCCCTCTGTCATTAGGGCTTCCTCTTGTCCCCAATCCTGTCTGTGGTGTTATATCCAGCCATTGTCTTTGAGAGAAGTTATTATTTTGGGGAACCTTGTGATCCTTACTTAGACCGTATTGCTCTACTGGTGTTTTCTCCTCATGAGTCAGCACCTATAAATCTGAAAGCATAGTTTTCAATTGAAAGACGATGGAATTGTCTTTTCAGGTTGGGAGTGATTCTTTGGCCAAAATGGAGAATTTGTGGACATTGGTGCCAATTTCATGATAACCAGTGGATTGGGACTTCATCATCAGAAATCAAGTATTTGCTCCAGTATGTTGTGGTAAGGAATGAGTTAAATTAAAAGGTAAAGCTCTCGTTTTAAGGGTCCATGTTCAAAGGTTCCAAGATTTTGAAAATGACCAAAAGAACAGGACAGAGGATCCATGTTGTACATTGTCCATATGGAGAGGAGGTGAGGAGGTTCATCACCTTCACAGCTGACTGCTGCTCCATTCGTGACAACAAGCAACAACGTACAAGCCGAGCTGGACAGAATCAATTTTAGGTTGTGAGGTGGGTTCTTAAGTCAAAAAATTGCACTCTCACTTTACAAAATGGGGATGCAGTTACTTATATTACTGCATTGATTGGGCACCCATGTTGTCTGTGTATGAACCACTCTAACTCACATCCCCTTTTGTGCCTCCTTTCCCATGAGGCTCAAACGCTCTACCCTGCATGTACTGTGCATCCTCATTATTGCAGCTCAGAGTCTGACGGCTCTGTCGCTGCGGTCCCTCTGAACACGAGCAACATCTGACTCAAACATCCTTCTGAGATCTCGGCGTTATCACTTGTTATCAATGGAGCCCTCTGTGTAAATGGGTGCAAACCGCTGTGCAGTTTGGATCCTATTTCACACATCCACTGTAGATATCAAACAGAGGTAGCACAGGCAGCTCCCTGATGCTAAAAGAGGTTGACGAATCAATATCCGATTCAGAGAGCTGCAAGAACTGTAGGGATGTGAGATTTTACAGAATTATCACCCTACATGAGACTTGGGATTCTTCAATAACTGGGTTGATTTGTACAAATGTAGTGTGGACATCTGAGGAGCAGACATCTGCACCCACCTCCACCCCCATGCCAATGTGCCATCTTTCTGTCCTGGACGTGGACGCTGGCACCATCCAGCATAAATGATTGAGTTGGATGTCAGAGGCAGAACTCGAGCCAAGAGGCCGCAGCATCTATACTAATGGGCTGATCGAGCCTAATCTAAACAAGTGTGAACAAAAGAGCTCTCGCTTTAAGTGCTCACATATAAAAACAGAGAAACGTGCTGGAAACGGCTTTGTCTTAATAAAACAGTCAGCCAGACAGAAACTCAATTATTCCACTTTCACGACTCTGTTTTTACCTCGACGTCCACCATCGCTGGGAAAAAGAATGTTGTTATGCTGAAGATGTTCCATGCGCGTTTTGAGCGTTCGCCCATGTTTGTTCTCTAAGTGCTACGTCTCCCAAAACCCGTCTGAAATCAATCACCTGGGTCGAGCGTGATGGAGAGGCCTGTCAGAGCCCGCTGTTGTGGCCTTGGTTCAGTAAAACAAATAAAATAAGCAGAGGCCTTACAGGAAGGTGTGACACAAGCCAGACAAGCGACCACACCAAAGAGCGCTCAGAGAACCAGAGAGAGGAAGAAGGGGGTGAGTAATGAGGGGAGAGATAAAAGTCAAAGGGAGCAGAAGGGAGAAAAATGACAATGTTGAAGAGAGACAGAGAAAGACAAATGCATCTGAAGACAAGCAGTAAGGGAGTCTGTGATGTGGATGAGAACAGAGAAGAGCCGTGTTGTTGTCTCTGCCTTAGCCCGGTTTGGCTCCTCACCCTGCTGCTGCTCGACAGCGTGTCATCAGTGCAGCCCTCCTCTGTTTAGACGCCGCTGTGGACGGCGTGGTGCACGGCCGCCTCATGAAAGGGAGGTGCCAAGAGAGATTTTTATGCACCTTCCCTCTCGTACCCTCATGTCAGAGCGCATCAGCTCACCGCCGGCCTGAATTATACCTTTTCTCTAATGACTATGTAGGCCATGTAACCTGAGCTCTGCAGCACTCCACTCTGCTCAGCTGGATCTGATTCAACAGCAAGACTGCATATGACCACGCAGCACCGTCATAACATGACCCGAGAAGGCCATTACACACTCGTCAGCACTTAACCCCCCCATTCACACTTCAAAGAAACTTTCAGTGGTGAGTAGTTACGAGGCGAAACCTCAAAGAGAACCCCCCATCAGACACCATCCTACCCCTGTCAGCACAGTCATATGGACCTCCAGACCTACTCATGGCAAACTGCTAACTTTGTCCAGCCTAACTTCATGCTGTAAACTTGAAGGAGCAAGATGGCACGAACCCTGTCAGCTGGACCAGTCTAGTACAGTTAGAGGTCAAAGTTCAGCTCTATACCCGCTGGGTAGGACTCCATAACCAGATATGTTTTCCATCATTTGAATGCAATGCACAGACAGAACGGCTCAGTGGGTTTCAGCAAAAAGTCAGCATGCAAGCCTTCCTCAATGAGTTAAACAAATGTAAATCAGCATCAAGTTTTTTGAAGACAAAAGCAGCGCTACACCTGTGGTGAATTAACAAGGCCCTGCCCTTAAAAAGTGCACAAATTACAGGAGGAGGGATTAAGCTCTTAAACAATGAGCAAAGCATCACAACATACTGGAAACGATGGAGTTAGATGGAAAAAAATACAGTTTCACCAGAATATGACTTTTTTTAGACTCTAAATTCATTACATAGAATTTTAATTTTGTGAGGCTATGTGGTTCTTTTTTAAACTTAACATATATCTGCAAAAAATTATACCTAAAAATTTCATCAGTAAAAATTCTACAACTGAGGTGACCTCCTGGTGACCTAAGCCAAAGTAATCATCACTCGATCTAGTCAAGAGGCTGATAACTATCAATTTACACTACTCTGATCCGGTGACACCAGTGAGGCGTCAACTCGATTGAATGACGACTGCTTCGGTTTGGGTCACCAGGAGGTCACCTCAGTTGTTGAAATTCTGCTTTTGAATTTTCACTGATGGAATTTTTACGTAGAAATTCTGTTGTTTAACAGTTGAAACATCTTGTCTTCCTTAGTGTCTACAGGAGTGATTCATCACTAAACGAAACAGATCAGCTTTGTTCCTGATCTAAAACATGCAGGAAACGTGCTGGAAGCAGACTGCAGTGCCAGGCACGTCAGCTCCATTTTTTCTAAGTACCAAAAGAGAGGCTGCCAGTCTGAAGTGGCAAATCTGACCACAGGGGGCGATAGGGGCTGGGCACCCTTTCATTAACCTTGTAAAGGGTCATTTTAGCACATGCTGGCCCAAAAAATGAGGTTAGGTTTGTTGGGCTTGGAGTGTTGTGTGAGACTGCTACTGCCACAACTAATTTTAGCTATTGTTTTAAGAGTTAGAGCATGTTTTGTGTTGAAAATCGTTTTTTATTTAAAACACGTAAGGAAAACTAAAAATGCATTAAAGAAAAAAGGTTTTAGAAACTAAAACTGACCTAACAGGATAAAGTGATTAGGTTTAAGTGCAGGACCTTAAAAGCTTCACGCTATTAAGTTAAACTTGTAATAAACTAGAACTTTTTCATCTAAAACATGTGTAAACAATAACTATCACACGGGTCTCGGATCATCTTTGATTTTTTTTTATTTTTTTTTTTTTTCATTTAAATTTTATTAAACATTCAGCAGTCATGTTACATGAGAACCTCTTTTCCAAATACATCACCAAGTTTAGCATTTTCTGTGAGTCAGTATTTAAAACGGGAAAGAAAAAATACATAGTAGTATGTGTAAATAAAACACAAATAAACTTGACAGACATCCGTTACTTGGGGGTGAGGATGATTATAATCTTTGCAATATCCAGTTAACCTTACAGGTTAAGAAGTTAAGTTCTGGTCTTTGTGGCGCTAAGTAGTCTATCCGTTTCCTCCATCGGGAGGCAAATAGGTCTTTCTTATAGTTCAGTTCTGCTGTTAACTTCTCCATTATGTATATGTTCATAACGATATCCGTCCATTGGGTCAATGTTGGGCTCTCCTGTGAGTGCCTTTTTGCTGGCCACCATTAAAATGCCGAACAAATGTTTATCTCTTTTAGTCCATCCTTCAGGCATGAGTCCAAAGAAGAAAACTTTACTTTCCAGGGGCAGATGACACCCGAAAATGTCTTGTGTTGCTTTATGTATTTCACTCCAAAAAGTCTTAATACTCCGGCAATCCCAAAAAATATGGCAGTGATTTGCATTCATACCTCCACAATTCCGCCAACAAGCCAGAGAGTTACCTTTGAAACGGGATTTTTGAAATGGTGTAATAAAATATCTTATCAGGCTTTTCCAGCCAAATTCCCTCCAACTATCTGAATTGCTACATTTCCACTGGTATTTCCAGATTGATTCCCATTCTTCCTCTGACAAATTCATTCCTCCTCCTTGTTCCCATTTTGCTTTAACGTGTAAAGTTGAGTGCTTCTTCTTGTGAATAAGTCCCTTATATATCACTGATACAATACCCCTACCTCTATTTTCTTCATAGGCCTTTTTAAAAACCTCCAATAATTGTTTATTAGATTCTGCCACATTTTTTAACTTGTCACCAATAAAATGTCTCACCTGTAAATACCAGCAAAAATCTTGCATTTCTAAAGCATATTTCTCTTTAAATTGTTCAAAACTGAGGAGGGTGTCATTTTTTATTATTTTACTTAAGGCGGTTATACCTTTATCTGCCCATTTCTTGAACCTCATATCTAATTTGTTTGGAGTAAACTGTGTGTCATATGCACACCATTTAACTTCTACCAATTTATATTGCGTTAGTACTGTTCTCCAAATTTTAAGTTTTAATTTAATCCAAGGATTTTCTATATTTTTGATCCATTCTTCAATATTGTTATCTGCAATAAGTGATTGTATAGGGATAGGTGAAAGTTCCATTTCTATGTCTTTCCATTGTGCGCCGTTGGAGGGATTGCACCAGTAAATCGCAGGTCTCAGTTGTACTGCTCTGTATTGGTCTTTAAGAGATGGGAGGCTCCATCCTCCCTTTACTTTTGTCAATTGGAGTTTTAAATCAGATTCAAAGTCTCTTTCCTTGCCATATGTACCTGGACAGTATTTGCCCCATTCATTAAATGCCTTTTGATCTGATTTTACTGGTAACGTTTGGAATAGGTATAGTAGTTTTGGCAGGATATTAATTTTAATTGAATCTATTCTTGAATTAAGACTTAAGTATGGGATTAAATTCCATCTTTCTAAATCCTCCTTAATTTTCTTTTGTATCGGCAAATAAGTATGCCTTATTAGTTCTGTGAGATCCTTCGGTCTCACCACCCCCAGATATTTAAATTATTTTGTTTCCCACGCTAACTGGTATTTAGTTCTAAATTCTTCAGTTGGTCTGAAGTGTCTAGTTTTGGTTGTAAATGTATGTTTAAGTCTCCTCCACAGATTAGAATTCCTACTGTCTGTTACCATCATGTTAATTATCTTTGTCATGTTCTGTGTCCCCTTGGTCCCCAGCTCCCTCCTGTTCATCCTCTGTGTTCCCCTCATGTGTACTCTTACTCTGTGTGTCTCCTTGTGTTCTCCAGCTCCCTCTAGGCTTCCCTCATGTTTCCTCCACGTCACTCCTGTGTAGTTCTTATTGGTTTGTATTAGTCCTCCTCACCCCTCTAGTCATTAGTTGTTTAGGTTTAGTTATTTAGTGTTTGATAGATTATGGTTTACCTTCCCCTCTGCTTAAGTTCTTTCCCCATTTAGTTTATTAATGGCTCCTGTCTTCCCTCCAGACCTCACTCCTCACACCTGTCACCTGTTCCCCTGATTTCTCCCCTCTGTGTTAAATCCCCTGTCTTGTCCCTCAGAGTTTGTTGGTCCATTGTCTTTGTCAGCATTGTTCTGCCCTCCTCTAGTGACTCCTTGCTCATAAATGAGCTTTTGTTTGTAATTCAGTTTTCCTAGTTTTTTTGGCTTGGCTTCCTGCCCTTGGAAATAACTCATCATCCAAATAAAAGGATTTTTTCATTTATTCAACCGCTCCTGCTTGACTTGTTGTCTGGATATCTGCATTTTGGGTCCAAACCTCCTGCTCAAATGTGACAATCTTCTGGTAAAAACTAATATCACTTCCAGGCGGTGCATATGTTTAATAATGTTATTGGTTGTCCCTCAATGTTTCCTCTTACTAAAACATACCGACCATCTTTATCACTTATTTCCGCTACTTTGTCAAACTGTAATTTATTTGATGTAAGAATTGCCACTCCTCTTCTTCATCCAACTTTATAAGAGAAGGAAAATACACTTACGAATCCCACTTTTTTATTTTTCGTGTTCTTTAAGGTTTAGGTGGGCCTCCTGTAAATATATTATTTGTGCTTTTTCTTCTTACATCTTTGTATCTTATTTCGTTTTATAGGATTTAGCATGCCATTTACATTATATGAGATAATCTTTATTTTGCCACTAACCATAGTGTGTTTGCTTACATGATATTGACATAGCAAAACCTGTAGTGTCTACACACCACTAAAAATACAGTAACAACCGTCATTTGAACATTGTAGCTGTTTAGAACGACAGCTACAAAAACCACATAAAACTGTCTTTGAACAACTGTAAAGAACCACAAACGCTGAAAAACATTATGCCGACATGACATTTCTGATCCCTCTTTGATTCCGTATAGAGCTCCGGGAGCTGACGTCACTTCTCCCGGCATGCAACAGTTCAAATCGAAATGGCGCCATATTGGCAGGTAGAAGCCGGCAGCTGGACTATTTGTTATTGTCAGAAAACTCAATCAGACAGGAAATGTGGTAGATTCCTGTTGTGCCCCAGGATGCAGAACAGGATGACATAAGGAATGAGCCATCTACAGGATTCCCCTAGATCCGGAGCGCCGCAAACGTTGGATCATTGTAATAAAACGCGCTAGTGACCGGGCTGAAATGAAACTGTGGGACCCTGAGAGTAAAGGTTTTCACTTATGCAGCGACCACTTTCCTCAACTGTTTATAGTATTTATTTTAAATGCTTTTATTACGATTCTTAGTGGGCTTCCTAAACTTATTTTGGCGTGGCTTTTTCTGTCTCATTACTCATAGCAACAAGTAAACGTCACGTAAAACGTTGCCTTGTGATTTCTGCGTGCTGCCGTTTACGTGTTTTATGATCACAGCAATTAACCGGCTAAGCTGTATTTAATTTTTAAGCAATGGTTGATCAAGTGTCAGATCACACATAAAAAGCACTTTGGATTGCTATTATCTGTCTCACCGAGTCAGATCTCAGACAGATCCTGACGCTCCTGCCTGACATTTTTATTTTATTCACGGCAAAAAATCAAACTAGTGATTTCTCTTGGCGTTCAGTTTATACATTAAAACAGCACAGCACTCCATTTAAACTACTTACGTGTAAATCTGTTATTTGTCCATCCATCCATTTCCATCCGCTTATCTGGAGTTGGGTTGGGGGAGCAGTAGTGTCGAGAGGCCCAGACTTCCCTCTCCCCAGCCACCTGAGCCAGCTCCTCCGGGTAAATCCCAAGGGGTTCCCCGGCCAGGTCCGGTAAGAAGTCCGCTCCGACAGCTTCTGGCGTTTTTAAAAAGTATCCCAGGGCCACGGTAAGGGTAGGAGATGTTTAGTCTATTTAATTTCTGACTATATAAAAGGATTTCTTCGGTTTTAAAGTGTGAAGTAAACTCAGACGAAGTAAAATCCAAGCTGATCCCGTTCATGTTCATGTTTACGATCCGTGTTTGTTTAGCTTCTTTTACCTGCCAATATGGCGTCTACTAACTGAGAGCCACGTGGGGTCCGGAGCTCTATACTCTAATATTTTCTCTTCTAGACCGTCCCTCTAGATCCGTTAATTTCGCTTTCATTTCAAAGTGCAGTTTGAGCATCTCCGTTAGTGGTTCTTCGCTGTTTTGTATTCGGGTTTTGGCGTCTTTTATCCTTTCCTCCGTTTCTTCTACTCTCTTGTTTGTCTTGTTTACGTCTTCCCAGATCGTTTACTTTCCTGAATTCCCTCAATTCCCTGAGTATGAGGTCTAAGCTAGCATTGTTAGCTAGTTCTCCTTCCTCTGCTAGCATGTTGTTGTCCTCCATGTTGCTGCTAGCCAGTGAGATCTAGCTCGTTCTGGGTGAGTTTCTTCTTGTTTTTTTAGGCATCTCAGTGCCCCTCTTTCTCATTTTTTTAACTCAGTTTGTAGTAAATTTGGGTTACTGTGGGCTGTTTTTTTTATCTTATGTCGGGAGCCTCTTCTGCTATGCTTCCATCCTCCTTCGCGTCGACCCGGAAGTCCCAGATCATCTTTTATTCATAAAAAGTTTTTTTATGGTAACATCATGCTAACTCCACTTTTTGCAATAAAAGTGTCTTCTCTACGAGACATTATGCCGATGTCTCCCGCATGATAATATATGATATTTCATTATAACATGAAAATGAGCCTTTTCTTTTTGTCACTGCGGCTGCCATATGCCGCCATACAGCTGCAACTGAACACAAGTTTGCTTTTTCCATGTGTGGGAGGGCATCTTTGGCTTTCATGCTCCCTCTGAAAAATGTTTTCAGTATTCCAGTCCAAGAGAAAGCAATTTACTCTTGACTTTGTCTTTTTTCCTCTCAGCTTTTTGCATATCTTTTCACAGGGGAAAAAATGACTTTTAAACTTGAGCTTAAAGCAGAAAAATAGATTAAAAAGTGAAGGACTGTTTGAAACTGTCTTCTCGTTTTGCATGTTTTTCATCATTTGTTGTGAAGCGTGTGCATAAACACAAATTCAGCTAAAAGGCTGCCCTGCTAACCATGAAGGCTAACTGGGGCGTGGGAGTCAAATTTCTAGCTACATATTAAATATATGTGTGAGCACTCAGGTATGTTGGTGCATTAGCAGCTTCTGCAGCACTCAAACAGTACAAGTGACAGTTTCTCAGTACTCGCAAATCTGTGTAAGGGAAGGTTTTTGTGTCTGGCTGGTAGCTTTTACAGAGAAAGAACCTTGTGTCACACAGTTACCCAGTAAGATCATTCACTAGCTGATTCTGACCAATACAGGCAAAAATATTCAGTCTGTGTTACGGGCTGATCTGAAGTGGGTTTTTGTGGAAGATGTATGAAAACGTATCTTACCTGCTGTAAATAGCTTCTTAAAGGACCACGGTTGGGGGGTTGGACGTCATTTCCCGGCTGTATTTGTTTTCTGGTTTGTATTTTTTGTTTCCAGTAAATCCGCTTGTGCCTTCCCTTGTGCTGTTTGCATTTCATCCTCCCTCAGCTCTGCTTCGGCTCTTGTGATCCATTTGATTTTCACCCAGCTATCTCTCTTTCACGAGTTATTCTCCCAGTGGTAAAATAGTTATTTGCTTTGTCCAGTCTTTTTCAGAGCTTCAATTGCAGTCTTTTGTTGCCTTCTTCTTTCTGGTTATTGTTTTATGTCCTGCCAGGGTTTTATTTTAATAGATTAAAGTTTTGAAGGTCTTTCATGGCCAGAAGCTTATTTTCTGATCTGATTGATAAGCTAACAGCTAGTCTAAACAACAATTTGGATTGCTACCACTTTAAAACAACTCCAATTTCATTAAAATATAATCACAGTTTGTGCAAACAATATTTTAGAAAAATATTTGACGTGTTACCGGAAGATTTTAATATTTTCTCAGGCAGACTGAAGCTACTTAGCTCCCATTAGATCTAGAAAAATAAAAGTCAACAGAAAAAGAAGTGAAACTGCCATCTCCTGAACATCACATTCCTAGAATAAAAAAAGTTTGGGGTTTTATGAATATATAATTCTAGATTATTGTAAGGATCATTTTAACATAGTAAGAACTCTTTATAAACTTTTAAATTTTACAAAAAGTATGTTGATTTAATGAGTAACAGGCAGATGTTTAAGCATTGAATATTAAGCTGAAGCAGAGCAGTTCTTGATGTTGTTTTGAGAACAATTTTTTATGTTTGCATATGTTTTTCATACTTTTCTATAAAATTGTTGAAGTTGTATTAATCAACAATGTAAAAAAACAACTTTCAGGTAAACATAATATGTTTAAAATGGTCTTTTAGTTTGAACAACTGGACTGTTTTTGTTTTCCTTCAAGTGTTTTGTATCTCATCCGACAAGCTTCATTAGGTCTGAAACTCAGCATCACCAGCAGCGATCCTTATTGCCCCATCAGCAAGTTTGTTTTAGACCACACCTTATAGGCCTCCTACTCCCAACACAGATTTCAGACATGAAGAAGCTTCTTGGATGAGAGCCGAACGCCTTGAAGGAAAACAAGAAAAGTCCAGTTGTTGTCACCTAAATATTCTACATATCCATGCCCTGGATGACTGAGATTCCACGTGAATATGTTGGAAAATAAAGCATGGAAATTCATTTTTAAATCAGGAACAAAATGTTAAATATATTTAATAGGACCTTTTATTTTAAGCTTGCAAAATGCCATGGATGATGTGGCCTAGAATCTAGACCATCATTTGCGAATTTGATGTTAGCCTAGATATGGACAAGTGGGGGAGTAGAGGGAGGTGGAGTGTACAGTCGGTAAAGATGGCTCTCCCTTGCCCTGCCTCCAACATGCCTCCATCTAAAAGGCTAGGTAATCCAGAGTTATCTCTGTAGTTATGCTGCGATAGGCTTAGACTGCTGGAGGACATACTGGCCACTTTCCACACTCGACTAGTTTCTTCTACAATTTGCTCTTTAACTGTATTATTTCCTGCTATTTCAGTTGTTACCTTTATTTTTTCTCAAAGTGTTTTTTCTCCCCAGATGAAGCTACAACGATGTTCTGCTGAGCTGCGGTTGCCTCATGGAGGAGACCATCGGCTAGCACACTGCTGCTAACCACTTAAACATTCTCCCTCTCCTGACAATAACAGTTTACCCGTTAAATTATAGATTCACTAGGATAAATACAATAAAGTGTATCTCTCACCAAATAGAATATTTACTAAGAAATCACAATGTGACCATAGAAACATTACTTAGTATATATGTTGTGTGTGTGGATGTGTGTTTGTGTGTGGGTGGGCTGGTGTGTGTGTGTGTGTGTGTGTGTGTGTGTGTGTGTGTGTGTGTGTGTGTGTGTGTGTGTGTGTGTGTCTGTGTGTGTGTGTGTGTGTGTGTGTGTGTGTGTGTGTGTGTGTGTGTGTGTGTGTGTGTGTGTGTGTGTGCGTGCGTGTGTGTGTGTGACTGCTCTGTCTTCTTGATCCCCAGTGAGTCATGGCGGATGGCTGCTTATACTGAGCCAGGATTCTCTGGAGGTTTCTTCTTGTTAAAAGGGAGTTTTCCTCTCCACTGTCGCTTTATGCTTGCTTAGTATGAGGATTGCTGTAAAGTCACTGACACTAGTCAGTGACTTGATGCAATCTGCTGGGTTCCTTATTTAGGAAACTTTTTTTCTGATTGGCTTAATGAACTGACCTGTATTGGAATGTTTATTATGTGAAGTGCCTTGAGACAACTCTGTCGTGATTTGGCGCTTTATAAACAAACTTGAATTCAATTGAATTAAATCTAAATTGAAGGTCTAGCAATGCTCCAATCGGAATGTCGCAGCCCCGGGCAATATTGTGGCTGACCAATCACACCTAATTCATTTAGAAACACATTTTTTTTAAATGTTTTATGTAGTTCTTCCACAGCGTTATGGCAGACTGCCCCATTGACTGACATCCGTAGTGGTCCAATCTCAGTGCTCTACTGGTTTGGTGGGCCAATCACAGCACTGTTGGTGGGCAGAAGGTAATGGCAAAGCAGAGATGGCTACAGCTCGTTTGAAATGGCTTTGGCATCAACTTTGGACTACTTAGACTTGCCTCGTTGACTCACATCTGTAGCGGTGAGTATGTCACGTTATTTGTTGTCCAAGAGCATGCTGAGACAGTTTAGCTCCAGTAAGAACTGGTTTACATCTTTCTTCAATCTAAGGTCATACACTTCCTACAACATATATTAAGTATCCTTAAGCAACCATAGAACTCACTTTCAAAAAGCATGCACTACCCCTTTAATGTGACTTCACTGCCTTCCTGGACCTTCTACCACTGAATTATTCAGCTTGCTCTCTTAAACCCCACAGACACTGTTGATCACACTGAATGTAAACAAATATAAACAAAGCTCCAAAACCGGCAGTCTGATCTCATTGATCTCCATGTGCGTTTCATCTATGAGCCGTTTGTGTCGGTCACACTCCCTGTGCCTCTGTTAAAGCTGGGCTGCTGGTTGCTTTTCTTCATTAAGGTGCAGTGGTTGACGTGTGCAATGCCATTAATGACTCAAGGCAGCACTTTTATAAATACATATGGTTGACTGTCGTGAGAGTTCAAAGTTTTTCTCATTAAAACTTCTAAATGAAACCAAGGTTATTGGCTCATGAGGTTTAGTTTCATATTTAATTATGCTTGTATAGCAGCACGGTGTCTGTCAGGAGTAAATTGGCAACACAAAAATCTGAGAGAAGAGCGCTGACGGTAGGAGCAAGTCGTCACCCGGGCCATGAAAGGCTACATGTGAATGGATGGAGGCTTGGCTCATCTGCAGTGCGTCGGAGTCTCACCGGTTGGCAGCGTTCCAGTCCTCTGCTCGCTTATTCTTCTCTTTCTCCCAGAGTCAACGCAGTCTGACACACACATACTCACAAATACACACTCGTTCACATACATTTAGCTCCAAATCACCCACTACACAATACTACTTGATTCACACGGAATCATTATTCTCCAACAAAACACAATTCAGCTGCACTGTGTGATGGCCGCAAAGCAAATTGTAGTTGTTTTTTTAAAGGTGCCATTTCAAAAATCAGTCTCTTCATGAAGATAAGTGTACTGCAGAGCTGCACAAAGTCCACCGGGCTGATTCCCAAAGGTGTGTAAGGGGGAACAGACTTAGCTGATATTCTAATGAAAATATTCAGCCATGAGGGTGAATTATGCATATAAATGTGCCACAAGTTGGGGGAAAAATGGTATGTAGATTCGCCAGTTAGGTGGTTCTGGGTGGGGAGGAAGTAAATAAATAATCCAGTTTAATAATTCATTGAAATTCATGTTGCTTTCCCTCCAGTCTGGAGAGTATTTAGAATGCAGCCTTCAAGGGGCCCTGCTTCTGACTGCTGGTGGTGTGTGGTAAGATTATTGGAAGCAAGGGGAGGAGATCAGGTACACTCACATTTTGTTGTGCACACACAGATCTACCTACACAGTATCGGTGTGTTGTGTATAATATATAATATGCTCAGTAACGGTGAAAAAGGACATCTTTGTCAACATTTTATCCCCCCCCCCATCCCCCCCCCCCCCCGCCCCTTTTTTTTTTCCTCGGACCGACAGATACAATCTCCAGAGTGCAAGCAGGAGTTCACACAGGGCTCCAGGCTGGTGAATACACCAAGAGCTGGGAATGCAGACACAGAAAGGAGTGCAAATTGGATCTAAAAGTCTTCCATGGGAGGAGAAGAAAGAAAGAAAAAAGAAGGGGCATTGGGAGAGAGCAGAGAGGAAAGCAGAGGAGCCTAAAGGCTACTGCTTCCATGTGTGACCCACTCCCAATCATTTGTCCACGATTGAATTACATCAGGAAATAAAATGTCTCCATCTGTGATGTGCACACGCGTGTGTGTGTGTGTGTGTGCGTGCGTGCATGCGTGTGTGTGTGTGTGTGTGTACACGTGTACGTGTAAACGGTTCCATTGTGTTGCCTCGATCCAATTTGCAACTTTACAAGTCATTACACTGTGACTAAGTTCATTAATAAGAGTTTGTCTGTCTGAAACATTCCTAGTTTTGTTGGAAAGCTGTAAAAAATTAAAGCAGAGGATGTTACTGAATATTTCTGTGTGATAATGACCCAAGCGAAGTTTAGTGATTAAAAACGTATAATTAAAACCACAATCTTCGCGTAAAGCTTACTCTTTGTTGCTGCTGTTGTTTATTAATGACTAATAAAATGAAACTAATTATTTACTAAGTTAAATTATTTGTCAGCAAGACGTGTTTATAGCATGGAAATTAAAAAACTGACAAATCTGATGGAAATGAAAGTTCATAAACTCTAAAAAGACAGCGTGAGGGAAATAACTTGTTAGTTTATTTATTTGTTAGTTTGTTTTCTGTGATGTCTGGTTTCCATATATGGGATTTTAATTTGTTGTTCGTGACATACTATCCATAGGTTCATAATTACTGGCCTTAAAGGTTCTACATCATGTCTGTTATTGGTGTGTGTGTGTGTGTGTGTGTGTGTGTGTGTGTGCGCGTGCGTATGAGTGTGCGTGTGTGTGTGTTTGTGTGTGTGTGTGTGTATGTGTGTGTGTGCGTGCGTATGAGTGTGCGTGTGTGTGTGTGTAGTTGGACCTTAGGAAGGCCTAGTATATAATAAAATGTTACCGTTGGTACTAGTGAGATGTTATTTATCTTAAATAGTCCCAGGGACTCCAAAAAGGGTGGGTACTCTGAACTGATATGTGGTCCATAAGCACAAACAACAGTCGGGACCCGTTCCCCGACCCGAAGGCGCAGGGAAGCTACCCTCTTGTCCCCCGGGGTAAACCCCAACACACATGCAGAGAGTCTTGGGGCTAACAAAAAGCCAACCCCAGCCCTCCGCCTCTCACCCGGAGCAACTCCAGCAAAGGAGAGTGTCCAACCCCTCTCAACGACTTGGGATCCAGAGCCAATGCTATGTGTCGAGGTGAGTCCGACTATATCTAGCCGGTACCGCTCAACCTCTGCCACAAGGTCCTGCTCCTTCCCCGCCAGCGAGGTGACGTTCCATGTCCCAAAAAACAGTTTCCTTGTCCGGGGATCGGACCGCCAAGGCTCCAGCCTCGGTCTGCCACTCGATCCACACTGCACCGGAACCTTCATGTTCCTCCTGCGGGTGGTGGGTCCACAGTTGGATGAGCCCATGTATCCGGTTCGGGCTGGGCCCGGCCGGGCCCCATGGGCAAAAGCTCGGCCACCAGGCGCTCGCTCACGGGCCCCAACCCCAGGCCTGGCTCCAGGGTGGGACCCCGGTAACCCTCCGGGCCGGGTACTCCGACTCTTTGATTGTAAATCCATGAAAGATCCTCTGAACCGTTCTTTGTCTCACCCTTCACCTAAGACCAATTTGACATGGGAGACCCTACCAGGGGCACAAAGTGCCCCAGAACACATAGCTCCTAGGATCATTAGGGCACTCAAACTCCTCCACCACGATAAGGTGACGGTTCACTTTTTAAATTAATTAATTACTTAGTTTATTTATTTATTTTATCTATTTATTTTATTTATTTGATGTATTCTTTCTTTATAAATGCTTTTTAAACAGTTTTTTACCTTGATTTATGATCAACATTATTTTAATATCTATAACATTTAATATTACAATTCTCATATTAGCTCTTTGGATTTTATATTTTAACCTTGATTTAACCTTTTTCCAGTGCTTCCCCTGTGGGAGCCCTCTGCCCCGGCGGCGGTGGTTGGCTGCGGTGGCCTGGATGGTGGTGGGGGTCTTCGCCCTTCCTGACCTGGGCGCCCGGTGTTAGTGCCTCGGCTGCTGCTGTGGATCTGCTGCTGTCAGGGTGGATGGCTCCCCTGATGGCGTTTCCTTATCCTTATCTTAGCTGGTCTGGCTCATCTGATCTCAGCCAATTGTGTGTGTTTTTTACCATGGGGAAGGGGGCATGTATGTATGCGTGTGTGCGTGAGTGTGCGTGTGTGTGTGTGTGTGTGTGTGTGTGTGTGTGTGTGTGTGTGTGTGTGTGTGTGTGTGTGTGTGTGTGTGTGTGTGTGTGTGTGTGTGTGTGCGTGTGTCGGTGGAGGAGTGTTGTGAAGGAGTTTTTGTTGCCAGACTGTTTTTAAAATTCTGGGGATGGGAGGGAATGTGGGTATGTGGGGCCTTTTTAATTTGTTAAGCACTTTGAGTTGCATGTATTGTAGGATAAAGTGCTATATAAATAGAGTTGATTGATTGATTGATTGATTGATTGGTTGGTTGGTTGATTGATTGATTGATTTATTGACCATTTCCTGTTTTAAAAATGTAGCCAATGTAAGTGGAAAAAGAAATTAACTACAGACCTTTTTTAATACATTGTGCTGTCTTTCTCCTGGCTCACTGTGTGTGGACTTCTGAAATCACGCATGGTGTTGCAATTCTCCCATGATATTGTGACCTCACAGGTTCAGCTGTGTTGAACTTTTTCACTCGCATCAGAATTTCTCCCGTTTGGGAATGTTCTCATGGGTAAAACGTCAGTATTAGGTCATGCGACCGTTTTTACGACAAGGAAATAATAGTGGTCGTTTCCCTATGGTGCAGTGGTTAAGGATTCGAATCCCGGTGGTGTCAGCAGTAATTATTTAACTAGCTGAAGCAGATTTCATGTTTTTATTTTTTTAGGTTTACTGATTATTTTCTGCAAATTATTTTGTTTTTCTAAAGATCTTTGTATCTGGTCATTTCCAAATAGCATTTTAGCTGATTTACTCTGCTCACCTCACATGGACTCACATTGTCCTTACTTTTAGTCCTGGAAGCAAACCTGTGCAAAACTACCAGCACTCTTACCACTAGACTACATGGCACCAATGTCTTTGGCCACATATCCTGAGCTGGCCAGGGGAAGCAGCTCCAAGAACAGAGACTAGCTTCCAGGAGAGGAGCAGAACCTAATGACAAAACGAGTTTCCATGGACGCTTTACAACATTTTCTAAGTAAAACTCAAAATTTGCAGCTGAAACAGGACAATGCATGAATGCAGCCAAAACTTTTATTTTAATGAAGAAATAACAATATCACATGATAAAAAATGTGGATTTTTCATGATACGGCCCCTTTAATATTCCTAAAAGCTACTTTTGCACAAATTGAATGTTGATAGCCCTGCGTTGTCAGTGTTAGATTGTTTTGAACAAAAAATGTTTTGTTTATGCTTGGTTTTTTAATAACTTGACTCTAGTGCGCTGTCCATGGTCCCGATTTATGGAACAATAGGCACCACTAAGGAGGGAACAGGAGGGGCGAGTGTATTAGCTAGTATTATTGCATCTTACTGGCCTGCTGCTGTTGGTGGAGACTAGTTTAGGACTCAACACTATAACAGAGTTTCTAGATCACAGCATAAAATTAGTGTTTCACCCACACAACTGCTCCTCTGTGCTTCTTCTAACCTCTTGTTTATTTTCCAGCTTTAATAAATCTAGCGGCAGCTTCCATGCTAGCGATCATCATGCTCGTGCTCTAAGAAGATCACATCCGAGTAAAGGAAGTGGTTGAATCTGTGTCTCATACTATGCTATTCCAGACACTTTCTCATGTTGTTGATTATTAAAATCTTTTACATCCAGCAGTGGCTCATTTTACTGTTTTGTGAAGGCATCTACTAAAAATGTTATGTGTCACCTGTTGCAGTTTCTGTGCATGTGAATTGTTGCTACACTTGTAATTCTAATCACACATCTGACTATAAAGATGTTCAGATGTTCACTCCTCCTCGCATTTCAGCTCAGATGCTGCAGGGCCTGAAGGTGCAAGAGGGTCTTGTTTAGTTGCCAATATCCAGCCTGGCTCTACGATAATGAGCTCTTCAGGCCCTGAACCCAGCCCAAGCATGAAAAGCTTTTAGTTAAAAATAACATCACTGTGGTCAAAGCATCACACGGTACTTCAGTGGTTTAATGTGATGTTGGAAAAAGCATTAAAGCATTAAAGAACATCAAATTAAGCTGTAGACCATCACGTAAAATCATCAGATATGTATGAAGATTCATGTTTTCTCATGGCAGGTGAGCTATGCGTGGAAGGTCTGCAGCCCTGGAGGTTAGCAGATCGTTTTAGAGAAATTTCCATCTCCTGTGTGTAGAAAATCAGGTGGAAAGAGCTACAGTCTGCTAAGCCTTAACCTTTACAGGATATATTTAGGCACAGACATGGACTCCTGCGAAGCAAAAGCTTGTCTCAAAAAACCATCTGCCTGGCAACGTAAATGAGCAACAGACTCCGTGCAGCTGCTCGGGTGCAGGAACATCTTTCACTTATCTGTGCAGCGGCTCTGACACGTCATCATCTGGATTAGCCTTGATGGTAAACCGGTTTACACAGCTATAAATTTGACACTGTTTCTAAATAGAAGCCTGGACGCAGCAGCCATCACTCACTTCACCACAGCCCTGTGGTGGCTGTAATCATGATGACACAGTAATATGGCTGAAGCCATTTTTTTTTCTTTTCCTTTCTTTTACCCGGCTAAATTGCTGCTTACAGCAATAAGGAGCCTTCTATTCCCAGGGGCCACAGTTATTCAGACCGCCTCTTATTGTCTTACCACTGGATTATAGCACAGAGCACAAACACTGTCACCAACATCGCCAAGCCCTCCTCCTCTCTGTTGTTGCTCAGAGACAATATTTTATCTGAAAACCTAAACGAGGCTACAGAGAAAGGAGGGATTGGAGAAGAAGAGGAGCAAGAGGCACAGTGAGAGACAGAGCAGAAGCAAGAGAGGAAAACTGTGATCGACGCTAGCAGCGTGTGTCTGCATAGCACAACGCTGCCAAGGAGGAGGGCTGCATCGATTTGCTCCAATGTTTCCACAAAAAGGTGGTTCTCAATTCTAGCTTTTCATCCATGCTGACACAAATTACCAGCCTCTGGCTAAATCATGAAGGAAATGCCAAATATAAAACTGGAACATATTTTGTAGAAGTCAAAAAAACGGAAGCTCCATTTGAATCAAAATGTGATGTTTCTGTGAACGGGACTGAAACTCATGTTGACTGTGCCAGACGGCACGGTTCATGTTCCACACAACTGTGTCAGTGTCTGTGTGCATGATCTCTGGAGGAGATCAAGAGCACATTAACATGCAGGTATGCAGGTGAGTAATTATTAAGGGGGAGAAACCATCTGGAGCTAAAAGTTAATAGTGTAATAGCACATTTAACATTTGTGCAGATACCTACAGGAGCCTCTGTCACAGTGTGTGTGTGTGTGTGTGTGTGTGTGTGTGTGTGTGTGTTTATTCACCTAGCTCAATCTGAACAAACAGAACAGATTTCACAAAGAAAGCCGTAACAGCTTGAGTAGCGCTTTCCGATTGAGTGAGAGTGAAACCGACTGACAGATAGGAGAGAAAATATGTTCATGGAGAGAAAACAAAGTGAGCAATATAAAAATAAATAAAGCCTTGTTTAATTCATCACTGACATTAAGATGAACAGAGGACAGGAGGCAGGATAGATTGAGCTATGTTGGACTTCTGCAGCAGAATGTCTTGTGTTTATTCTGGTCAGCAAAAGCATATTTGCAGCTTTGTCAGCCTCCCACTAACAACAGCGCATGGTTCCATGTTGTGATTTCTGATCAGCCATCTGAAGCTCAGCCAGAATGATCTCTGAGAACAGCCCGTCTGCAGAAGTTTGCCGTGCTCAGAGGGGCTCCTGCAAAGCCAGTCATGGTTAAACAGGTACAGAGACTCCTCTGAATCTGGCCTAATGAGAACAACAGGAAAGTGGGCAGTTTGGTCTTAGAACACAAGTAATCTAACAAGAAATAATCATTACAGCATAAAAGGCTAAAATGATGGTGAGCTGCAAATTAAACAGCAAAAAGTGACAAGAAATTGATCACAGCGGTAGGTGTCTGCAAGTTTTTGAGATGAAAGAGCAAACAAGCCAGCACACGGCCCACTTTTTAGATCAAAATAGACAGCAAAGTGATACAATCAAATCCAGAAAAGTGGCACCACCACAGGAGATACAATTCACCCCTTCTTTCCCTGATGGAATTGGGATTTGTGTTTCTATTTTCTTTTATGGTGCCATCGTTGCCCAAATAGTTGTTTTTATGTGCCTCAGAGCCTGGTGAAAATGGTGCAGATGCCATATATCTTTCAACAAAGCACTAATCTCTGGAACACATCCAGCTTATATTTCACCACATTGCCACGGTTGCATTCATTCATTTTTTATTTAATCACAAACAGCGAGACTTAAATGTCGGTAGCACTCAGTGTGATTATGTTTAGTAACAGGAGGCAGGATGACAATTGTGTTCCCAGAAACAGCTGACGGAGTGTTGGTTTCTATATGTTTGCAGGCTTCGTTTGTTAAGCATGGTGCAGAGTGAGGAGGTGTGCTTTCTAACTTGTGCTTACCAAAAGGGTATATTTTAGCTCCAACCACAAACCAAAACAAGCAGCTTTGGTGCCTAATTTCAATCAAAAGATGAATTCACATGGAAATCTAATTAGTGACACAAAATCACATCTGTTACCATTCAAGCCATCAATTACAGAACCGTTTCTGCTTTACTAACAACAAACCTAAAAAAAGCCAGCCTCACACAGCAACACAATCATCCCACGTTCAGCTCCTCGCCTTCCGACGATCATAAAGGAGCATGATGTAAGAATGTCATCTGGTGGTCCATGTTTCACAACAGAGGAGTTCGCTCCCCCTCCCGTTCTGTCAGTTTTGTTGCCAGTTACAAATTGGCGTCAGAAGACACTCAATGATAAGCGACAATGAGTCATACTGTACACAGTCATTTCATAAGTAGATAAACACATTTCCCTGTAATATCAATTTAACTATTCATTTATTCATTTATTTAGAGTGCCTTCCTGCTGCCAACCAAGGCAGCCCACAGACAACTACACAGACTTTTTTTTTAACTATTTCATTGTTAGCATTGTTAGCTCAACGTTAACCTCTAGCCTTATACACCCAATAATGGAGTAAAACATAAATAATGCTGAGGCTTCATAGGTGTACTTTTGTAAAAAAAAAAAAAAAAAGAAAGAAAAAAAAAGCCAGTCTTTTTACTGGCTAACATACATGCAGGTGCAGATTGGCAACCCCGCAAGCTCACAGATCATAAACAAAGACAAAGATATCCCTTGTTGAAAAGAGAAATGCTGACAACCCCTTGCAGGCTGAGAAGAAATCTGTTTATTTTTTTAATTTGATTTATTCAGTCAGAAATATCACAAAACATAATATAATCATAAAACATAAAACATTACATTCAAAGTGACTGAAAAGGCTCAGGCAGAAGCAACATGCTTAGATTTATGCCTGTCATTTTTATTATATTATAATATAATAATGTCCTTGTTATTGTAATAATAGAAATTAATTAAAACACAGACTGTCAAACTGAAATGCCCTCCTAAATTCTGTACCTGGTACAAATTTATTTTTTGTATTTATTTTTAAACAGAATCATAGTAACACATTTCCTTAGTGTCCCTTCCATCCTATTCCACAGTCTTGGTCCACATACCGAAATACAAAAGGTTTTACTTGTTGTACGTGCAAAAGGAATTCTGAAATGAAATTGTTCCCGTAATTTATAACCCCCTTCCATTTTGGATGTTTTCTGGTAATAGTTTGTTTCTTGCTAGAAATAATATTTGTGCTGTCTGCAATTCTACAATGTCTCTAAATTTTAAGAGTGTTGAATGTACAAATAATTTATTAGTGTGATCCCTATATCCTACCTTATGAATGATTCATATTGCTTTCTTTTGCAAACTGCTGCACAATAGGTAAGGTATGGAAGTACTAATGAGCAATTTCAATGTGCGCTGACACAGCATTAATAAGCCCTGGATGATTAGAAAATAAAAACTGCACACAAAACATGCCTGGTTAGTAAATAAACACACTTGCCTACCAGAAAAAGTCATTCGCTCTCATCTTCCTCTTGCACTCTAAAGCCACTGAAGTCATCTTCTTCAGTGTCGGAGTTGAACGGCCTCAGAAGAGCTTCGTCACAAACCTTTTCTGTGGCGATGTCAGTGTTGCTGTCATCATCCCCGGGTGAAGCTGGCTTGAATGAGTTCGTCCCGCTGCCGTCTCCAGCACCGAACCATGGATTCATTCATGCCAAGCTTACGTGCGGCAGCACTGTTTCCCTCCTTTACTGCCAGATCGATGGCCTTCAACTTAAATCATATGAACTCATACGTGTAGTTACCATGATGAGGGGGTATGGATTTGAAAAATAAATCTTTGTCGTGCCGGCTGCTTGCATGTGCTAAATTAAAATGAGCACTTTCTTCAATTTCCACTTTTGACTTCCACCTGTTTCACTTTCTGCTAAAGCGCCCCCTGGCAGGTGAAGGAAAATCTTCAGTAAAGCCGCACCTCATTTTAAGCCGCATGGTTCAAAGCTTGGGAAAAAAAGTAGCGGCTTATAGTCCGGAAAATACGGTACTACAACCCCCCAATGCGCTTTACAACACAATTAGTCATTCACTCACAAACACACACATTCACTTCCTGGTGGTGATGGGGCACATTGACAGAGTTGAGGCTGCTGAACACAAGTGCCACCCATTCCTCCGGCCACCACCAGCAGGCAAGGCGGGTTAAGTGTCTTGCTTAAGAACACAACATCTCCGACAGACTGAGCCAGACTCGATCCCACAACCCTCTGGTTATGAGAAGGGCATCTAACTCCTCTGCTAGAGCCGTTGTAGTTGTTGCACACCACACACTGTAGAACCGTGAGTGTTTTATCACCACATGTGTGGTCTCTCATTCTTTAAATGGTTTGAAAATCCTGCTGTGTGAACCAGACCTTAGTTATGAAGAAAGAAAAGCATTTAAGAGCAGTCAAGGTAATAACATGTGGTGCCAAAGTGTTCCTGACCAAGCATTTTATGTGATAATTTCAAATGAGAAATGTGTTGTTTTGAAGTAAGGATGAACTCAGCAATGTCAGCAGTGTGATATCACCTTTTCTGGATTGTGAGCAGAAGGCCAAACAGAAATGAAGTGCAAACTCTGCAATTTAAAACACTGACATGAGATAATATGTTTAAAAAGTTAGTTTTAACAGATATTTTTGATGGTATTTTCATTAACCTTATTAACATTATTGCGTGTTTATATTCCACTTAAGGAATTATAAAAATAATTGCCAAATAGGTTTTACCATTTCCACTCAGGCATTATGATTGATGTACGCAATTTACAAATGTCATTTAGTTGTGTTAGATTTTTTTGTCACGTGCAAGTGAAGTGGCACACTAGAACGACCAATGGGATGATTTATGTGCAGGCATGTCATCAGTTACAACTCCTGTGTCTGCACAACTAAAGGTGTACCAATCCTTGAAGCAACACATATTGTTTGCTGCTTAAATCATTTTATGTTGCCAGATAATGGCATTATAGCCAGTTTGGTCAATTTCTGAAAATTAAGTTACGTGAAATTTCACTCAGTATTATAAGATGCTGGAAAGCATGAACTAAACTTAACACAAAATGTACATAAAACGGTTTGTGGTTGTATTTGTCTTTATTGAAAAACTACCTTTAATGTCATGATTTACCGGGTTTATGTTGGGTTTAGTTTCTCGTGTTTTCAGTGTGTCTTAGCCTTAGTCAGGTTCTGCAGGCGTGTTTTAATCAAATCTGCAGTTCAGCTAGTCTGGCAAGCCAGACTAAATAAATGTATTATTTATTATTATTTACAAACTTTGCAAAGCAAGAATTTGGTCTAGTTCACTAGGCTACAGTTCAGCAGGAATCTGGCACTTATGTTGGTACCAACCCCTGCTAACGCTAGAACAGGCTAAAATAAAAGTCTGATGTAGCAGAAGGTTGCAAGCTACAGTAATGCTCTAGGGTTGCGTTTATTTTTGTTTTGCTGTAGAGGTCAGGGATTGTAATAAAATTTAAACCATGTACCCAAACGTTAACTTTACCAATATACATTTATTTTACATCAATTTGCCTTTCCATCTATTTTATCATTTCATTTAAGCACTTCTAGAGTCTACCTGACTCCTGCAGCTACTTGCCTTGGGTCAACCACCAGAAGTTGTGACATCTTAGCATTAAATCTTAAATAGTTGATAATCCTGATTAGGCGTCTCAAAAACTCGGTATAACTAGTCAGGAATGTGCATCTGAGCACAGAAAACAATGAATTGAAGAAAAATAAAAGTTCGAGTATGTGTGAATAAATCTTAGCTACTACCACATAAAATAAGTAGCACTAAATCAGTAATGATTTGTAGCCATTTTTGTCCTTTGTAACACTGGTTACCTGTAGCAGCCATCTTGGCCTAATGAGTTGTGATTTTACTTTGAAGGAGTTGCTGTAATCTAAGGAATGAGCTTATATGACCAGAATTGGACGCAGCGTTTTTTTTTCTGAGGTTTAGATAGAAACCGGATGTTTACAACTTGTCAAGACATGGCAACACACACACACACACACACACACACACACACACACACACACACACAAATATATATTACCCGCCTTTTGGCAACAGGTGATGACCAAAGTGTAATCTATGTTTTTTCTACAAAGTAATTTCAGTCTGTCAACAGTTTTGATTTACTATGTAGTATAATAAGCACACACACACACACACACACACACACACACACACACACACACACACACACACACACACACACACACATGCAGTCATGCAAACACACAAACATCATGCAATAAATATTTTATGTTTGAATAGATATAAAAAAAACTGCAGTGTATTTACAAATTTTACAAAAACATGGCTGGACCAATAGCACCCAAGCACCCTGATTAAATTTATACAAAGAAGAAGGACAAAGAAGAGCACGAGTGTCCCTCTCTGCTGAGGGACCTTTTTGATATTAGAGTTTGTAGAACAAAGGCATCTTGACAGTGCAGCCTTTTAATTAAGGCGATGGAGTAGCGAAAGACTTGTGGCATCAAAAATGGCTGCACAGCGCAGTACAGCGTGGCCCTCTGGAGATGCATTTAGCAGCAGCTTAGAAGGATCCATGTGTCGAGCCGAGCCAAACGTAAATCACTTTGAGTGGGCCATGTTTCTCATCTCCTACAGTGCTGCAAACTGAGAATATGAGTGCTGGAGAACATGGGAGGTCAAGTGGCAGAACAAGGTCAAACCGGCTGGTTATAATTCATCAACAAGAGCAGCAATATGTCAACCTGAGCCGTGAATTAGGAGGGGGAAACAGGGTGGGGTGGCAGAATAAGGAGCGACAGCTAAGCAAGATGGCAGTCAGAGTGAAGGAAGAGTTCCTCTCCTTACTGCTGAGTAAACAAAATGATGCCACAAGTGCATAGAGTTTCTGAGGTTTTATGTTGTGCAATGCAAGTTCAGAAGTTCCTCCTCCTAGTTATGTCTTTTATTGCTTACTGTCAACATGTCCTGGAGATGGACAATTTAAGACTGGACAACCGGTTGGCAGGTTGATATGTAAATCAGAATTTACACATAGAGAGCTGCACAAATCACATTTTGTTTTGAATAACGCCATGCTTTTATTTTGAAGGAGAGATGAGTAATGTTTACATTAGCATCCTCACGTGCACAAGCAGTGACTGTCAGCACAGTCTCTGGTAATCAGAATTCCCATCATGTCAGCTCAAGACAAAAAGACAAAAAGGATGCTAGTCGGTGTTTTCACTTCATAATTACACAAGAGAGTCAAGGACTGACAGCTGGGAGATTTAATTGGACAATCAGAATTTCTGTTTTACTGTACGCAGTCTGGATCTCTGAGCTGGTAACCCAATCAGCCCTATATTCTCAGTTATCTCTGTTTTCACAACGTCTGTAAACATTCTGACTCCAAGCAGAGACTCTCTGAGGAAGTGTGACAAAAGAACACTAATGGACACAAGATTTTAGCTTTCTTAAAACTTTCACTTTAATTGACGGTAAAATACATTTGATCCTGACTCACGACAGGGAATGCTGTTGTTGTTTTAGAGTCCAGGAAAGAGAGAATGCATTGGCTAGCAGAAGCTAACTGTTAGCATTTGCAACTCCACCACATAGCATAACTCCTTCAGGCTTGTGTTATTTGTGGAAATAAAAGACCAGCATTGCAGAGCAAACAGAGTCAGTGGTAGAGTCATGTTGCTACTAGCCAATGAGAGGCGAGATGTCCAAATATCAGGAAATAAGACTCAAAATCTTGTCGTCTGAATCTCAACTCTGATTTGGCTCACTTCTAGCACCAGGGCTTTATTTCCCCAGACCACATCCTACAAGGCATCAATTCCTACTAGAAACCAGTTGAAATGTATTGACTTAATGAAAAGACCAAAACTTTAAAATGATTAACAGACTAAGTCAATTTCTCTATATTGTTGCAACCTTTTCGTTTGCAAAAGACGAATTGTTCTACTAATTGTGATCATTCTTGTCCAAAAAAATCCACTTTTGTGCTTTGAGCACAACGGCATGTGAGTAAATGATTTCTGCTACAAAAGCAGCACTTGACAGGCTAGAAACCTGATTTGTATTCAGATACATGTAAATCCTGCCAGCTGAGAGGAGGTGGGGGAAACCTGTGTAATGAGCTGGGTTACACTTGCAGCTACAAAGGTGAAACTGAGGTTTCCTGGTGGGAAAATGTTTCATTTCTGCACTGCAACATAAAAGCCAATAAAGTCTTGATCAAGGCCAAAGATTGTTAAAAGCGCACAAAGAAGCAAAGTGCTAATATAAATTGATTGTGAGCGAGTGGCGGTCGATTAAAAAATGTTTCGAATAACAAATGCTCATACTATTTGATAAATACAAGGTCATGTGTCGAAGGTGGGGTGTATTCCCTCAGAGCAGCTGGCTGCAGCTTTTATTTGCTGATTGTGTAGAAAAGCACCCATGCAGCGGGTTAAACTGTGATTAGGATGCACTTTGTCTATAAACAGGAAACGCCACTTTAAACTTTAAACATCCACAAAGCCGCCCCGCCCTTGTCTCAACACTCCAAATGCAGTAGTGAACATGTCTAGTTCCTCATTCAGCATAGTCCTCTTTCTTATCCCTTAATCCCTACCCAAGGACTTCTTTTTGGCTTACTCGATCAGCCCCCCCCCCCCCCCCCCCCCCCCAAATCAAGCTATGATTTAACAAACAGCCGCCAGCTCCGACGATGCAACCTGGGGGCTGATGATATCGCGGTTAGCACGGTTGGAAGGTCAGCAGTCCAGGGTGCAATTAGCTCACCTCCGTTTGGTCAGAAATTATAGATCAACGTCTCGCTGAAGAAATGCCCAAACACACACTCACACACGCTGAAAAGGAGGCAGGACTCTCAGAATCCCAGGATTGCCTTCATCCAAAGCAAAGCCATGAAACTTCCTAACAACACGAGGCAGAACAACGCTAATGCCAGCCCACTGTGAGGGGGACGCAGCACAGACCACTAATACAATTCACACAGAAACCCAGACAATAACGTTTCCATTGACAGTCACTTCCCCATCTATCAAAACCCTGCTTTTATTCTTTATTTATTTTTTTACTCACTACCTGCACAGACAAAACGAGGTGAAAAGCATTGTGCTCTGGGATGTACTATATCTTGGTATGGCTCTCTTGATGGAATTGGCTCAGCGTGTGTGTGGTGTTGTAGAGAGTTTGAGGAATATAGAATCGTAGCTTGGCTTGGTAAGAAGGCGGACGAGATAAAGAGAAATGATGTGGCTCATCTTCTGTACCTGTATTCTATCAGCTCACCACAGACTGTGGGTCCTGGCTGCTCAGATGAAAGACTCTCTGGAGGACAAGAGAGACGTTCATGAGTCAGAAGGAAAATGGCATCCCACTTATCAAATGCCTGGAAACATAATCCCCCCACGCTCCTGGTTCTTGGGCCTGCACGTATTTATGAAAGCCCTGTCACTTCAGATAGTAAGTTAGGAGTCAGAAGTTCTCCACAGCAGAGTGAACGCCAAGCTGGCTGTTTCAAAGCAGATATGGCTCTTTGCCAGATTCTTCCTGCTGTAGTCTAATTGGGGTCATGTTACATGTCATTTTGCATGTGTAACTTTTAGAGATGTTATTAAACGGTGGGAAATCCGTAGCTCTGAGTAGGAAGGATCTCCAATCTTTCATGAGTAAAGTCCAGTCTGTTTAATTTTTCTTCACTCCACTAACAATTAGGAATGGAAAATTCATGCAAAAATATGAAACTCAAGGTTAATAACTGGATGTTTCTTCAACTGTTCTGAGTTATGCAAACTAAATAGAAAAGGACATGAAACTAGTTGAATGAGACTGGAGCATGATCCCAGTGACCAACATTAAGGCCCGCGGACTTGCCAGAGGAAACTGAGACCACTTGCAAATATTTTGATGTGTTTTGTGAATATTTTTGTTTATTTATGTAAATAAAGATTCCTGAACACAAAAAAGCACATGGGGTCTTAACCCTCTGGAGGCAGGCGTTGCAGATTTGCAACAGTTAAAACCTACCTACCTGGTTACTCCACATACGTATTTCATGAGCATTTTTTAACTCAGAAGTACCCCTGAAGGACTTAGTTTTTCATCCTTTTATCAAAACTTATTTTGAGCCTGAGAGGGTTAAAGGAGAGTAATAGTGGACGTATGCCATGTGTTTTGCCCTCGATCTGTCAATGTGTGCTAATTTGTCCAAAACGCTGCCACAGGACACATGAAATTAACTTGGCATTCACAAAGCATGACAAAATAATCAAAATGTGACTAAATACTTTACTAGACTAGTTATGAACAGGTGCTAGTAGGAAAAACAGCTGCTTATCAAAAGTATCTGCAATGATTATGTGACTTGGGTATCTGGTTAGGAAGCCTCCCTGGTGAGGTTTTCCAAGCACCTCCAACTAGGAGGAGACCTAAAAGAAGACCCAGGACACGCTGGATGTTCAGGGAACACCTTGGGATTCCCCGGAGGAGCTGGCCCAAGTTGCTGGGGAGAAGGAATTGTGGACTTCTCTGCTTAGGCAGCTGCCCCATGACCCAACCAAGGATAAGCAGAGGAAAATTGATGGATGGATGGATGGATGATTATTTGAATTTGAAAATCCTTTGATTATTAAGAAGTCATTTCCCATTCAAGTGAATTGCAATAAGCCCTTTAAATGGAAACCAGAAAATGAAATCAATCACCTTTTTAAAAAAAAAACCAGGGCGTTAGTGATGATGGAAGCTCTCAGACGTTAATCAAGAATCATTAATGATTAGCTGACAAACATGATGTTCACTACCCGAAATTTTGCTCTCATCTAAGTCCAACAGCCATCCGTCACACACAAAACAAACTAAAAAGTGTTAAGAGTTTATTTGATGTCATCCATTAAAGACACCTCCTTTGTCTAATAACAAATCTCGCTGAAGTAAAACAATAATAAGCATTCAGGCGAGAGCCTACATCACACAGAAGGTGCCAACGCTGCCTGTCTCTCAGGACTGGTGGGGGGGGGGGGCAAAGGGTGATACTAATCACTGTTGTCTTTTCAAATATGCGCTGACAGCAACTTAAAGAGACACTATCCTGACTGAACTGCAAATCAATTTCTCATGCGCTAACGAGGCATCGCCTTCTCCTCTGCTGCTGTGTCTCTGTTCGAGCGACTGGAAGGATCCGATGGTTTACACAGCAATGTGCAATCACTGGGATTCCTTTTCTTTTCATGGCTTATCTGCCTGCAGCAGGAATCTGCACGGGCCGCTGCTTAAGGCCTGGCTGTTTGCTCTGCGATGTTTCACGGCCCTCACCTCCGATCCTCTGACCCGGCTCTCAGACAAACATTTACATGGAAGCACAGGCTGATTTATTTATTCAGGGTAACTTTGCAGCGATGCCAAAGATCTGTGAGTTATTTAAACAAGGGTCCTCTACGGTCGAGCTCGACACACTTTTTAACCTGGGAGCCCAGGAAACAATGACCAGCGTGGGCACTGAATGATGCATTACAAATTCAAAATCATTTTTCATTTAACTTTTATTCTTGTATGAGACCGAATAGAAAGTAAGCAAAAATAAAGCACCAGACCAGTGTCTGATAATATAAATTGCATTCATTCACTGACACTAGAAGGACTGGAAGCTATTAAAATCGAGTCCCTTGCATCGTGTAGGCTCCATCCCTGCTAAGTAAACACGTCTTACGTTTATGGAACATGGCTTCAAACCTAAACGGCAGGTAGCCACTAGAGGGCAACTGAGATTCTATTGGCTTAGATTTTCATGTTATGTCCTTATGTGTAGATGTACTACTTTATAAGTTACTCTTACTACACTTTCACAACTTTTTAAAAGTATTAACTGAACCTGCATAAAAGTCTTTAGTCTAGTCCTTAAATTAATCTGGTTGTATTTGTGCAAATATTTAATAAACCAATGCATCATGATTTAATCCCAAAACTTCATCAGTACAAGGCGAATCTACATCCCATTGCATGGCACAAGTCTGTGATTTGATACAAATCAGTCAATCTTCTTCTTCATCTGGCACAGAGAGAGGTGGGAGTCCTCTGGTTTACTGGATGGAGAGTGACCCCAGAAACAGCAGGACAATAAAAATTTCAAAGACCAAGTACAATGAATTAATGAATGCCTTATGAGTCAATCTCTGTGGGAAAAAGCTCTGGCGGACATGTTTCAGGAAGCAGAAGTGAGCTAAAGATGGCAGGTTTTGAAGTCTTATTTCCTGATTTACAGACATCTCGCCTCTGATTGGCTAACAGCAACACAACCCTGACTCCGTTTGCTCTGCAACATTGATGTTTTACCTCCACAAGTAACACAAGCCTGGAGGAGTTTGGTCCTGTTGTTGAGTTGTTGATACTAACAGTTAGCTTCTCTTCTGGACACTAATGGCCCAGGCCCAGCCCATACTTGAATTGGTCAGCCCGCCCTCACATATCCAGGTGTTGTTCACACAGCATTCTCAGAAATACGGATGTCTCCGAACAAATGGGCAGTTGCTTTTGGAGATTCTGACATGAAGCACATAGCTTCCTTCTCTCACTGTGCAGCGGTGCTACTGTAGGCTTCTCTCAGAGCAGACAGTCAGTCCTTGTGCTCCCGCCGCCAGAGCAGCCGGTTTGAGCCTCAGCCAAAGAGGATGTTTACTCCACTGCATCCAGACTGATAATGAATCGTGCATGCGGGTAGCGGCCGCTGGCTGATTCTACCCGCCAATCAGAGGCTTCCTCTACTGTAGTAAGAAGGTTTTAACTTCAGCCGGCCAATCAGTCCGTCAAGGGTGTGTTGGGTCGGCTGAGCACGTAGCTGATTGCTGGGGAGCAGGTTTGAAAAAAAATGGCCGGCTGAGTACGGAAAATGCAGATTACCCAAATGTAGACCGGGCCGACTCAAATTCAACAACAGCCTTCCCCGCCTCGTGTGTAGATGGACAAATCTATGAATGTCTGATTTTCAATGTGACGTGGGATTGACTGGCTTATCTAATCCGAGCGTTTCTCCATCTATTACCGGCGGCTAATGCAGGAAATGGGGTAGAAGCCTATTTTCAGGTTTAGCCTGCATGTTAAACTCATAGTGACTGCTCACATTTGAAAAGTAACAAGTCAAACCCCATTTCTCAGTGAACTTGGTCTTTAAGGAGCGACACGATACTAAAAGGGGGAAAAATGTAAAACTGGAGGTACTCTAAACATTTCTTTGCCCAGTGTTGTGATGTTGGAGAGCTTGCTTTGAACAAAACCTTTCACACAGTTGGAGCAAAAACTGGTGAGTGTAAGGACTGTATGCACCTCACATCATTTCACACTCATAAACCATTCAGTGACACCTCATGCCCCGAGGATATGGGCATTGTCATTCTGAAAGAACCTGCTCCCATCAGAATGGAAATAATTGGACACAACTTCTCATCCAAAATAAATGAGCAGGTTCCAAAGTCTTTCTCTCCGTGATCCTAGAGTTGCAGCCTTCACAGCCTCTACTGCATCAGCTGTCAAAACTACCAGGATTGTAATGACAGAAAATAAACAGATGGAGTAATTGGAAAACATTAAATTAAGCACTTAAAAGATTGATGTGAAGGTGTTAAATATGTTTATTGTATTTTTTCAGATCTTAATGAAATGAATGCAAATCTAACTTTGGAGGAAACTTTTGTGTCCATGTGTTGTGGAAAACTGTCAGCCTTGATGGGAAACGTGATCCAACCAAGCTCGCATAATACTGGTATGAAATTGAAGCCAACACGGAAGTAACAAAAATTGCAGTTCCACCCTCATCCGCTGGGGACTGGTGTCAGAAGCGAGCAAATCCTCATTGACTCCCATGTTAAAAATACCAATTTCACAGCAGAAATAAACATGTTTACAGCCTGGTTCCAAAACATGTTTTAGGTTTAAATTATCTAGTTTACACTCATGACAACTCTGAGGGGGTGAATTTTTTTTGTCACTCTTCTGTTTAAGTGTATTAAAAGCCTAAAATTCTGAATAATTAATGAGCATCAGACCCACGTGACCACAGAGCTAGCTCCAGCGAAAGGCTTCAGCCTGAGCCTCGGCCTCGCCTGAAAACTGTTCGGTCATTTTTTTAGTCTCTCAACTTCAGACCATTAGTTGTAGCGTTTGTGTATTCTTTTTTGGATATTTTTTGTGCAATTGTTGGACAAAATGACTTGCTGTGGCATTAATTGCACTAATAGAGCATCCAAGGAGTCTCCACTTCATTTTTTTTTTTGGTAAGTAAAATTATATTTATGTATTTTAGGTCACTGCCGAGCTGAGCTTAGATTTTAACATGTACTGTTTAACCAGGAAATGTAAATGTAATAGGGTAAAACCCAGTGCATTTAACACAATGCTGCACTTTAGAAAATGGGTTGAAATATAACATGTTGGCGGAGCGGAAATCCGACTATCCGTATGGTCCCCTCCCTGCAGCTCGGCGCATCTCTGATCGGAGCGGCGCCTGTCTGCTGCGCGGGCTGCCGGCTTGTGGAGCTCTCGGAAGGAAACTGATGTTTTCCACCCGGTGCTCCCCAGCGGCAGCTCAGCGCATCACTGATCACCGCGGCGCCTGTCTGCTACGTGGGCTGCCGGCTTGTGGAGCTCTCGGGAGACCTCTGTGTTCCACCCGGTTTTACCCAGGGGTCAGCTCGGCGTATCTGTGACCCAGAAGCTCTGGTGTTGTGCACAGTTAACTCCAGTTGTAGCTAGATTGTTACCTCTGTTAGCTTTGCTCCCACCTCCGCGTTAGCTTTGAGTTAGCTTGTAGCTACATCGCTTCAGTTCGACAGGTGTCGTCATTTGATCCCAGCCTTACAGCCCCACGCTCAGCTACACCTCTCTTCCCTTTTTTGGAATTGTCTGGGCTTGAAGGAACCTGTGACACGGTCAAAATGGCGGTGGTGGCCTCCTCCCATTTTGGCTTACAAACTTATTATTGGAGCCTATGGACACGCATTGTCCAGTAATTATGTCGATGGATCCAACACCAGCATGGTCCTTACTGAAGAATGAGTCAGCTGATACGACAGCATGACAGCCAGGTGTAACCCCCACACTGTGTTTGGTTACTAACAGATTAATAGTGTAAGAGCTGTGGTTTTTGACCCTCAGCAGTGCCTGTAGGGGGCGAGCTCAACTCTCCGGTTGTGTGCGTGCTCGTTGATGAAGTGAGAGAGAAAAGAGAAGGGGAAAAAAAGGAGAGCTGATCCATGTGTGCAGTGAGAGACGTAGAACAGTTATAATTATAAAAAAAAACTGAAACCCGAGAAGATCAAGTGTGTGAGAAGTGCTGTTTGGTGTGATAACACTGATTGAACCACGGACATTGAGACATTGGATAGCTGTTCATTTACTGCGGAAACTCAGATTGCTTTTTATTTCCCGATGAGAACCTTCTGAGATCTTCAATTCAGTGGATGAAGTTAAACGACATGATGGAGAGCCAGAACCATGACGAGACTTCAAAGATTCCTGTTAGTAGACCGGCCAGCTGCTACAGGAGTCTACTGTGAACTCATCTTGGAACATTGGAACTCTCAGGGATTTCCAACTAAGGAGACACACACACACACAACCCTACCCGAGTAGTGTACATTAACAGCGTGAGCTGTAGAATCATACCCAGAAAAGGAGAGATCTGAACAAGAACTGAATAAGTAAACAAGGAATGAAAGCAAATCCAATTCCTTTGTAATTCTATTTTTTTTTTGTTTTGTTGTTGTTTTTTAGAAAAGAGCTCTTTTTGGGGGGTTTATTATGTTTGTTTGTCACTGAAAAAGGGATCTCAAACGTAAATATGTTATACATTACTGCAATAAACCTGTCAGTTTATAACTAAAGATCTTCTTTATTACTCCTCAGAACCAAGAATTTATTATCATTTATCCACCACAATATTTGGTACAAGTGCTACACAGGCATATGCTGTTAATGCACCAAGGGCAACATTTCTAACGCCTTTAATTAACTCAGAATAGTGTTAATACATTTGAAGGCAAAATATAATATATATACATATATACATATTTTCTTCTTGAGTACCCACACTCCATCCAGACAGAAAAAAACAACTGACCTCTCCACCTGAGGATGAACAGGGCAAAAGCAGACAGATTGCTCAGTGACTGGAAGCAGAAACCCGGTTCACGCTGCACCTGCTGGGCTGCAGCGCTTCACTCCTTTGCTCCTCACTCTCAAGAGAAACAGCACCATTCCAGACCCCTCCATATCTGAGCTCGTTCCCCCATTCATTTTCCTTGTAAAGTGAAGGTTCTAGGTTATGCATTTTGTGGTGTGAGGCGTTTCCTCCTGCTTTGAGTCCCACTGTACAGAAAACAGACCTCCAATAAGTCTAGCTGCTGCACATTAATCACCGCAGGAGTTCTCAGCCTGCCGGAGCTCATATCTCTTTGAATAGTGGGAACGGGAGGACAGCACGGATCTCGGATTGATTTTCACAAAGAGCAAACAGAGAGTCAGGGAAAGTGGAAGCACAGGAAATACGGCATCAAAGCTGCACTGATCTGACACACAAGGTGAATCAAATTGATGCAGCTGAGCTCTGCTGTGACATTTTTTCAAATAGAAGTGTTAACAACTAACAGGTGCGCTGGGACACGTCACACGTGTGAGGAGCAGCATCCTTTTTAATGGACACACGCCCATTCACAGACAGGGATAACAGTGTGGATAAATCTCCTTTGTTAGCATCGTTTGGATCAGTGCAAACACCTGGAAGACCATTTCCACACAGGAAGAAACCTTGAGCTGTGAGCTGCTCCAGGCAAACCGGATCCCTGCTGACCGGCCTGCACCGTCCTTGTCAGCTTCTTAAATAACAAAATAACCTTCGGAATAATTCAATTGTTATGGTTGCACGCGGAAATAATCCACAAACAGCTGTTACAATAAAAATGCCATTTCCCCCCCGGCAAATAGCATTTCACAAACAATAGACAAATATTTGGCTATAAAGGCGAGGCGTCAGGGGAGAGCTTACCTTGTTCTATTCTGTGCTTGAGCTGTTATTCACAAGAACGACTAAAAGTCGGCTGTTTCACAGGAAAGTAAAGCAGGAAATATGAAACATCCTAAGCACAAGGTCCATTTTGTTCTATCAAATCCAAACCCCTCGAGTCTGGAATGCAGCAAACACTGAAATAAAACACCTTCAAGCGCTTCTTGTTGCTCCTCTGGAAGGAGCTTTGCTTCATGTAGAAGTTTAAAAATGTAAATATGGTGAATAAAAGCACATCCAGTGCGTGTTCAAGGTGTTCTTTGTCAGTCAATTATGCAAATATGGACACTGGAATGTGGCTGGAGGGGAGATTCATTTCCATTACGGCTCAGATTCACCAGAAAACAAATGAGACGTGCTGCAGAAATAAAGCGTTATTTCACAGGGCTGGGGATTAGCCTCGCAGCAGGTGCAGAGCACTAAAGTAAAAGGACATGAAGCAAGCCAAAAAAATCAGATTTTCATTATCTTTTAAAAATAAAACATTTTAAACGGATGAAAGAACTGCATCAAACACTTAATGAATTAAACTTTTCGTCTTTTAAGCTGCAAAATGCAGAGGAGGGTAGAGGCTATTTAAATCTGCCTGCTCTGAGAGCGTGCTGCTAAGTCAATCAAGAAACAAGTTATTTTTCATTTTTACCGCAGTTGGAGTGATTTCAGTGTTCACTCATCAGTGAAACCTTGTGTCAAAGGAAAACCAAAGAGGAGAGCGCACCGCTCACCTGCTATTACATCACATCATCAAACCCCGACCAAATCCTGCTCCTGATCAAATGGAGGCACTCTCGTGGCTGTGCACCGCAGACTAGATTGCATTCTGACCTTTTAGAAGTGATGGAGCCTCTCGCACCATATTATATGTCCACATATACACACAAAGTAGACACACTGACTTGCACAATGCAGCTGAGGACAGAACTGTGCAGAGATGAAAAATAGAATAAAAGAAGTGGGTAAACAGGAGCCAGCAGACCTACCTTTGAGGATGCCCTGACCGTGCAGCTTGTCTCTTGAGACAATCACCGTGTAGAAGTTCTGGGAAAAGCCAGGTCTGCAAGCTTTCTGGAGCTGGCCTGTCCTACTCCCCTAAGGAAGAAAAGAAAAAGGCTTTCATTATTGGCTAACTAACTTTAGGAGCTGATGTCAGACTTTTGTTTGTTTGTTTGTTTGTTTCAGAAAGTCATTTAGTTGCAGCATGGACAACCATTATGAATTTCCTTTGGAGTAAGGGGTGGAGGGGTGGACACCTCACAGCTAAATGTATAAATAAATATTTAAACACTGGCCACTTTATTATGTGTACCTCGCAGATGTATTTAGGAACTTGTTTTTCCTTCATGAACGTCTGACATTGATTGAAGACGTTTTGAAACAATCTTCACAGATTCTGGTTCAGAATGACGTGATAGCTTCAAGGAAGTGCTGCAGGTTTGTTGGGTTAGGGTTAGATGCTCCACATCCATGAAGTGATGTCATTACCATCTCAGTGGCCTAGTGGTAGAGTGTCTGCCCTGGGAATGGGAGATCAGGGTTCAAATCCCAGTTGGGTATTGGCGGGTATCCTTACCTGACACATTCCGAGCGCAGCCATAGCGGCAGCTCACCGCTACCCACAGGGATGGGTCAGTCCTGTGGCTAATGGGATTTTAACTCAGAAGTGCTGGATTGGACTTAAATCGGATGACTGGAGGCTGTTGGAGTCCAAAGAACTCATTGGCATTGTCAAGGAACACTTAAAAGACTATTTGAGCTTTGAGACATGATGCATTGTCCTGCTGCAAGTAGTCACCATGTGATAAGGGGATGGACTTGGTCAGCAACAATAATGGTAGGCTGTGGTGTTTAAGCCTGGCTCGTGAGGTCGAGTACATTTCCTTGGTACAATTCCACCAGCAGTAGGATGAACTGTTGACTCAAGACAGGATGGATCTGTGCTTTTATGATGTTTACACCAGATTCTGACCATCTGAATGCCATCCATCCATTCTCTTCCGCTTATTAGGAGTCGGGTTGCAGGGCAGCTGCTTAAGCACAGAGGCCCAGACTTCCCTCTCATCAGCCACTTGGGCCAGCTCCTCCCTGGCCAGCTGAGAGACGTAAGTCCCTTCAGCTTGTCCTGGGTCTTCCTTTCTGAATATTGCAGCTAAAATCAAGACTCATCAGAACAACAAATGTTTCTGCAATCTCGTATTGTCACGTTTGGCTGTGTCTGTGTGAATTAAAGCCTCAGTGAACACGTCTTAGCTGACAGGACTGATGCCTGTGTGTTTCCTGCTGCTGAAGATGGTAAACTGCAGCCCTTGGTCTTAACCAGTAATTTTTTAATCAGCTAGACCCAGCCTGCCTCTCTTCTGACCTCTGGCATCAACACGATTTTTCATCCACAGGGTAAACCCCTAGAAACAGTTAAGAGTTGAAAATCCCAGTCAACAGTTTCTGCAGCCCTCTGAGCAGCCTGTTAGGCACCAATAATCACGCCACGTTCAAAGTTGCTTAAATCCTCTTTTTGTTTCATTCAAAGCCTCGGTTTCAAATCCAGCAAGTTGTCTTCTCCACAGCTGTCTGCATTGCACTGATGTTGGCTAATTTGTGTTAACAAGCAACTGAACAGGTGTACCTAATAAAGTTTATTCCGTAGCCACATGAATCAATTTTGATATATTTTGTACCGGTCTGATGCTGACCAAGCACAGATCCTTGATTAGAGTAAAAAGGAAAAGGAAAGACATCAACTCTAACTGGGAGCATCAGGGACAATGAGCTGCCGTGAGCACAAAGAAAAAACATGCAGCAAAATGCTAAAGACAATTAGTGAAATTCATTAAATATTGTGAATCACTTCGTACATCAACACTAGTCTTTATTTTCTTTATGAACTTTTCTTAACCGACTCGTTGTCTGCACGTCAGCAAATCCTAACATTTCACCATGATTTTCTGCACGATTCCTCTTTCAGTTTGCAAAATAAAGAAAGGATATGTCTCACTTTTACTCCTTAAATCAACCTTTACTCCTAACAGAATAATCCCTGACCGCAAGCAGAGAAGCCCGCCTGCCAAGCCCCTCCGGAAAGAACCGACTGTCCACTGCAATCACATGCACTGCAGTTTCTCTGGAGCTGCGGGCGGAGAGAGCCTGGTACTCAAGAGTGCTCGGTGACTTTTCCCCTCCATCCCAGTTTGGCAAAAATACCCCTCACTAATAACGTCCGTCACCACATGCCATTAATGCTGTCGGCGGTGCAACACCAAAAGGACGCAAAGTGACGCCACTTTCCGAGCACTCCCGCAGCGCGCCGCAAAGCTTGAGTAAGCACTACAGCAGTGCAGCACTGTCTGAGCCCAGCAGACAAGAAGAAACGAACTCATCTTACCGAGGATGCGCCCACAAGTAAGGTGCACACCAACTGGACCAGCAAGCGGACCTTCATCTTTGCAAAAAACCCGCCGGTTTAGAAAAGGAGAAAACAAGAAAAGATGAGCCTTTCTCGGTCCTGAACGCCTCCTTAATTCCTGGATTCCCGGGGCTTTTTTCCTGATCCTCTCCAGTGCAGAGTAAGAAAGCTTCCTTTACTTCTCTGTGGCGCAAAAGTGCCGCTGAGATGGAGATGCTGCGCTCGGTCCGGAGAAAGCCGATGCCCATTGGACGGCAGCGTCACTCCAACCCCTCCTGCCCCGAGGCGGTGCGAGCACGACGGCGCGCACCGGCTGCTCTCAGAACAGCTGATGATGATGATGAAAATGATGATGATGCCACTTCAGGGATCTGAAAAAAATGCTTTTTATTTATGGTTTTATTATTATTTATTTATTTCCAGCCCATTCAGACTCCTATTTCTGACCCAGACGGAGCGGCGGTTCTGTGTGAATGACAAGCAACCATCCGAGTCCTTTCATGAGTCCATCAGCTAACTGGAGTCTATTTCACACCCCAGTTACTCCTCTGCCCCTGATCCGGGATGGAGGTAGCAGGAACCACCGAGTTATTAACTTTTTATTAAAGCTGTCACGATAGAAGTCTGGAAGAGAAGATGTTTGATTGTGGATGAAAAGCTCAAATAAAATAAAGTGCATTGTGTCAGAAGCCTGGGAGATAACCTGGGACCGCGTTTCCATATTCTTCCTCTTCATTTGTTCCAGGGTTCGAATTTTATTGGAATATGAACATTGAAGAGATATTTTTGGCAATTTTTAAGCATAAAATGTATAAATAACCTAACCGTTATGGATGACGTCGTGAACAGCCTCAGTTCAAATAAATAGCTTTCCCTCTTGAACATAAACGCTAAAGGCTAGCCCTTTGGCACTCGAGCTTTGCTGGTGTGCAGTTTTTACCCATGAGCATCACCTCACCCCTGACCTCAAGGGATAAACCATCAACTTTCCTGGCGAGGTCACCCATGAAGACAGTGGGAGGGTTAAATAGATACTTTGCTGCTTTTTCATATTTTAAAATCATTTTCTTGCTAAAATGGCCCTTTACAAGGTTAATGAAAGGCCACCCAGCTCCTATTGTCCCTTGTGGCCAGAATATTCCATTTGCAACTTCAGAGATGCCGGTCCGGTCTGTTGGATCTTGGGGGAAAAAATGGAGCTGACATAGCTGGTGCTGCAGTCTGGTTCCAGCAGGTTTGCTCTATGTTTTACATCATGAACACGGCTGATTTGTTTAATTTAGTGATGGATCACTCCTGTAGGCGCTAATGGAGGCTGGGAGACATTTCAGCTCTTAGATTCAGGTGTTAAAAAGACACAGCAAGGAGACAGATTTTGCTTTTGATTCTGCAAACAGACACTAGGGGGTGCTAAAAGAAAGTCACAGCTGCTTAGTCTCCCTTCAGATTTCCCTGTTAATTTTAAATTGGCAAGACTTAATCAAGATTAACATTGATTTGTACATTTAAAATGGTTTATTTTTTAGAATTTACTAATGAAAAACTAAAAAAAAAGCTAATGAAGAGTTAATTTGCAAAGCATATAACTCCTAACTCTTCCTAACACCAATTGTTATTATTTACTTCAGGTGATAAGTGTCAAACTAAAGTTTGGAGATTGTTTTTAAAGTGACGATATGTATTTTCCTTGGCAATAGGGGGCTGTACATACCTAAATCATTGCAAGCAAGCAGTATTTTAGCGTTTGAGTGAGACATTACCAATGGATGGCCATTAGGCTCAAAAATCCTGCAGCCTCCAGCAAAATGATAAGCACATCAGACTCCCTTTCATCACTGGCAAGTGAAGAGGTAAATGTGCAAAACACCAATGTTTATGAATGGTGGGTTTTGTAACATTTTGTTACTAATCAGTTAATTTGGTCCTCACAGGCTCCTTTAGAAGGAAACATGGTGTCTAATATGGCATCGCGAGCAGACTTAGGTCCAATCTCAATACTCGCACTGCACCCTGTGGTCTTCAGCAAAGTGCACTTGGAGAAAGTGCGCAGAAGGGTTCGAGTGCGTGATACACATGTGTGCAAATAATTGCAGAATTGAGACAGGGAACGTTGTGTCATTGATTGCATTGCATGCCGGGATGCTGGTTGATGTGATACATTTTTCAAAAACCTTTATTAACAACTTTCAAACAAACAACCAAACAATTATTTGAAATAAATTTACATTCATTGCTGCTTTGTCTTAAACATTCAGAGTCACAACTTATCATCCAAAAATGAACTAATTTCATTAGAAAATACATATTTTCAGAAAAGGATCTTGAGCCGTTTTTCCCGCAGCAATGGATTGTGGGTAATACCCTTCACCCAAGTCAACATCGCTGCAGACTTGGGTGAAGTGCCGATTCTCAAGTGCGGAAGCTGATCATGCCCCTTTTGCACCCTTGATCTGCACTTTACCCAAGTCTGCAGCGATGTTGACTAGGGTGAAGTGCAGATCAAGGGTGCAAAAGGGGCATGATCAGCTTCCGCACTTGAGAATCGGGACACCCTACGCACTCGCACCCCTGGTCGAGATTGTGCAGTTGAGGGGCGCAAGGGTGGAAGTGCGAGTATTGAGATTGGGTCTTAGACCCGCCCCAATGTATTTTAGACTCCATTTTTATAGTTATGTGTTTTAAAGTGTTTTTTAACATCTGTGCATCATTTTACTAATTTTCAACACCATTTCAACGGTTGTTTCCAGAGATAAACTGTAAAAACTACACATAGTCTCTTTAACTTCAGAATCCAAAACTATTAAGCTAAAATCCACTTCTCTCTCAACAATAACAGGTTAAAGTTAAACTGTATAAAATATCCAGGAAGCCATTTTTCACTTTTCATAGTCTCGTTGACTCTTTTTTTTTATTTATTTTTTTTTACAAAACTTTACATGCCTTTAGTTTAACATTCCCGTTATGGAATTCTGTGGTTATTTACACATTTGAATATTGTCATCAGCACACTGTAACACCCAGGGAATCAAGGGTATTGCAGAATTAGTGCCAACTATGCGACGACTAAACTATTAAATAATGAATCCAAAATAATGAACAGCTGTGCCTTTAACTACTCCAACCAGTCCAACAGTTTAATAATGTTGACATTTTCAAAGTCTCAGATCAGCGCCTCAATTTCCATATCTGAGAGGTCATGACGACTTAATCCCATCAAAAGGAATATGACAGTATTGCTGTGTCAATCAGCCCAGAGCTCTGCTCCTGTCACCTCCCAGCCGTCTGTACATGACAAACTCCTTCAATGTTGAAAAAAGAACTCTGAACACTTCTTTCCCTTTAAACAAAATCTTCAAAAACGAACCGCTCAAGGGTGATAATTAAGACGTGCTTCTAGCTGAGAAGACTACAGCTCAGTGGGTGTTTCTCTTCAGTGGGTGGGATAGTTTTTTAAGGTCAGAGACATAAAAAATAAACTCGACTCATCTCTCTTCCTGGCATTGTGCTTTTTTGTTGTTTTTTTTTATTATACCCTGGAACACTTGGCAGAGCCACTGTATGACAAGGCTTTAAACCCACTCTCTACGATAAACAATGACTCCTAATAAATATCGTCACATTTCCTCACATGGGACCGAATGCTGACAGGAAGAAGAGTTCAGAAGGAGACCGAGCTCTCACGGAGAAGATGACAGAGTGTGAAGAGCGGGATGTCCCAAAGATTTAAACACTCATGCTTTTTTTTTGTTAGTTTTATTCACTTTGAACCTAATAAAAAGAGAAACACAGATCATAAAGTTGACCAGGGGCAGGATGTCGCCTTCTGTCTGCGTCACTAACATTTCAGCACTTCACCTTTTAAGATACTCACAGTTTATCCTTCCTGTAAAAAAATAAATTACAGCTTCATACTGTGCTACAAACACTAATATCCCTGAAATTACTGTCTCACAAAGACACAGTCAGCTTCAGCACTGTGTAGCACGGCTCAAAGGTGAACCAACACTCTGGAGAAAAAAAAGAAACAATCCTTTCAAGTGAGGAGCATCTGCCTAATAAAAATACCATCTGGGCACTTGAAGTGAATTGGTTTAAGGCCATGTTGAATTATTGAACACATTTCACAAAAGCAGGTCCCGGTTTTCGTTTACAACAGATACACCTTAGCACAGGTGATGCAGGGTGGCCGACTCTCTGATTCCTAATGAAGACGTGTGCGTGCTTGTGGACAGCCATGTGTAAAATGTTACACTTATGAGTAAAACGTTTGATTTTAACAACATAACTTAAGATCTTTATAAGAACAAAACACTTGGATGAGTCGGAATGGTTGCTGTGTTTTTTATTGTGAAATTTCAGAACATCTGTAAACTCTTGGGGATTATATTCACTATAAACAAGAAACTGTCACAGACGTGAAATCATGAACAGCCATATTTACATTTGAGAAATATTATTGCTTTGTATTTGTGCCACTTTTCTGTTTGCTCCTCTTTTAGCTTGTTTGTATGAAATAATCAAAAACACTTTGGGACAGTAGGTCCATTAACCAACCTCTAACTCATCATTGACTAACCACCAGTTCATAATTAAGTGCAAGTTCATCACTTTTTAACAATTAGCTCATTATTAAAACCTTCTGTGTCTGTTATATTGATGTGAGCCTTCATCATCATTAGTTCACCACGATCCAATCAGTCATTTAAGATTAAACAACCATTAATTTATCATCGACTACTAGTTAGTTACTAAGAACCTGATGGCCGATCCATTAATTCCACAGAACATGTTGTTGCCCTCTCTGTTTCATTTATTTAGAAAACAACAGGTTCACAATATTTTTCTTAAATTTCTCACTTTAGTAAAAGAAAAATGAACTATGGTGACGTTCACAAAACAATTCATTGTTTTACATTAAACTAACATTCTGTCTAAATGAATCAATGCAGAACTAGTCAGTGGGACGGCCAGAGGCTGGTGCCACTGGACTGCTGGGCCAGTAGCTGCTTGTTGACGGATTAAACATCTAACATGTCTGGACCAACTGACATGAGAAAAGAATAAACACCAATGACATGGCCGATGGTTCATGATGGTAAATGGTAAACGGTTTGTATTTGATATAGCGCCTTCTAGAGTCCTGGAACCCCTCAAGGTGCTTTACAACACAATCAGTCATTCACCCATTCACACATTCATTCAAACACTGGTGGGGATGAGCTACGATGTAGCTGCAGCTGCCCTGGGGCACACTGACAGAGGTGAATCTGCAGTACACAGGCACCACTGGTTCCTCCAAACACCACCAGCAAGCAAGGTGGGTGAAGTGTCTTGCCCAAGGACACAACAACAGCAAACAAACTGAGCGACAACACATCAGTTCACTGGGATGGAGAATGCAAGTGTGTTGGCAGGACCTCTGCTCCTCCATCCTTGTCCTGCAGCTCTCTCAGAACCACTGCCACATCATCATGCACCATGTCCTCACACCAGTCTATTTAGAGAAGTCAGATCCTACTCACCTCTCAGTCCTCGTTTTAAAGCGTCGCGGCCTTTCACCTCGCTCAACTGACTAGTAAGTTACTTTTCCTACTTTTCTGTAACACCCTGGACCTCTCTTTCTCTGTATCGATCGTTCAGATGTTTCTAGATCAGTTGCGTCTTCCTACTCCTGACGGTGGTCCTTCCGCATTCGGGTCAAACTGATACCCCACATTCCAAACTTGCGGCTCAGTCTAGCATCCCAGGTTCTGTCCCGACATGGGTTGGTCATTTGCATGATTATAAACCACTTCAATCAAAGTTTGTTAATTTAAAGTTAGATTTATTATAACTAAGATCATTTGGTTCTTTGGTAGAAGTCTGCTAAACCTGCTTCCTTCCTCTTGTTCTCATCAATGTAATATACTTATTTGGAAAAGAAGAGTGACAGCTTTCATTTTCACTACAATTCCCCACTGGAATGTCTAAATCTGCCATTGGTATAAACCAGGGTGTGTTGAAGCATCTAAAACAGTGTGGCTGATTTATAGGGCCAGAAACTGCTCTATACAAGTGAGATGGGGAAATAAAAACAACCTGAAATCTGCTAATTTCAGATTAATTTAATTTAATTTATTTTATTTTATTTTATTTTAGGCTTGTGGGGTCGCTTGCTTTTTCTAATTGAACATGGCCCACAGCCTGACCTTGGGCTGACCTCTCTGAATCCTCTCCTCCTGTGAAGATTTGAAGCTCGATGTTTTCCACTTGTGAATAATCTTCCTGACTTCAAAATGATGGACTCTAAGCCTCTGAAAATGGTTTTAAATCTCCCCGGACTGAAGGGCAGAAGTAATAGCTCCACTGAGATTATTGCTGGGATTGTGATGACTCTCGCCTGATTGCACCAAACCAGTAGGTGATCAGCTAAGTGGCTTTAATTTGTAACACCTGCATGTTACTTATCCTCTCAGCTCTTCATTTATTCCAGAACCTGCGTATTTGAACTTTTCTTGAGACATATTCAAAGATGCATATGGCACAATCACAGAAATCACTTGATGCTGTTGCTACACCGTGTTTATCTAATAAGACCTCAGTGTAATTGATGGTGAAGAAATTAGTTCAATGTTTTTTTGCACAAAGTAGTACTGCAATGTAATTACCAAACACTTTGTGCAGATGTGTCTGAGACTGAATCAAAGCTTCAGATATCACAGACAATAAAACATATATATCTGCAGAAAAACATACTACTCACCCCTCGTTGCCCTGGACGGAGTGGGTTGCTCTTCATTTCAGTTTTGGGAGCCGGAGGGTTCTTATTAGCATGTTGGCTGTTCCAGGGATTGTGTTCTTCTGGACTGCGGTGTCATATGATTGCAGGTATCTGTTAAAGCAGCTTCTCAAGTGTATGGGTCACGGTCCTTCACAAGCTTTGATCTGGCCGGCGACACGCTCCCACATTAATTATGATGGACAGATTTGAGAGTGCTCAGTAGCAGTGAAAGCACATTAGTTCCTTAACAGGCCCAAAACAACCCTCACACTACAGAAGAAATAGTAATAATTCCCATCAAATTAATCAGCAAACCCAGCACTATACAAGGCTATCTAAACTATTTTACTATTAAATACCATTTTTACCATTTTTTCAGGAATAGGCTTCAGAATAGGCCTAGGGCTTAAGGGGTTAAGTAGAGCCTAGATAAAAGAGAAGTAGTGAGAATAACTTTAATCTCATACATTTTAAGTCAATCTAAACAAACTTGATTTTGTAAACAAATGATTGCCTTTAATATCAGATCACTGCTATTTACAAAGAGTTCTGTTTGTTTTTTGCATGAGCAAACAGCAACTATAGCTCATCTTATGAAGCCGAGGGTGCTTTCAGTAGGATCGTCATTGTGTAATACGGTCAACTGTGTACATGTTAATAAAACAGTATTCGCTTGAACTTCTAAATTTGGAGAACAGAGGGTTTTTTTGTGTGTGTAAAAGCTCTACTAAGATTAATGGTTTGCTTGTCAGTCTGGTAGAATTTAAAATAGATTTTTCAAATTTCTGGTTCAGAGATTGATCAACAATAGATCAACAACTCAAAAGACGACTAATCAGGAATATTTTTATTATTATAATATTAATATTATTATTGGAATTGCAATATTGCTGACTCCTAATTTCTGATGCTGCACTACAGATATATGCTGTGTCCTCCTCTCACATAAAAGAAAAGCTAAAACATTTTAGATTAAAATGTTAAATAGTAAATGGCCTATATTTGAAATTGCGCCTTCTAGAGTCCTGGAACCCCCCAAGGTGCTTTACAACACAATCAGTCATTCACCCATTCACACACACATTCACACACTGGTGGGGATGAGCTACGATGTAGCCACAGCTGCCCTGGGGCGTACTGATAGAGGCGAGGCTGCCAAACACAGGCGCCACCGGTCCCTCCGACCACTACCAGCAGGCAACGTGGGTTAAGTGTCTTGCCCAAGGACACAACGACAACGACAGACTGAGCGGGGCTCAAACCTGCAACCTTCCGATTACGGGACGAGCACTTAACTCCTGTGCCACCGTCGCCCATTACTATCATCACACATCTCCTACCATACATGCTTATTTTCAACTTAAGTCAGCAAAAGGAGAAGTGCAACATTTAGATGTGTGCTTGTTTTTTTACATGCTTTTTTTCTGTATATTGCAGTTAAGGACGTTTTTTTTCTTCTAGTGGTATTTTTTTTCCCATGAAGCTTAAACGCATCTTCAAATGGTCCTAAAGACAGCTCTTTGTGAGTTCTTTTATTTTCTGATCACAGATTCATGCTGACATGTAGGTTTTTTATTAGGTGTGAACTCTGGGCCTTTTCAGGAGCAGATTTACTCAGATGATGCAACAAGCTGCATACAGGTTTAATACAATAAAGTGACAGACTGTCAGTAATGACTTTGACTTCTAGGGCTGCAGTAAAACTTTTTACAGTAGTAGCTTGAAAAAATAATAAAATACAAAATTATGTTAAATTGTATAAAATAGTCCACACCCTGCAGTTACTCAGACAGAGTAGGACTGGCATGGTTTTCAGTGTCATAAAATGATGCACAGTGATGAAAAAGTAAAGTTTTATAAAATTGTAGCACAAACTGCACTGAATCCCTACGCTACCAAACATATACCTCACTTTCAGCAGTTTTTGAATGAATCAAATATTGATATGTACACAGCAGAACTGCCTGGAGATCACAGGAAGCAAATGATCCATCTTTAAAAGACCAAGGTAAACACGTGCGCAACACTGAGAGAAGCAGTGGTTGTGAAATGAATAGAAAGCAATTTCACTCATGATTGGACTTTTTAGCTAAGATTAGATCGTATTTACGTGTGCTGCTCTCACAGACTCAGACATACAGCGCCAGTAAACAGTGTCGACACATTTAACACTTTCAAAATGAGCGGGCAGGTGGGTCACAATACACCAATGATTTTAATACCACACTGTCTCTATGGTTAATTTGAGATGTGACCAGGTGTGGACAAGCCGGTCCTGAAAGCTTAAAGGCTACCCCAGATCTGATGAGGGGGTTGGGTGGAAACTAAGGTGTCCAGAAGGGACAGTATGTCCTAAAATTTAGTTACTAATTTAATGACTGAATATGTTGAAGTATTTTAAATTGTCTAGAATAATGAAACCTGTCAAACGTTAAAGGATGTCAGACGGTCGGTCGTGGTGACTGTATGACTTGTCATTACCAGTTTAGGAATCTTTAAGTTATTATAGCCTTATTCAATTAACAATAAGGTGTTCTAAATGACAAAAGTCTGAAATTGAGTCATCAAAACTTTTTCTGAATTTTTTGGCTATGATGCAAAAGCTTGCAATTTTTTCTTCCTCATTTTCTTTTAACTTCGAACATTAATGGCAATTTTATTTTTGGAAAAACTATGACAAACAGAGCTGCTTTGACCACAATCTCTAATTAGTCACGTTAATAAGGTAATTTTCCATTTAGGTAAAATTGATCTAACAGTCTATATATCTCTTTTTATCAAGAAAAAAGGAACTTTGAACTTTTTTTTTCTAAGTTCATTTGATTATAATTTAACATCCAGCTGCAGCATACAGGTGTGTGTATTAAAACCTTCAAACTTACATAAGAATACACCAGTTAAGTTACTCTTGACATGAAAAATGTCTCAGATCAGATTTTTTTTAAGTATCCAGTCAATCCATAATTTCTGTGTTTCACGCTCCAATTCCAACCAAAGTTAAAAGGGGATACTGCTGGGCACCGCAGTTATAGCTTCATAAATTGACTTTTTACATTTTCCACCATGCATAATTAAGAATAATCTTGAAATGACAAAGAGATGGCTTCTTCACAAAAGGAGGAAAAGCATCACGCTTAACTACATCTTTCACAAAGAAATGAAAAAGCTCAGTGAAGTCAGCAGTGGAGAAATGGAGTTTAAAAGCAGCCAGATCCCTCTGCACAGCATGACAAGTCATGTTATTATGGTTCTTGTGTCCTAGAAGAACAAGCATGAATTAGAGACTTCAATTTAATTTTTTAGACCCCAATCACTTATGTCAAATTTGTAGGAAAAATATGGAAAAAAAAACAGGCTACAATGACAGACACATGAATTCTTGTGGTTTTTCCAGAATAACTTCAAACATTGGCTTGTAAAAGTTACACTTGAATAATCTTGTGTGAAAGCCTCATAATGATGTGGGCCAAGAGATTTGATTTTTACAGACATGGACAAAATTGTTGGTGCCCTTTGGTCAGTGAAAGAAAAACCTGCAATGGTCACAGAACTAACTTGATTCTGATAAAAGTAATAATAAATAAAATTGCTGTGAATTTTTACCAGTGAAGATCTTGATTTTCAACCATGCTTCAACTGAATTATTAAAAATAAATAATTAACTAATGGAACAGGCCTGGACAAAAATGATGATACCTCTAGAAAAGACTGAGAATACTGTGACCAAAGACACATGTTAATTCAAGGAGTGTCCACTAATTAGCATCACGGGTGTCTACAATCATGTCTGGACCTACATTTAAGGCTCCAAGGTAGTCGCTGTGTTGTTTGGTGACATAGTGTGTGCCACACTCAACATGGACCAGGGGATGCGAAGGAAATAATTGTCTCAGGAGATTAGAAAGAAAATGATAGACAAGCACGTCAAAGATAAAGGCTACACAATCATCTTGGACTATTCTAAAGTGGCCTTCTATGAGTCCTGACCTCAATCCTATGGAGCATCTTTGGAAGGAGCTGAAACATGCCATCTGGAAAAGGTGCCCTTCAAACCTGAGACAACTGGAGCACTTTGCTCCTGAAGAGTGGGCCAAAATACCTGCTGAGAGGAGCAGAAGTCTCATTGATAGTTACAGTAATGGTCTGATTGCAGTGACTGCCTCAAAAGTTTGTGCGACAAAATATTAATTTAGGGGTATCATTTTTGTCCAGGCCAGGAGTAGTGTGCGTGTGTGCGACAGAAATTAGTCTTATTCATTAATAATCATGGTATGCAAGCATCACTTCTGATTGGCTAACAGCATCATGACTCTCCTGCCACCTTTGTTGTTCAGTTGCTAACTGTTAGCCTCTACTAGCTAAGACTCTACTCTCCCATGAAAATTAATTTTCCATATGATGTTTATGTTTATGTATTTAGCAGACGCTTTTGTCCAAAGCGACTTACAAGTGATAATCGGCATATTGCCCTTGAGGCTAACAACAACAATAACAACAACAACACTGACATCAGTCATGGAGAGTAGAGAACAAGGAGTGGACGAGACTTGCGGTTTTTGACTCTGTCGTTGTCCTGGCTAGTTCCTGCAGCTACTGCATGCAACTGGGGTTGAAGATCATGTTCACTTTCCGTAAGCATATGCAATTTAGAGTGACTGATCACATTTCAAAAAGAACAAATAACATGGCTTCTCAGTGAACAAGATTTTTAAAGTGCAGTGTCATCACTCACTACAGAGTGGATCAGATTTTACTAAACAGCATAGTTGTGGGCCTAAAATATTGGCACAGACAAGTGGGTTAACTATATTTATTGTGGGAGAAAAGCATCTGCAGATGACAACATCCAAAACAGTTTCTGTGACAATCCACTGTTTTCAACTGTTGCTATTAAGGTGTGAAAGTTTCACTTTAACCAAAACATCAGAAGCACTGCCTTGTATAGTGAAACCTAAAAAGTTAGAATATGGTGCAAAAGTTCATTTATGTCAGTAATTCAACTTAAAAGCTGAAACTAATTTAGGAGAAAGACTCATTCCATGCTAAGCCAGATATGTCAAGCCTTCATTTGTTATATGTGTGATGATTATGGCTTACTGCCTTTGAAAAAATAGAATATTATACAAAAATCATAAAAATAAAGATTTTGTATAGAGAAATGTGATACATCTGAAAAACTTTAATCATGCATATACTTGGTTTGGCCCACTTTTGGTTTTACTGACATAACTGAACGTTTGCATGATTAAATCACTTTTTGAGTTTCACCTGTAGACGAATAAAACATCTGATCCACCTTACTTCTGACATACTGTATAGAGCCCTCTCCATTCAGGATGAGGACTTCACTCACTTTGAGGCAACAAATACGAACATTATTACAAGCTGTGATGAATTGTGAAAGGTCCACAATGTTTTTTTAGAATGCAGAAAACTTCCACTGCAGCCTTGTGGTAGTTTATAATTGTGGTGGTAGTTGTCTGAGGGGTGGAGAGTGGTGGCAGCTGTGTATTCATGATACACAGTCCACAAGCCCCAATATGGCTTAGTTATTTAGGGTTTGGAGCAGGAATGGCCTCTTGCCTATGTTACGACCCCTTATTCCCTGAATTATTGTGCTACCTTGGCTCAATCTTCAAATGTGCATCCTGACATGGGTCTTTTGCCCCCTGGATGTTGACTGATTCTGGGCATAAGTGATAGTATTATCTTGGAAACAGGCTGCTAATGTTTAGAGCATTGCTAGGGCTTAGGAGAGCACCAGAGGGGGCACAGAAAATAGCTGAAAACAACCCGGTGGGTATTAAGAGCCTAGCAATGCCATGATGCCTCGCTGAGAGGTATTCCAAATTTGCTGCAATCCAGTCATGTCTTAATGGGGTTGTTAAGGTTACAGAGAGCATATTGGGGTCTTAATCCAGTTTGAGGGAGAACTAACATCAGCATCAAGGTTTAAACTTGATTCTGTTACTGTTCTAGATGCAGCGTGCTGCAATAGTACACCAATCTTCTCATGAAAAGAAGCACTTTCCATGATTGTTGTTTTCTAGTGCTTGATTTGTCACCATTATCCACTGCACTAGCGGTTTACCAACTTGACTTTCAAAGGTCCTAATCTGATGTCTAGATAAGGCCAAAGATCCGGAGCAGCTAGTGAAGTAAATCATTTTCATTAAATTTACTTACAACTAGAACAAATGGCACTATTTGGTTGAAACAGTTTGCTTCACTTCTGCTTCTCTATTGATGAGCACTGGTCTTTCTCTCTTGTTCCTGCAGGATTGCTCATGATTGTTATTCTTTTGCACTTTATTTGTTTAAACTGACATGAAACCTGAAGACTGAGGTGTTTAACTTTACATTGTCAGTGTTGCATTTAACCAGTTTAAACAATTTTTTATGTATTTTGCTTTAATTAAATTGCATTCCTAATATGATGGTGCTGGTTCTAAACTGACTTGTCATTCAATCTTGAGCCTTCATGAAGTCGCAACTTTGGGAATGATAACACATGAGTTGCTGTAAGTTGTTTAAATGTATATGTCACTTTGACACTAAATTCTTGCATCAATCATCTGCCAAACAACCATTACATCATTCTTCAAAGTGTGCAAAATAGAGATAAAATTCATTTTTCATGCAAAAAGAGTAAAAAGAGTTCTATTTAGCCAAAATATTCTTGGTGGAGGACACACTTTTTCCAGAGTGATTTTTTTTTCTGTGTGGCTTTTTTCTTGTTCAAGTAAAACTGTTTAATTTAGTATTATTTATTTTACCTTCCTCACATACTTTAGATACCTCTTTTTAAAACTAAAAGGCAATTCCAAGTTTTGTTCTTGACAAAAAAAAAGAAATGTTCTTTGTTTCAAAATTTATTTAATCTAATTCCAATGTATGATGCAAGTCTAAGTTATTCTAAGTGGTTGCTCATTATATTAATAGAAAATAGAATTATTTTAGCAGTTTCTTTCATTAAAGAGCAAGTCACCACCTACCAGAGAATTACTCCACTCCCACTTCCTGTTTGAAAAATGCAACAAATGCTGTTGTCTAGCAGACTGAGAGGGCGGAGCCGCTAACAAATACACACACACACACACACACACACACACACACACACACACACACACACACACACAGGCTCATGACAGCACTGTGACATCATAATGTGCCAGTTTACATCCTAGCATACCTCTTAGCCAATAGCGGTGGCATATTTAAATTTAGTGCAGAGTTTTTACCTGACAACGGCACAACACTGACAGTTTTAGGCAGAATATTTAAATTTGAACTAAGATGCACTGAAGTGCCAAATTATTGACTACACGTGTCTGCAGCACGATTAGACACTCGTTTATTTAGTTTATCAGCAAAAAAACAGTATATTTGGGGGTGACTTGCTCTTCAAGCATTTGCTCTTTTAATTAAGAGCCAGTGGTACATTAAACCAGCCTGAACTCCAGATATTGCTCTTTTTTGAGAATGTAACAATGGGCCAGTTTAGCAGCTCATTTGTTTAATATAATTACAGCCATGATAAACAGTTCTTCTTTATGTACACACATGGTTACAACTGTTAGTACCTTTAAGTAAGGAGGGCAAAAACAAACAATAATCACTGAAATACCCTGAAACTAAATAAAATATCAAAAATCAGATGACAATTAATATTTCTTAAAGTTCCTGTTCCAAGCTTTTATTTTGGCAGGAGCCGGAAGCCTTTAAAAGTTTCCAGAACGTGCATTATGTCCTTCCTGTTTGATCACAGCTGGAACTACCTATGCAGCTCATGTGTATTGTTGCAATTGTTCGAGCTGTGTGCCTGGATAAAACTGAGTTGATTCACAGATACACGGCTTGCCCACACGGAGCTGTGTGATCACAGGAAGTGGAACAAAATATCTGTTGGCAGGTGATGAAGGCTCACTCAGAGGAACAAAAGTTTTAAACAACAAAACTTTAAATGACCGTTCCCACCATTGGTCCAGGACAGTTTCATTAGTTTTTTTTTTTTTCCCTGTTGGTTTTGCTTGTTACTTTTGTCAGTTTTAAGAGTTTTTAGGCAAAGCAAGTCAGCTTTATTTATATAGCACATTTGATAAATGATAAATGACTCGTACTTGTATAGCGCCCTTCTGAGCCAGAGGACTCCAAAGTGCTTTACACTACAGTGTATCATTCATTCATTCATACACACACTCAGAAGCTGGTGGTGAGCTGTCCTGGGGCACACCAACAGAGACGAGGTTTTCCAAGCACAGGCGCCACCAGCCCCTCTGACCATCGCCAGCAGGCAATGTGGGTTAAGTGTCTTGCTCAAGGACACAACAGCAGCATTCTCTGGCAGGAGCTGGGATCGAACCAGCAACCTTTCAAATGCTGGACAACTTGCTCTACCTCCAGAGCTATGATAAAAAGTTTGAAGGGGTACAGTATGCAGAAGGTGCAGCATAGAAAAAACATTATTTCAGAAGATGATGAATGCATGAAAGTTTGGAATTTTGATTTAAAGGTTACTAGAGTTGGGGCTGATTTGAGTTCATAAGGAAACTGATTCCATCTGTGTGCAACATAGTAGCTAAAAACAGCTCCACCCTGTTTGGTTCTGACCCGGGGTTCTACAAGATGATCTCAGAGTCCTGATGGGCATATACAGTATATACAGGATGGAGATCAGACATGTAATGTGGCCCCATGCCATTGAGTGATTTATAAACTAGTACAAGTACTTTGAAATGGATTCTGTAGTTTACTGGTAACCAGTGTAGAGATGTGAGAACAGGAGTTATGTGCTTGGTTCTGTTGATTCTTTTTGACACTTTAGCAGCAGCATTCTGAGGCCTAGTCCACACGTAGCCGGGTTTTTTAAAAAACGAATATCCGCCCCTCCAAAAACTTGCATCCACACCAAGCCTTGTTTAAAAAAAAAAACTCTGTCCACACGTACCCAGATAAATACGTTGTTAAGGACATGCCAGACCTGTAGGCGGCAGTACTTCCCCCGAATTGTGTCCAGTCAGCGTAACTTTTCGTCTTCCTGCTTCCGCAAGGAGCAGTAATTCCGCTTGCAAAAACAAACAAGCAAAAAGCGCTTGGACAATTGATAAAGCGAGCGCAGCTCTGAGGGCTTCCATGCTGTCTGCCAGTGTAAACACAGGTCGCACACGTGATGTCAGCATTTTTTGTCACGGAAAGTGACGTTGCGGACCTTAAAACTCCGGTTTTGTCTGTCCACACGCAGACACCCAAAACGGAGAAAACGCAGATCTTCACTTTGGCCGGAGTTTTTAAAAAGATCAGTTTTCGTGTGAAAAAACTCCATTTTTGTGTGGATGACAGGCCAAAACGTAGAAAAATATCTACGTTTTGGCAGATCCCCGGCTACGTGTGGACAGGGCCTGAATAAGCTGCAGATGCTTCCCAGTTTTTGGAGAAGACCACAATAGTCCAGCCTGCTGGAGATGAATGCATGAGGGAGTTTTGGTTACCAATGTGTGTGTGTTTTTTTTTTTACTTATAATGGAATTATTTTACGTGTTATTTGTTTCTTCAACTCTTTTATGAAGTGATGTCTATTTCTAAACAGGCAGATCACTGAGTTAGAAGATCTGACTGCCTGTTTATTTTGTATTTGTTTCGCTCCTCCTGGAGACTTGTTAAAAAGGCTTTGTAAATGTCCATTGCATGAAGTCTTTAGAAATAAACTGTGCATGCTTTATTGTGGTGTTTGTGAGTGCATTAAAAATAAGCTTACTTTCTCTAGAGGGTCTAATTACTCTTATTGCACACTGTTAGGTTACCTTAAACAAATTCATTTCACTTAAGCAAAAATAAATGCAACCACAGCTTTTACATGACTGTTGTGTATTATTGCATGAAGGAGGGGAGTAATTAATTTAAAAAAAGCAATCTTGAGGGAAGTTGTATTCAATAACAGCCAGCAAGCAAGTTAAAATTGTCTGTGGAAAACAAATGCAATAACACATAAAACTCATGCGTGAATAATTCAGGAGCAGAATGCATAAATAGTGAATTAAAGTTGATTTAATTACGTCTGTAAGAAAGCAGAGCTTGGTGTTAAACAAACACATGAAGCAGTTCAGCACCCGAGTGACGAGGCCTTGCAAAGAAGCCAAAAGCAGGTTTCTGTGGAGATCAAACAGAAGCAGCAGCAGCTAACCAGGGCCGTGCACGATGTGCTCAGCCTGTTTCTTTTTTACTGTTGCATAAACAATTGGAAGTCATTCTCTCACAAGAGTGCGTCCAACCTCGTTTCATAATAGGATTCTTACAGTGTTTACATTGTACTCTCATTTATATTGTTAGGTGAAGTTTACTTTGAAAAGAAGAAGACGGTGTATGCTCATAATGCAGCACAGTTTCTGTGAAAAGTTATGTCAAATTTATAGAGTATGATGTACAAATTTGATATTTGCTTTTCTAGATTTTTTCTCTGGTGCAGGAACCTGTTAGCACAGTTTATTTGTTTTCTGTAAGCAAATATTGGCATACAAATAACTTTATTTGCACATAAAGTCTGTGCAAGTTTACAGTGTTGCACCATTAACATATAGATGCACATCCATGAATTTCAAGGCAAAACTTGACCTTATCTCTTGTAGGTAAGAGGCCTCGGTAAGAGGATGCTAAACTGAGATGGATGCTGTAAGGATTGTGAACTGATTAAGTTATTGTCTGAACAATGAAAGGCAATACGGTGGACCCACAGTGTGATCTGTCTGCATGAGCTGAATGACTGAGTTCAGATGGAGGAATGGGGCATAGCATAAATTGAAATCAACAGAGTTCCATTTTCATTTGAATACCTTCAAAACCAGCAGAACAAAAGGACACCTTGTGCCTGGCTAGATCACTTTGTTGCTTTTACACCAGGGCTGGCTCTACCCTGCCCAGGTATGGTATGTATTCACTTCTGGGTAGCCTGTTGGTTTCCCAAAGGGTCCTTTTTTTCGACCCTCATCCCAAACGGGTTGCTTTGGGCTGAACTGACTCAACACACCCACTGCTGCCTGATTGGCCAGCTCAAATGAATAATTGCCATTGGGGGACCTCTGATTGGTAGGTGGAATAAGCCAGCGCGGACTTCCCGCATGTGTGATTCATTATCATTCTGGATACTGTGGAGTAAACATGTCCTCTGACTGAAGCTGTCTCTGTCTCTCTCACTAAAGCCTGAGTCATGCTCCTGCGTCTGCATCAGTGCGGAGACAGTGCGAGCCTGCTGGAGAGCCCTCGCAAGAAAGGACGGAGTCGAGCTCCCTTTTCTTAACATCCATCTGTCGAGACAGAGAACACAAGCTTGTGATTGGTCAGGGCACCGTTGTCGTCTACACCGCCGCCTCTGCACCCTCAAAAACATAAAGAGAGCTGAGGACAATTAGTGGCAGACACAGAGCAGCTTGGAGAATAGCTCGCTAAAAAACTCTAAAAATATGAACATTTAATTCCCCCGTGACTGGAGGAGTGAAAAGATGCACAGCAAGCATTTTATTTGTGGACGGAAATGACAGGAAACGTGGGTTTGAGGTGGCGAGCGCATGAAGAGGTGGAGGAGAATGAGAGACAAATTTGTCTGTGTTAAAAAGTCTCTTATATACAAAAAAACCACACAATATATACACACTATCTTGGACCGGATACATGACAGGATACCACAGAACAGCGCTACGCCCTCTGTTGTCCTGGCAGGGAATTGCTTTGCAACACTCCCCAGGAGATGGAGAAGTATGAGGGCAAAATGTCTCCATCCGTGCGTGCGTACTCTCCCTTTTGAGACACACACACAAACACACACACACACACACACACACACACAAACAATCAACACTGCTGAGGCTTGAGCTGCACAGCGCGAGGACAGACACAGCTGTCTGCATGTAATATCAGAGTCAGAGTCTCCAAAAGCAAGACTACGGCTGCCTTTGTTTAATTTAAGGGAGACACCATGGACTTCTCTGTGAATCTTTTGCCCTGCATGCGTGCTCTGAGATTTTCAAGTTCCAAGGAATGTGTCTGAACAAAATCCACCAGCGCAGAACCAACTCCACCCAGCCGGACCTGACCGAGCCAGTGTGAAAGTGACTTGTTAGTCCTGGGTTGGAACCATCGACATAAATATGCTGGACATCTACTTTCCATAGACTCCAATAATAAGTTTGTGTGCTAAAATGGGAGGTGGCCACCACCGCCATTTTGACCGTGTCACAGGTTTCGTCAAGCCCAGACAATTCCAAAAAAAGGAAGAGAGGTGGAGCTAAGGGTTGGGCTGTAAGGCTGGGATCAACTGACGACACCCGGTCGAACTAGCTACAAGCTAACCTGAAGCTAACCCAAAGCTAACGCGGAGGTGAGAGCCGAGCTAACGGATGTAGCCACCTAGCTACAACAGGAGCTAACTCTGTGGAACACCCATCGAACGCATGGCGTTCAGGTGGAGGTTTGCAGTGCTTTTTCATGAGAAGTACCTTTCTGTGAATAAAAAATATAAAATCGGTAAGTTTATAAGTTATTTCCGTAATGAAAATATATTTTGCTTTGAGCAAGTTTTCACTATTTTTCACGTACCGTATTTTCAGGACTATTAAGTCGCTCCTGAGTCGCACCAGCCATTAAATGTATAATGAAGAAGAAAAAAACATTTATGTCATATTTTGGGGGAAATTTTATTTTTCTTACAAAATCTGAGACAAAGCGTTTCACATTGCAAGACAAGTACCGGTAACAATAACCGAATAAAAAAGAATTCTCAAACAAAAACAAAACAAACAAAAATAAAAATACTCTCTTCCACACTGCCATTGCTGGTCCCAAGCCCAGATGAGACAAGAGGAAGGGAGAGAAGGTGATATTGTGGAGTCTAGGGTCCCAAAAATCAACAGGACTAAAGGCATGGATATGCATCTAAAATTAGAAAAAAACTGGATGACACATTTTGATGGTCCACTAAATTTATTTATTTTGAAAGTTTGACCTGATGATAGCGCTAAAGAAAAAGTCATGTCATCACTAATAATCAATAGTGTCCATCCACCTGTGGTCATTAATGCTGTTAGTAATTTAAATTGATTTGAATACAAACCTTTGGAGATACAGTGGAGGTGCACTGGGAGGAGTGTGTTGGTGGAGGAAAACGAAGCTGGTGGAGCAACGGGAGTAATTTAGGGGGCGGAGGCAAAACAGACCCCCCACCCCCATCTCACTGGACTTCTCCAAAAGCCTCTGTGTCATTGGGTGGGATTTGGTCATGTTTGCATTTACCAGCTGAAAGTGATTAATACATTATCCATAGCAAACCAATGTTCAAAAAACCAGTCAGACGATTTTAGCTTGGTGACATGGTACATTATCCTGCTCAAGTGAATGTATTAAAACATGGGTCCAAGGTGATGATAAAAGGATGGATGCATGCTTTTGTCTATGCTGTTTGCACCAAACTGACCCGACCATCTGAATGTCACGGCAGTAGAGATTCACCAGACGAGGAAATGTGTTTTCCTGTCTTCTATTGTCACGTTTTGCTGAGTCTGTGTGAATGATCAGTTTCCTGTTCTTAGCTCACAGGAGTGGTACCCAGAGTGGTCTTCTGCTGTTGCAGTCTTTCTGCTTTAAGGTTTTACATGTTGTGTCCTCAGAGAAGAGATTCAACAGTGCTGCTTGTAAAAACAGCTGTTGTTTTCCTGTCATTTGGAACCACTCAACCCTTTCTCCTCTGACCTCTGACATCAACAAAGCATTTTCATCCACACAACTGCTGCTCACTTTCTCCTTTTTGGGTCATTCTCTGTATACCAGTAGTTTCTGAAAGACTCAGAGCAGCTTGTCTGGAACCAGCAACCAAGGAAGAGACTGTTGCTGAACTATTTAAGTTTGTATGTGTGTTTCCTTAAATTCCAAGTTCATTCATTTTTAACACATTTACTGTGGTCTGTATAAATTAATGCATTATGTGTTGATCGCTGTGGGAAAAAGCTCACAAACTCCTGTTTCAGGAAGTAGACATTAGTTGGAGGAGAGAGGGAGCAGAAAACAACAAGGTTTGGAGTTTTACTTGTTTTTATTTCCTGATATTTGAACATCTTGCCTCTGATTGGCTAACAGCAGCTTGACTCTACCACCAACTCTGTTTGCTTTGCACTATTGATGTTTCATTTCCACAAACACAGCTATGTGACAACTGGGCCATCCTTGGAATGGAGTGGTTTCCATAGCAGCCTGAAAAGCAGAAAAATTATACATGTCTTCTAATCAGACTCCAGAAAAACATCAGACAAAGTCACTAGTTGCTTAATTTTAAAAAGAGCAGCTGGAGAAGAGGGGCTGCAGTGGCGCAGTGGTTAGCATTGTTGCTTTGCAGTAAGAAGGTCCTGGGTCCTGGCCTTTCTGCATGGAGTTTACATGCTCTCCCTGTGCATGCATGGGTTCTCTCCGGGTACTTCCTCCCACAGTCCAAAAACAAGACTGTCAATTAATTGGTCTGTCTGAATAATCCTTAGGTGTGAATGTGTGTTTGCCGGCAATCTGTCCAGGGCATACCCCGCCTGTTTGACTGCTGGAGATAGGCACCCCCGCGACTCTGCATGGACAAGCGGGCTCAGATAATGGATGGATTTATGGATGGATAACTGGTAAAGACTGGAACCTGAATCACAGTGACACATTACTATGTAGAAAACATGACTTGAATGCATCTGTGAGCCCAAATAAAAATGATTATAAATTATATCTACAATATAATCACTGGAATGTGTAAGATCATTTAATTTACAGAAATACTGCTTACATTCCTGTTTAAACACACACATACATCCCTTGTATTCTTTACATATTTACTGGTATTTATGCTCAAGGTAATACTGTCAGATTCTTCTACTGGCCAAGTCAAATTTGTAAAAACTATGTGTGGTTGTCATAAATCTTGCTCTATTCACATATGCAGTGCCCTCTGAGTCTCCTTCCAGGTAAAGATACAAAATATTGACTGTTCTCGTCTGGGCTTCGAGCCCCAGCCACCCCATTAAACCACAGCCACCACAGCACCTCCACCATCAATGTGCTGGCACAGCAATGAGGGAAGAGGGAAGCAAAAGGCGGGGGAGCAGAAACGGTGATGTACATATGAAAAATAAGTCTGTCAAAGAGGAAAAAGCAACAGTAAGCATAAAGAAGAAAATGTATCCATTCCCGTTAAATCAGAAAGACCTGAAGAAAAAAAAAACGTCAACAGGAACAACAAAAAAAGGATGTAAGAGGAGCTATCTGTGATCAAGAAAGAAAGAAAAATCATTCCAGCTTTTTGAATGGGAATGTGAAGAGTCCTGGCACAGAGGGTGTGACAAGACAGCTGATTGTGCAGTAAGTGGAAATTATACACCCCAGTCTGCGGTCTGCTGCTGAGTGACAAATAGTCTTCTTGGTTTACATTAGCCTATTTTACTATCTCTCAAACCCAGGATAGAAGAACCAAGCCGAAGCTGCGGCTGCACAGCCATTGTGGGAAAAACACAACGGAAACATGTTTGGTTTCTCATGAAAACCTTCTCAGTGCAGTAAATTTTAACTGCAGATGAGAGCTAGCAGCAGAGCCCGTTATATGTGCCTGGGATTCGTTTCCAACAGAAAATTAAAGGGGACAAAGGTACAACTTCTGCAGCATGCCAACTTATGGGGACAGCACAGAACACAAAGGAACCAGCTTGGTGCATGAAGCTGAATCAGGTATAAAAAAGGAGAATAAAACAGAAACTCTGTAAAGAGAGAGAATAGAGCTGCATTTACTGTATTTCCTTACACACTTTTAACTAACTGGCATAATTAACTGAAATCAACTGGAATGTTTACTGTGTGAAGTGCCTTGAGACGACTCTTGTTGTGATTTGGCGCTATATAAATGAACCGAACTGATAAGAACGGTGGCTTAATTACTGCATCAGAGCTTTTGTTTATGTTAAAGCTTTCATTTCATTCTTTAACTCAGAATTGGTTTATTTAGTTTCTCATATATACTGTATATGCACAAAATGTTTACATCACATGATTATTCAACTATTCATATTTATTTATTTATAGTCATTAATGACTATGCTTAGCCAATAGCCATCACCATAAGCAAAAAGTAAAATATGGAAACATTCAAACGATTGGAAAGGGCTTGAACAAAATAGGTACAAAATTATAACTAACAAACAACCCTAAATACCCCCCCTCCCCCACCCCACCCACCACCACCACCACCACACACACACACACACACACGTTGATGGTGCCTTCATGTGAGACCTGACCTCAGGTTTGACAACGTACGGCCATAAGAAATCAACTTCTTTTATAGGGCTGGAAATGCTTGCAGGAATGGACCCCACACATCTTCAAATGCGCCAAGAGTTTGTTTCAATGAGCATCTTACCTTTTAAACAAGACCTGACATCCTTCAGCCACCATACACATGAGAGCGTGAGAGAGGAGTGGTTTATTTCCATTAGAGTAAGATAGCATGGTGGGCCAGAAGCAGAGCAAATGATAAATGGTGTTTTTTAGGAGCATCAGAATTTTACAAGAAGAGCCACAATTGGATTTGGTGCAAGTCTAACCTTTAGGACTGGCAAATGACTGACCAGTGAACGACTGATTGTTTTGTAAAGTGCCGTGGGGGGTTCCCAAATTCTAGAAGGTGCTATATCATATACTGGCCATTTACCATACCAAAGACTTTGAAAAAATGTGACCCAATGCCTCCCTGCTTAACACTCAGCATTAAGGGGTTGGATAAACCACCAAATGTTTCATGAGTGCAGCTGTGTCTGCAGCTCACCGCTCCCCCAGGGGACAGGTCAAATGCGGAGAACAAAATTTGCACACACATCAGTGTCTGTGACAACTTTGGGACTTTAACTTTAGCTTTAGCATGATTCGCATCACCCGTGGGTGATGGCCAAAGAGAAATGCAAAATCCTCACTGCATCTGCAAATTCGGGTATGTTTTTTAATGGTTAAACCTGTTGCAAAAATGTACCAATGCAGTGTCAATCTAACTAAATATTTGTACATTTAAACATACTTTATAGTCACTATCAAGTGCAACCTAGTAAGATGTGAAGACGCGTGTTAATAATGGCTTCTTTGCGTTGATATGAAGTATTGTTTGTGCGCGTCCCCTGAAATTAATGCAATGTGTTTGAACTTCAACACATGAGTAACCAGACGGCAGAGTTGACGAAATGAGCAAGACACTCTCTCCATGGTCGCTTTGTCTCTGGTTTAGACGTTTTTCATAGTATCTACGATGCCACTGCTGTCTTTTTGTCTGCTGTGATCTCAAAATTAACCAGCTACTGGTCTCTTCTATTGATGCGATGTTTGTTTTGGTTGTACCCCAGAAACCTGGCTCTCTATCCGGCCTGAGTTCTCTACGGTGCCCCCTAGTAGAATCCTCCTGTACTACATTCTGTGCAGTGCCGTGCAGTAGAAAGTATATGAACAAAGGCCTGCTACCTGCATCAACACGGGGTTCATCAGAAACAGGAAATATACATTTGCTGTTAAACCTAATGATTTTTTTGTGTTGTCACAATGATGAGTTAATGTGGTGTTTGTAAGCTTTACTTTCTTGTATTTAGCGTGTTTTCAGTTTGTGTAATCCTAACCCTTGCCTCTGTCATTGTACCCCAGGGCAGCTGTGGCTACATCGTAGCTCATCACCATCAGTGTGTGAATGTGTGTGTGAATGAATGAATGATATACTGTAGTGTAAAGCGCTTTGGAGTCCTTACTCTGAGAGGTGCTATACAAGTGCGGGTCATTATCATTTAACCCTAACCCACCATCCAAACTCTTAAATGCTCCATTGGTTCTTCAGTTGAATGTCAGATTCTCCTCTTGTGAATGTTGTTTCCTGGTCCTGTTTCCACACCTTGTTGTGTTTTATGGTTTATGTTTAGTTTGACATGTTTATTCTAAGAAATTCTTTTGATTGTACCTACTTGTCTTAAGCCCTGCTGTCTTAATGTGAATTTGGTAGTTTGACTCAGGATTTACCCATTGACCCCTGAATAGTCATCGTCTCCCTTTGACCTTGGATTGGATCAAATGGGAGTAGACAATGAAATAATGAATGAATGAATGAATGAATGAATGAATGAACGAATGAATGAATGAATGAATGAATGAATGAATGAATGAATGAATGAATGAATGAATGATGAATGGATGGATGGATGGATGGATGGATGGATGGATGGATGGATGGATGGATGGATACCTTTCACACATTTCTATATATTTTTATTTCCAATACAATAAGGTCACAGTCACAGAAAACAAAGTGTGTGGTTTTGGTGACAATAAAAAACACATCTAATGATAAGTGATATTCAAAAGATCATCATCTTTGTGACTTTTGTGAGATCTTGGCTCAAAATGAAAATGAATTCTGAATATGGAAATATTGTGACAATGCATTTGGACCCCTGAGTGCAGATCAAAATACTATTAGCTTTAAGGCTGGTTTGACTCTACAGCAAGAGCATCTGCTAATATGATACCCTGTGACACTAAATGTTATCTTACCACTTGACAGCTGACACTGCCTGGTTCGTTTTTTCACTGAAAATGTCAGCAGGATCTTTCCACCTGTTTCCTTTCGATATAGTGGAACTTTTTTATTTATTTAAAGGAACACACTAATCCTAGCTGATGACCGTTTGTATCATTTTTACAGCTACCATTACAGTGTACAGATCCTGATTTAAAACACACATGTACTCTAGGGCAGGGAAGAAGGTGTTTAATAATATACTTTAGTCACTTCACCATAATTTATATCTTGCCTTATACTGTATATATATATATATATATATATATATATATATATATATATATATATATATATATATATTCCATCCATTTTCTATATCCGCTTATCCACGCAGGGTTGTGGGGGGCTGGTGCCTTTTATCCAGCACTCTTCGGGCAAGCGGGCAGGGTACACCCTGGACAGATTGCCAGTTCATCCCAGGACAACACAAAGACACACAGGACAAACAACCATGCACACACACACTCACATTTAAGAACTATTTAGACAGACCAATCAACCTAATATATTTTTGGACCATGGGAGGAAGTCGAAGTACCCAGAGAGAACCCATGCATGTACAGGGAGAACATGCAAACTCCATGCAGAAAGAACCCTGGCCAAGATTTGAACCCAGAACATTCTTGCTGCAAGGCTACGTGCTGACCACTGCACAACTCTGCAGCCCAACGTGAGGTCAAAAATAGTAAAAATGGTATTTGCCCAGTTCAAAATAAAGGTTATATACATGGTAATACTGTTCTTGTTATTTCAAAGAAGCAGTAAAGTGTTGGTCTGCTGGGATAGTTGTCTTAAGAATAAGGTATCCATGTAGCTTAGGCTGATTTAAAAATAATAAAATAAAAAAAATACACACACATACACACACACACACACACACACACAAGTAATGTGTCTATAGTTATATTGTGATGTCTTAGTAAATATTGTATTTGGTGAAAGATAAACTTTATTGTATTTATCCTAGTGGATCTATAGTTAAACGGATAAACTAGTATTAGCACATCCAACGTCAAGGAAAGCAAAAAGTTATTATCAGGAGAGGGAGAATGTTTTAGTGGTTAGCAGCAGTGTGCTAGACGATGGCCCCCTCCATGAGTCCACCACAGCTCAGCAGAACGTCGTTGTAGCTTCTTCTGGGGAGAAAAACACTTACAGAGAAAATAAAGTTAACAGCTGAAATTGCAGAAAATAGTACAGTTAAAGAGCAGATTGTTGAAGAAAGCAGTAGAGTGTGAGAAATGGTCAGTGTATCCTCCAGCAGGCTAAGCCTATAGCAGCATAACTACAGAGATAACTCTGGATAATCTATCCTATTTAGATGGAGGCATGTTGGAGTCAGGGCAAGGGAGAGCATATATGTTAATTTTTTTGTAATTATCTATTATTTCACTGATTGGTTGTTTTAACATTGCTTTTCGACTATTCCATTCAAAATGCCCCACAACCCCAAAAATATGGCTTTTAACTTAATTTCATGCGGCGTCATATTGCACCACATCGGATTGGACAGATGTGAAAACAAAAGTCAACGCTACATCTGCCAATAATGTTGATAATGATTCATTAGTGCTTCTAATTTAGATTTACTCCTCATTACAGCGTGATCTGTTGAGTTTATACTGAATTAATGAACAAAGAAGTGATCTCAGGCACAGACTCATGCTGTCCTTGTTAGAAACTAAGTGCTTCAAACAAGCTTTTTTTTTTCTTCCAATCTTAACATTTTGACTCATCAGAGCAGGAGAAGCACCGGTGGGACCAATAACACTAATGGTGGCTAAAGTACAAACTGTTCCAGTAACCCAGCCGACAGATGAATGCAACTCACCCAAATACAACCCAACCACCATTAGTTATTAATCCCACCTGTGATTTTCCCTTCTACATACCTAAATGCCTGCAATGAAAAATACCTTTAATGCTCCACTGAAGCAAAACATCTGCTGCTGAGATCATGTTAATAACTGGTCTCTGTGCATGAGGCTACTTGGCTTTTTACAAATGAGAATTTTAGCCCCCCCAAAAAAAAAATATATATATATATATATATATATATATATATATATATATATATCAATGACTATGTGCCTCTAAGGTTCTTAAAAAGAACTCTGGCTATGAGGACGTTTATGCCCTAATAAGCCACAAGTTTTCTGTTGTACCAAATTATGTTGTTAGAAACACACAAAATATTGCTTTTTATTTATAAATCTATAATATTTAGTAAATTTTTTGACATACGTAGGACTCCATGTTTCTTGCACGCAATGCACTCTGGGGGCGATGACGTACATTGGTTGCACTTGGAAGAATAGCTATTGACGCTAGTGTTTGTTTACGTGCTCACCATATTAATAATTAACTCATTCACTGCCAGCCGTTTCCTGATCACTAACTGCCTTCGCTGCCAGCGTTTCTCACCGTTTTTACTGTTTTTTAAGAGTCACAGAACGTTGCGCGCTAGCATGATGTCGATGCCAAAACAACCAAAACAAAGAGGAGACTCACCTCTTACATCAGGAAGAAGCCGCGTGTTTCGAGCTTTATCCGTTCTTTCATGATCCGTAGTCGAATTGTGATCGGCAGACGCTTTTCCGGTTCGCGCCTCACTTTTTTTACAGGAACGGCCCAAAATGATCTCCTAACACATGGATGTGTTGCTTCCTGATCATGTGATCTGTGACGTATGCGGATGAAGATCAGCTTCAGGGCTGAGATGTTTGTTCTCAGCGCGGTGTCATGATTCTAAGAGACTCTGGAGCGAACACACCCGGACACAGGAGAAAGTTTAACAGTTTTATTGAAAAGTTCAGCGGGTTCTCAAAATGGTGGAGGAACTCTGGACGGGTTTGCAGAGGCGGTTCTGAAGGGGAAACAGAAGGTGAGTCGAGGAGCAAGGAGACTGTTCTGATAAAAGAATTGAAGGGGGTGAGCTTACTGGTCTGCGTGGCGAGGAGTGTTTGGAGAGGAGGTGAGGTCCAGTGTGGGAGTGTGGCAGGCTGAGGTTGAGATTTTGCTGGAGGCTCGAGGGTGGACAGGCAGGTGGAGAAGAGGAGGATCCAACAGGGCGTGGATGAAAAAGGCTGAAGCACCGCAGCCAGGAGGAGCACTGGGTGAAGCAGACACCACGGTTCAGGGAAGACGCTGGGAGATCCTGGGAACTCAGAAGGTCGGGACGACTGCGAGACAAAACATTACTTGTGAGAGAAACACTGGGAAGCGCAAGGAAACACAGAGCTGACCTGATTACCAAGCTGTGTGGCTTAATCATCTGGCATCTGCTTTCCTCCTCCGCCCAGCTTTAAGTGCTCCACCTTAATTGCCTCTGATCAATGGCACCTGGTGCGGCCTGCCTGTCACACCTGAGGAGAAGAGGTGAGGAACCACACACACACACACACACACACACACACACACACACACACACACACACAGAACCTCACAGTACCCCCCCCCTCAACGGACGCCACCCGGCGGCCGACCCCGAGAGGTCGAGGCAACAGACCGCTCAAAGTCACGGATGAGGGACGGATCCAGGATAGCAGAACGAGGAACCCAGGAGCGTTCCTCAGGACCATAACCCAGCCAGTCGACCAAGTATTGGCGACCACGTCCCCGAGGTCGGACGTCCAGGATCCGGGACACAGAGAAGGCGGGATGGCCATCAACAACCCGGGCGGGCGGAGGGGGATCGGCAGGAGGGAACAGGGGGCTCGAGGATACCGGTCTGATCTGGGAAACATGAAAAACTGGGTGAACACGAAGGTGGCTAGGGAGTCTCAGACGGACAGCTGAAGGACTGATGATAGCAGCAATAGGGAAAGGGCCCAGAAACCGGGGAGACAATTTCCTGGGAGCGCCCTTGAGCGGGAAATGCTGGGATGACAGCCAGACCTCCTGCCCAACGGAGTATGTGGGGGCTGAAATGCGACGCCGGTCAGCATACCTCTTGTTTTGGGCTGAGGTGCGCTGCAGGGCGGACCGAGTATGGTTCCAAACTCGTTTGCAGGCCATCATGTGAGAACGGACAGAGGGAGTGATGGAATCGGGGAAGGTGCCAGGAAGGAGAGGTGGTTGATACCCGAGTGAGGCCTCAAATGGAGACAGACCTGAGGCGGCAGAGACGTGAGTATTGTGAGAGTACTCAACCCAAGGAAGGTGGAGGCTCCATGATGTAGGGTTATCGGCACAGAGGCAACGGAGGGTGTCCTCGACTTCCTGGTTGAGCCTCTCACATTGGCCGTTCGTCTGGGGATGAAAGCCAGAAGACAAACAGGGTTCAGCCCCAATGGAGCGACAGAAGTCCTTCCACACTTTGGCGATGAATTGGGGTCCGCGGTCTGAAAGGATCTCAGATGGGATGCCATGTAGTCGGACCACGTGGAGAAACAAAAGTCGAGCGGTAGTAGCAGCTGAGGGTAGTTTGGACAGCGGGACCAGGTGACATGCCTTAGAAAAACGATCTACTATAGTGAGGACGACTGACTTGCCTTTGGAGATGGGGAGACCTGTTACAAAATCCAGCGCGATGTGGGACCATGGTCGGGCTGGAACTGGAAGAGGCTGCAGGAGCCCAGCAGGTGGACGGTGAGAGTTCTTACTACGAATGCAAGTAGTGCAGGCAGTAACATAGCTCGTGACATCCTTATTCAGGCCAGGCCACCAGAAGTAACGGCGAACAAAGGCTATGGTACGACTCACCCCTGGGTGGCAGGAGAACCTGGAGCAGTGCGACCACCGGATGACCTGGGACCGGACACTTGCGGGGACATAGAGTCGGTTAGGGGGACCCCCACCCGGGTCTGGTTCAGTCTCCTGGGCCTTGTGGATCTGTCTCTCAATGTCCCAGGTGAGACTGCCCACCAAACATGTGGCCGGTAAGATGGGTTCTGGGGCTTCAGAGGGATCGTCGGGTGAAAACTGGCGTGAAAGAGCGTCTGGCTTGACATTTCGGGTGCCTGGCCTGTAAGTGATAACAAAATTAAAACGGGAGAAGAACAGTGACCAACGAAACTGTCGGGGATTTAGACGCTTGGCCGATTGTAGATATGACAAATTTTTGTGGTCAGTCCAAACGATTACTGGTAACTCGGTACCTTCGAGCCAATGCCTCCACTCCTCAAAGGAAAGCTTGATGGCCAGAAGCTCTCGATCCCCTATGTCATACCGGCCTTCAGTGGGGGTGAAACGCTTGGAGTAGAAGGCACAGGGGTGGAGCTTCTGATCAGCAGATGAACGTTGAGACAAGACTGCCCCGACGCCAGTGTTGGAGGCATCCACTTCCAGAATGAACTGGGCCTTGCTGTCAGGTGTAACCAGAATGGGAGCATCAACAAATTTCTGCTTAAGGGACAGAAAAGCCTGGTCTGCGTCTTTGGTCCAACGGAAAATCTGCTTAGTGGAGGTGAGTGCAGTTAATGGGGCTGCCAGAATGCTGAAATTGCGAATGAACCGCCTATAAAAATTAGCAAAACCCAAAAATCGCTGCAGTTGTTTTCTCGACTCTGGAATGGGCCAATCCTTTACTGCCTTGATCTTTTCTGGATCTGTCTTCACCTGCCCACCCCCGAGGACGTAACCAAGGAAGGTGATGGAACGTGTGTGAAACTCACATTTCTCAGCTTTCACAAAGAGGTTGTTTTCCAGGAGGCGTTGGAGGACTCGGCGGACGTGGACCTGGTGGTCTGAGAATGATTTGGAGAAGATTAGAATGTCGTCCAGATAGACAAAAACAAAGACATTCAAAAAATCCCGGAGTACATCATTTATCAGATTTTGGAATATTGCTGGGGCGTTGCAAAGGCCGAAGGGCATGACCAGGTACTCAAAATGTCCAATGTGTGTTTTAAACGCTGTTTTCCACTCATCCCCTTCCTTGATCCGGACCAAATGGTAAGCGTTCCTGAGATCAAGCTTGGTAAAAAATAGAGCTTCCTGGACAGGCTCGAAAGCAGAAGCAATTAAAGGGAGGGAGTACCTGTTCTTTATGGTGATGTTGTTCAGGGCACGATAGTCAATGCAGGGCCTCAGGGTTCCATCTTTTTTCCCCACGAAGAAAAAGCCTGCTCCCATGGGGGAAGTGGAGTGTCGGATGATGCCTGCTTTTAATGAATCGTTAATGTATTCCTCCATAGTCTCACGTTCTTGTTTTGAGAGGCTAAACAGACGACCGGAGGGAAGAGGGGCCCCTGGGAGAAGGTCTATGGAACAGTCATAGGGCCGATGAGGCGGAAGGGAGAGGGCACGCTCCTTACTAAAAACCCTGTGAAGATCATGGTATTCTGTGGGGACGTTAGTGAGATCAGTGGGCTCAGAATGTTCTGGGACGGAGGAAACCTGAATGGGTACGGCAGAATGGAGGCATTCGCGAATGCAGGTAGGGCTCCAAGATTCCACACGGGCCTGGGACCAATTGATGGAGGGATTGTGCTGGGACAACCAGGGGTAACCTAAAACTACAGGTGAATCATTGACTGGGAAAACCAAAAATGTAATTTTTTCACAGTGGTTACCAGAAACCACTAGGTTAACCGTTTCAGTCTGATGGGTGATTGTAGTAAGAGAACAACTATCCAATGCAGAAACCTGCACTGGATGATCGAGCTCTAGGATGGGAATGCAATGTTGTTGAACAAAACCAGCACTAATTAAATTTTGCTCTGAACCAGAATCTATGAGGGCACTAGTTTGGACCTGAAGACAATTAATTTGGATGGTGGCGGAAAGCGTGAGGCGAAGATTACTTTTATTTAGGTTGCCCGTCAGTACCCCCACTTTTACTGACGAGCAAACTCTTTTGGGCGGAGCTGGCAGGCTGCAATGAAATGGTCAGGGGAACCGCAGTATAGGCAGCAACGAGCTTCCATACGACGCTGTCTCTCCGCCGGAGAAAGCCGAGCACGGCCGATCTGCATGGGCTCAGAGGGAGGCAAGTTTGGCGGTGCGCTGGACACAAGGGGCGGAGCCGAAACCCCGAGAGGAGACGGCGATGCAGTTAGTTCAGCCCGACGCAGAGCAGGGAATCGGGGACCCGGACCTCTAAGTTTTGCTCGCTCTCTAAGACGGTTGTCGATCCTTATAGCGAGATTGATTAATTCATCCAAGGTGTCGGGCTCGTCTCTGCTGGCCAACTCGTCTTTCAGATTCTCATTAAGCGCATGTTGAAACGCCCCTTTCAGCGCGGGACCGTTCCAACCTGATTCCGCAGCCAAAATGCGGAAATCGACTGTCATCTCAGCTACTGATCTACTACCCTGTTTTAGATTCCATAATCTCTTGGTGGCTTGTTCCTCGCTAATTTTTGGGCAGAAAGTCTGCTTAAATTGTTCGAGAAAATAGTCAAATGAGTGATCTGAAAGACTGTCGGAGCCAAGAGTAGCCTGGGCCCAAAGCAGAGCCTTGTCATTAAGGAGGGAGATGACATATGAAATTTTACTCTCATCTGTCTGAAAAGAGTGGGGACTGCGGTCAAAAGCTAAGGAACATTGCAATAGAAAGCCCTTTGCCTTACCTAACTCTCCAGAGAACGGATTAGGAGTCGGAGAAACCGCATCACGGAAACCGGACGATGCTGAAGGATCACGGCGGACCGGGACTGGTGCCGACGGTTGTGGATCAGATGAGGGGAGCCTAGAACTCAGATCATGAAAGAGTTTAGTGAGATGATTCATTCCTTGGAGTAACGTATCCTGTTGCTGAGACATGTTCTGGAGAGCCGTTTCGTGTCGGCCCAACAGGATGCCTTGTTCGGACAGAGCAGTGCGCAGGTGTGCCGCAGAGTCTGAAGGGCCAGATGATTCTGTCATGATTCTAAGAGACTCTGGAGCGAACACACCCGGACACAGGAGAAAGTTTAACAGTTTTATTGAAAAGTTCAGCGGGTTCTCAAAATGGTGGAGGAACTCTGGACGGGTTTGCAGAGGCGGTTCTGAAGGGGAAACAGAAGGTGAGTCGAGGAGCAAGGAGACTGTTCTGATAAAAGAATTGAAGGGGGTGAGCTTACTGGTCTGCGTGGCGAGGAGTGTTTGGAGAGGAGGTGAGGTCCAGTGTGGGAGTGTGGCAGGCTGAGGTTGAGATTTTGCTGGAGGCTCGAGGGTGGACAGGCAGGTGGAGAAGAGGAGGATCCAACAGGGCGTGGATGAAAAAGGCTGAAGCACCGCAGCCAGGAGGAGCACTGGGTGAAGCAGACACCACGGTTCAGGGAAGACGCTGGGAGATCCTGGGAACTCAGAAGGTCGGGACGACTGCGAGACAAAACATTACTTGTGAGAGAAACACTGGGAAGCGCAAGGAAACACAGAGCTGACCTGATTACCAAGCTGTGTGGCTTAATCATCTGGCATCTGCTTTCCTCCTCCGCCCAGCTTTAAGTGCTCCACCTTAATTGCCTCTGATCAATGGCACCTGGTGCGGCCTGCCTGTCACACCTGAGGAGAAGAGGTGAGGAACCACACACACACACACACACACACACACACACAGAACCTCACACGCGGGGGCTCGTTCCGATGCTCAAACAGTAAAAAAAATGCAAATGACGGCTTTAGTCGTCATTGGCAGTGAACGGTTGGATCTAAAATGACGACTTTAGTTGTCAATGGCAGTGAATGAGTTAAGTGAAATGCAGCATTGTGCTGCTTTTGGATGTAATTTCCAGTCAAAGGGCAACAAGGGGAGTGATGTGAGTTTACACAGCTTTCCAACTGGCAAGAAGAGGAGAAAGCAGTGGGAAGATGCCTGTGGACGGACACAACTTCCCAAAGATCCGCGGCTGTGTTCCCAACAATTTTCTCCTAATGCGTTTGGGGCTTATAGTCGACCACAACTACTTAAAGAGCTCGCTAGAGCGGCTGGGTATAAAAGAAGGCGGAAACTAAATGCTTTACCGACCATTTTCCCACACAAGGAGCCTAAATGCCCTCGGAGAGACAAGCGACTCTGGACGCTCTCCTGAGCCGTGTAACGTGATGAAATGGCCTGATTTTGAGATCCCACAGGTTAAATGCACAGCCAGGTCAACGTACCCTGGCTATGACACATCCTACAATCTTTTCCCCTCACAGGAGACTCAAGTCTGCATGTAGTCCCTTTAATCGGAGCCTACTTCCTCACACCAGCTGGACTGCAGAGATAATAAATGATAAACAATTAACATTTTCTCCTCCCAGTCTTAATTTTGTTGACAAAATATTTTCGTCTTTTTTTCGTCACGAAAATATATGTACCGACGAAAATGAAACAAAATTTCAAAACAAAAGCTTGGAAAAAGACGAAGACAGTAATTAAACTGATTGAAACTTTTAGTCAACGAATGAAAGATGAGATGAAAATCCACCATGACGAATATCTAATCAGAAGACAGGAAAGATGCATGACGCAAATAAAAGGACCAATCAACAAAAGTACCGGAACTGCTCACGGCGCATGCGCAATCATGCACACACGTTGTTCGTTTTTGCGCAATGAGGAAGTGCACATGCGCTCTAAACCAGGACTAGACCAGTAAAGTGAAGCATGCTTTTGGCTGTTTATAATTAACACAATGTCTGGTTTGCACTGGTATGTTCCGAGTCCCGAGCCCGCACTGATGTTTTACCGGTACGTTTTATAACCCGGTGCGCCTTTTGTATGTGTTAAATACCAAAAAAAGAAGAAGAAGAAGAAAATGTCATTTCTATAGCGCCTCTCAAGATAAAAATCACGAGGCGCTTCACAAAAACAAAACAAATAAAGTAAAAAATTAAAAAAAAGCATTTAGAAAATGTTTAAAAATGTATTTTAAATGAGCAAATATAGGCAAATGGGATTTCAAAGAAAAAATGTTAAGAAGGAGAGAGAGTGAATAGGAAAGAGGGAAATTAATGGATCCTGAGGAAGGTGGAATAGGTGGGGAGAGCAGAATAAAGAGAGAGTGGTGAAGAAGGTCATACAAAAGCCAGCTTGAACAAGTGAGTCTTCAGCTGCTTTTTAAAGGAGTCCACTGAGTCCACTGATCTCAGACTCAGGGGGAGAGAGTTCCAGAGTCTGGGGGCCACAGCAGCAAATGATCTGTCACCTTTGGTCTTTAGCCTGGTGCGAGACACCCGTAACTGACAGCTTACAGGTCCTGTACTGTACTTATTTTAGGATGTTAACCATTTTATTGAGAAAAGTTTCTGGAAAAATGCATGCCCTCAAAGGAGGAATTTTTTTTTGAGTATTTCTGCATGCTAGTTTGAAAAATGCTTTTTGTGCAATTGCTAAAAAGAGCACCTTTGTAATTCCCAGTGTGCTTTTTTGTTTTTTATGAAACACATAAATGTTAAACAGTGAAGTGTTTTTTTTATTCAAATATTCTATGTTCTTAGCTGTGTGTGCTATATCTGATCAGTGGTGGTTAAGAGTTTGGACCCTGTGTATTAAATTGCACTGTTTTTCCTGTGCTCTGTACAAAAGTAGAAACTTACTTCATTAGAAAAAAAATATGCATTTTGTTGACTAAAATTGCTTATTTTTATCGACCACAATTACTTGTTATTTTCATCTACTAAAATGGGACTAAAACTAAAATAAATCTAATGACTAAAATTGGACTTAGACTAAAATAAATTTTTAGCCAAAAGACTAAAACTAAAATAAAATTAAAATTTCCTGTCAGAATTTAACTTTTTCTCCTCCAAGGTCCATCACAGAGGAACTATTTAAAATAAACTCCTTTATTCCCAGATGAAGAAAAGAAGATTTTATAATTAAAGATAATCATTAAATATTTCCATTTATAATTATAAATAATGCAGTGTTCATTAGTCTGTGCTCAATGATTGTTTTAGTATGTTTACTTGATGAGGTCATAACATTTGCACTCACAAGTAAAGTTAAGTTAATGCAAGACACATAAGTTAACCTTTTGCCTAGATTCGGAGTCTCCATCACAGAGGGTGTGTCTCTGCGATGCTTGGTAACATCCCTCAAACTTGTCAGCCCCTGATTGGCTGGCCAAACCATAATATCAATTCTTTAAAACTAGATAGCTTTGGGTAATTAGTCAGTTCTAGAGAAAAGCTTCATACCAGCCATCTGAGCGAAAGCCTCTTTAACCAGAAGGATTTTGACGCGTAGACAAAACCTTAAACCTTTTTTGCACCTGCGAAGCTGAACAACAAGATAATTTTCCTGCAGAACAAAGCTGACTCCAAACTCCTTCAGAGTTATTTTTAAGACGCTTGGTTTCATCCATCTGTCGTGACTCGAGAGACATCTCCGGACTGAAAGAACCTGCACCTCAGTCCTCTACAGCCCTCCGGTGCCAGTGGTCATCCGACCTCTCACTTTCGGATCCACCAGGTGGGTCTCTTAATCCGGGTAAAGTAGACCAGTAGCGGTTTTAGGCACGGGCAGACAGGGCAGTTGCCCGGGGCGGCATTTTTTCATGACACAAAAGGGGCGCACAAGCGCTGAGTAAAAAAAAAAAAAAAGGAAATCTGCGCCGCACCGAGGTTTTCTATTATCTGTCATATGACAGTGTCTGGATTGGAAACTGCAAGTTGGCGCCCCCTGCAGCTGCAGGCGCTCCTGCTGACTGAGAACGTTCACGTGCACCGTGTGTCTATGAAGAACAGGAAGGGGAGGGGTGCGGCGGGGGAATTCACCTCTGCGTCTTTCCCAAAAGAAATGAGCGTGCAGGGGCTGAATCAACTGTATTAACATGGCTAAAGTCAATCACATCTTAACGTTCTTCCATATTTCATTCATAATATCATAAACACAGGCCTATCATTCTTTCAGGTTTCTCTGAATTGTGTGAAATGGCCGAATAAAAAAAGGAAAAACAAAACGATTTTGTGGTCACCCCCCCAAGGTCAAATTGTTTAGTCCTGACTAAAGGAAACTTACTGAGTCAGGAGCCAAACAGAAGAAATGAACATAAAAAGGCTAAAACCACCAGGTGCCCCATTCAGGCAAGTGGTGCTCGCTGCAGAACCACAAAGGCGGAGCTGCACCAGAAGGTGGAGCTGCACCAGAGTCAGCCCCACCCATTCCAGAATCAGCCCCGCCCATTCTATCAGAGTCAGTCCAATTCCTTCCAGTTGTCAGACTTTATAGCATTCTGGAACCAAAGAGGGTGTTATAGCTAAAAAATGCAGGATTGGGGACGGAGTTGAGAAGTGAATTGAACAGTTTTTGTAAAGGTTCCATATAATTAAAAATCTAACTTTTGGAACTTTTAATCATGTTATATTGTCATTTCCTCATACGAAACACGCCAAAGCCATGTTTGGCCTCATTCATGCAGTTTCTTCCCATCTCAGCTTCAATTTGGTCTCCTCCCCCGAAGCGGGTCTGGTCTTGGTTCTCAAATCTGGATATTCTGTGAATTTTCTGACAAATTATTTCTGAAATGACTTCTACTGAGACACCGCCAGAAAAATCATACATCCCGTCTACAAAGACACACTGGATGGCACAATAACATGCAACGCCACACAAGTATTATAAGATGTGGTGGTGTAGTGGTTATGGTGTCAGGTTGACATGCAGTTTTGCGCAGGTTCGCCTCCCAGTAGTGTAAATATTCTATAACCCCTTTTCCTCATTTCTAGCTACACTTGCCAGTACTATGTTTACAACAATTTATTGGTATGCCGTTTAACATATAATGACTAATGTGTTTTTTTATTTATTCATTCGTTTATTTAGCCAGTGTGAGTCCATTTGTGAGCAGAGTTTCAACTAAAATGCTGTTTAGGAACGACCAAATTCAAAGAACTTGTAGAGACATAAATATTTTGCTGAAAATGAACATTACAACTAAAATATGAACAAATTAAATGTTTCAGCTGGCAAAATAGATTGTTGCCGACCCCACCGAGAACCGAACCAGCATCAGCTGAGGTGAAAGCTAAACTTAAGTCTAACAATCTTGCCACTGGACTACCAGAACTCACATAATAATGTCAAATGTTGTTGTACAGGACTTTTGTTGGAGCGGCTGTGGGCAGATATTCGCTAAAAGAAACCTTTTCATTTCGGGATATATTCAGACTTTGTCATGTAGCAAGTTATATTTATCTTGTTTAATTGGAGCACAGAACATAGCATTAACGACTGTAAACTAGTAACAGCCGTAATTCATGAGAGTCAGGTTAGTTTGCGATAAAGTTGAAAAACAAAAACGGAAGTCAGTGGGCTAGGCTGAGTTTGCGTGAATGGGCGGGGCTGACTCTGGTGCAGCTCCACCTTATGGTGCAGCTCCGCCTTTGTAGTTCTGCAGCGAGCACCCTCTCCATTCAGGGGGAAAAAAAAGAAAAAAGAGGAGAAAGATAAAGGTATGTAGCTCTCATGATGCATGTTTTCAATTTTTTGAACCAGTTAACTGGGATTTTAACGGTTAAATTCAGTCAACTAATTGCTAACAGAGCTAATAGGGCTGAAATATTGAAACGAATATTCAAATGGTTCGAAAAAAGTCCTTGAATCGTTTTTTACTGATTCAAACTTTGTTAAATGCTCACTGCAGCCTGTGGCCTGCCTGAACAACAACAAACACATGTTGATCATGTTCACATAATAATAAATAAAACAACTCTACAAGCAGAAGAAAACTCCCCAGTCACCACTAACTATCCTGTTTATTTATGGCAGATGGCTGCACTGATTATTTTTACATGATTTGTTCTGTAAAAGTTGGCATTTTTGGTAGTCTACAGTTTTTTATGTCAGTTTAAATTACAATTTCAGAGGCAATTCTAAAATATTATGGATCACGAGATCTATTGGAGATCTACCCCAACCTTTGGACTGCTCTGCCAGTCACTGTGGCTCAAGCTGAGAGGAGCTTTTCAAAACTTGATCAAGTCATACCTGAGGTCAACTATGTTTCAGGGGCGGCTCACTAACCTGGCTCTGATTAGTATCAATCACTCAGTAGGGGAGCAGATTTCATATGATGACATTATTGATGACGTTGCATCAAGGTTAGGTTTTAATTTTAGTTTGTGTTTTCTATTCTAAGTGCAATGCTGGAGTGATTATCTTTAGTTTGTGTGAAATATTTTTGCTATTTAGAATATTTATTATCTATTATGTTCATATATTCTTAATATTTAGTTATTGTTTGTTTTTGTATATTTGATTCTATATATTTTGATACAGTATATAATGTATAGTGCTTTACATTCTGACAACTTCATAGTAATTAATGTAAATATGTGCAACTTAGAAAAATGAATGTTCAATAGTCGTTCTAATAAACATGCCTGTTTGTAGAAAACATGCGTGTGTTCTTGCAGGTGGTGTGGTGTGGTGGTGGTGGTGGTGGGGGGGGGGGGGGGGCGCTCAAAGGGGGCCTCGCCCCGGGCGTAATTCGATGTAGAACCGCCACTGAAGTAGACACACAGATAGCGTCTGAATGTGGTTCTGATAATAACATCTTTATAGTTTATTTGCAAACCAAATTCTTTCCATCCAGAACTCAGCTCTGAGAACGGAGATTCTGAATACAATATTCACACATAGGTTCCAGACACCATCTTAGTTTGCATCCATTCACAGTAAATAATAGTTTAAACCATTTGTCAAGTCTTAAGTGTTTGTAAAATAAATTCTTACTTTGTTTATAAACCTGACTGTTTCTTGAATCAAAGCGAAGTGTATATGATCCCTTAATGAATAAAAGAATCTTAGAATCTTCTGACTAAAACAATAAGCAGGTGATATTCTAGTTGAATAAAGTATCACCACTTATTGGTCACAAGGAGTGGTAACAATATCAATAGCCTTTCAAGCAATTTACTTAACCCAATTTACCCTCTATTATCATTACAGCCGATAACCCGCTCCTGCAGCTTCTGCTTCTGTCACATTCAGCGAACCATCGGACACGCCACTCATCACGGGTGAAGATGAACATTCACTTCTCCCGTCAGTAAAACAAGCAGAAAGTGTAACAACACAGTGTTCTCCACATACATATATCTGCAAAAATGATTAAAGTCATTTTACTGAATATCTTAATCATCTATAAAGCACACGAGAGCTCTGGATGCTAATATTCTCCAAACTCATTCATAATTGAATGTTTTGTCACACGATAGCTTACCGTTAACTTCTGCTGACAAATATGTGAGCTCTTGACAACAAACACTCTCCCTCTCTGTTACCACGGAGACCCGTTTGCCACACACACACCACCGGTTTTGTCCTGCTCTCGCTTCATCCCGCCCTTCTTGCTCTTCATTTTGATGCTCGTTTTGTGAAACATGGTCAGTGATGTCCTCATTAATGTTTCACTCTGGTTCAAATCGAAAAGACTGAACAGATGACATGTTGATGTCGCCGAACAGTCACTACATGGTCCCAAAGCTGGCTGGTGCAACCGGGGTACAACTAATTGACACCACTACCCAGAGTGCATTGCGACGCTAACAACAACGGCGGCCTACGAGTTTAACTATTTTTTACAAATTTTATAAAAATGAAGACATTAAGACATTTTTTACACCACTTTAATATAAATGATGCTAACATTTATCTTTTAAGAATGACAAAGTTTTGTAACCTGGGTTCCTTTTAAGGCATTGCCTTGTTGCTGAACATGCCACATTTCATAAAAATTGATGCTTCCAAGAGCCAAGTCCTGCTCTAGCAGAGGCTGTGACCACCAAGTGATGGACCAGTGGTGGTAGATAATCATTTCAAATAGGCACTCAAGAAAAGATTATATTCATGGTGGGGTCATCTCAGTCAACTTGCATGTTTTTTTTTTTAATTTTTTATTTTTATTAAAGAACCTCACATAATGGTGGCACAGGTTTAAGCGCCCACTCCATAACCGCAGGGTTGCAAGTTTAATCCCTGTCTGGTACAGCCTTGTACAAGACATTAACCCTTCTGCCTTCAGGTGGTGGTTGGAGGGGCCTGAGAGTGCTCAGCAGCCTCCTCTCTGTCAGTGTGCCCCAAAGCAGCTGTGGCTACGCTGTAGCTCATCACTACCAGGGTGTGAATTTGTGTGTGCAAGGGTGAATGACTGGTTGTGTTGTAAAGTGCCTTGGGGGTTATGAAACCCTATAACGCACCATCTCATATGCAGACCGTTTTCTATATTTAAGTGATTTTATCACTGGATATTGAAATAAACTGAAAAAAATGTTTAAGTTAAATTCTTGATTTTTCCTCATTTGCAATTTGTTTTTTTAAATAAAAAATTAAAAAAAGCTTTCCACATATATAAACAACATAAACATATGTATACCTGTCAAATTCTAAGTTATTCCATAGTTTAAGGGTCTTGCATCAAACCTACCACTAACTCTACTGATAAACACAGGAATCTGAAGGCTCCACAATGAAAACACTATTTGTTTATGGATCCATGAGCTGGCATGGATTTGAAAGGAACAGGGAATGTTTTCCTGCTTAGAGAATTGTCTGTCTTTGTATTCAACGAGGTTTGACCCACAGTCAGGTGTTTATTAAAACATCACTTCATTAGTTGTGGACGGAGCTGGACACACATAAGGACACACCATCTGCTCCCTAAACCTTGCCAAGGTTAAGTATTCTCTTGGCAAGAGCAAGAGGAAGGTGGCAGTGAGAAATTTGAAAGCAACAATAGATGAAAAGTCTTGAGATGGAGAGTCGTAATAAAGGAAAAAAAGGGTAATTTTTTTATATCCTCCTTAATGGACTGAAATCAGCTGGATAATAAAAGCATTAAATGCATTGCAAAGAAAGATCTAAGGAGAGGTGTGTTGTTGCTTCTTAGGTAAATGTGACATATATACACAAATAACAGGAAGTGCAAATGCATTTATGAGCATGTGCATTTTGCATAAATACGTAAGAGTGGAGGCTAACTGTTGCTAAGACAACTGTTGCTGCAGTACATCTGTTTCCTAAAGCTCTGCCTTAAGATGGTATATTTGATATGTTAAGATGTTCAGGTAGTTAATTGCATCAGAGTGTCAGCTGTTCAGTCTCTCCATTTGTGGACATTATGAAACAAACAAAGCCAAAGGGTATACGGCCCTGCTGGAAACCCGTAATTACTGCAGAGCTTCTCTGCACATCAGGCGCTCACCCTAACACCAGGGTCACCTCAAAGATGTGGGCATTGGCTAATTCAGCTAATTACCCGAGCACATACTGATGAGCTCCTCCATTAGAAGACCCATCCTTCTTTCCTGCAGTCTTAATGCAGGGATGCCTTTAGCCAGACGTCTGAAATCAGACTGGATGTCTTCACTTGAATATTACTTGTTTTGAAGTTATGAATCAGACAATGACATTGTGTGTAAGAGTGGGCTGAGATCAGCATCAAAGGGTGTTTTTCTTTACTTTTGAAATGATGAGTCCATGCATTTCGAAGAATATGAAACAGGACATTTTTTGTTACAACGTTATCAGTGAGGAAATTAGAAAGCATCGTCGTTGTTGTCGTCATCGTCGTCATCTTCCTCCGCTTATCAGGGTCCGGGTCGTGGGGGCAGCATCCCAATTAGGGAGCTCCACGCTGTCCTCTCCCCGGCCTTGTCCACCAGCTCCTCCGGCAGGACCCCAAGGCATTCCCGGACCAGATTGGAGATGTAACCTCTCCAACGTCTCCTGGGACGACCTGGGGGCCTCCGGCAGGACATGCCCGAACACCTCCCCAGGGAGGAGTCCAGGAGGCATCCTGACCAGATGCCCAAACCACCTCAATTGACTCCTTTTGATCCGGAGGAGCTGCGGTTCTACTCTCAGTCCCACCCGAATGTCTGAGCTCCTCACCCTATCTCTAAGGCTGAGTCCAGCCACCCTATGGAGGAAACTCATTTCGGCCGCTTGTATCAGCGATCTCGTTCTTTCGGTCATTACCCAAGGCTCATGACCATAGGTGAGGATTGGGACGTAGATCGACCGGTAAATCGAGAGCCTGGCTTTCTGGCTCAGCTCCCTCTTCACCACGACAGATCGGCTCAGCGCCCGCATCACTGCAGACGCTGAACCAATCCGCCTGTCGATCTCCCGATCCCTCCTACCCTCACTCGTGAACAAGACCCCGAGATACTTAAACTCCTCCACTTGAGGTAGGGCCTCTCCCCCAACCCGGAGTTGGCAAGCCACCCTTTCCCGGTCGGGAACCATGGTCCCAGATTTGGAGGTGCTGATCCTCATCCCAGCCGCTTCACACTCGGCCGCGAACCTACCCAGCAAGAGCTGAAGGTCAGAGCTGGATGAAGCTAGGAGGACCACATCATCCGCAAAAAGCAGAGACGAGATTCTCCTGCCACCAAACTCGACACACTCCACACCACGGCTGCGTCTAGAAATTCTGTCCAGAATTCTGTTCTGTTTAGCCCTGGCGGAGTCCAACCCTCACCGGGAACAGGTCCAACTTACTACCGGCTATGCGGACCAAACTCACGCTCCTGTGGTAAAGGGACTGAATGGCCCTTAACAGAAAGCCACCCACCCCATACTCCTGGAGTGTCACCCACAGGGTGCCCCTGGGGACACGGTCACAAGCCTTCTCCAAATCCACAAAACACGTGTGGATTGGTTGGGCAAACTCCCATGCCCCCTCCATCACCCTTGCAAGGGTATAGAGCTGGTCCACAGTTCCACAGCCAGGACGAAAACCACATTGCTCCTCCTCAATCTGAGATTCAACTATCGATCGGACCCTCCTCTCCAGTACCTTGGAGTAAACCTTTCCAGGGAGGCTGAGGAGTGTGATCCCCTATAGTTGGAACACACCCTCAGGTCACCCTTCTTAAAGATGGGGACCACCACCCCGGTCTGCCACACCACAGGAACTGGCATTGGTCATGAGCTGATATATATACCATATAGCTCAGAGTAGAACTTCTGTTCCTCCAGCATTGCCAGGTGAGCGGTGGTTTTATGCTAACTTCTCTAAGGAACCTCATAGAGGCATGAATCCATTAAACCAAAGGGACTGATGGATGTTTTTATGTTTGTTTGACATTTCAAAGAGGCGGTGGAGACCATCATGACTGCACAACAGAATGTAAAATGTGAATTTTTCATTTTACATCCTCTTTAAGAGAAATGAAACCATTAGCTGGGGTGAATTTTTAATTTCAACCCCCATGTTGAAGAAGTATGTCACATAATCTTTTCACCCTGGAAAACAAATGAGGCACATCAATCATTAGAATCCCAAATCAATAAGATTCCCATACTGGTGACAATAACTATGATTTCCACAGCCTTCATGCATCTTTTGGGAGTTATTTTTATTAATAAATCATTAGAGTGGAGCACCTAATTTGTTAAGTTTTCATTTATGTGTATCTCATTTTTAAATAACACTTCAATAACAATTTACACCACTTTTGAGTTTAAAAAAACTGCATATTTTTGCTATGTTTGTATCTAAAAAGTGCTTTGAGAGGGAGATCTCTACTTACAAAGAGCCAAATGTAGCACTGCATTTATCTTGTTCATAGTAAGTGAACACCCCTGCTAACAGCACACCTTTGTGCAGAGAGACTCGTTAGGATACTTTCATCCTGTATTTAATGGGCAAGATCACATATTCAAGACCATTATGCTCTAGAGTTGAGGAAGATCAAACATCAAATTAAGGTTGATTTAAGGTCATTTAACTGTCTTTGTCAGAAATAAAGGAGCCAAGCAGAAAGCTTCTATCTTGAGATGTGGCCATTTCCTGGGACTTTTACAGTGATGCATTATAATGTCCCCATTCTGACAGTCATTGCAGTTGTCATTATGAAAACTTCCATGGTAACGGCACAATACCTCTTAGATACATGTATATGCATACCATAAATATACCGTATATGTGGTATTTGTGTGTAAATGCATGTGTGCTGGATGAGATGGAGGAAAAGTACAAAGAGGTAATTTGCTGATATTCTGAGCAAACTCATTTCAAGTGAAAAGCAATTACATTGGGGCCAAGGGAAGTGTCTTGTAACACTGAAAAAGACAAAAGAGGGAACCTATCACGCTGTAAATGTAAATCTGAGTGGAGCACTGAAATGAATCACCCGTGCACTTTGATAGAACTAACAGTTTCCTTTTAGATAAAACACAGCTTCTGCATAAAGACTCCCCTGCTGGGAGAGATCATGGCTTGAAAATGGAACTCATGGAAGTCAGTAACAATATCTTTATCTCATACATAATGACTCTGCTGTAATGAGGAGCCATGCCATCAGCGCTGCATCTTTTTATCTCTTCTTTTTCCTTCCATCAAGGCCCAGTCTCACATCGAAATGTGAAATAGCTACATTGTTCCACAGCATAACACTTTTCTGATAAAGGTTGTAAAACTGTAAATGAGATGCCCAAGGTTTTTGAATTGTATTATTAGGTTGTGAGTTATCACTATAGCAATATTCAAATACGAAACAAAGTTCAAGCTTTGTAATGTGTTTCATGTGTATTTCATCTAATCTGAAATAATGCAAGTCAATAACAACACATTTTAAAGAGATACTCTGGAACTTTTTCTTATTCTTAAATCATTTTTTGAGCCAGTATGTGCGAAAATGACCTGCAGGGTTAATGAAAGGCCACCGAGCCCCTATTGGCCCCTGTGGCCAGAAAAAAAAATAAAAAAGGTCAATGGCTTGTATTTGATATAGTGCCTTCTAGGGTCCTGGAACCCCTCAAGGCACTTTACAACACAATCGGTCCTTCACCCATTCACACACACACACACACACACACACACACACACACACACACACACACAAACACACACACACACACACACACACACACACACACACACACACACACACACACACACACACACACACACACACACACACAAACACACACACACACACACACACACACACACACACACACACACCCTGTTGGTGATGAATATTCCACTTGCAACTTCAGAGTTGCCGGTCCGATCTGTTGGAATTTGGAGCTGGCATACCTGGTGCTGCAGTCTGCTTCCAGCACATTTCCTGCATGTTTAAGATCATGAACACAGCTGATTTGCTTATTTAGTGATGAGCCACTCCTCTAGACGCTAATGAAGGTCGGGTGTGTGTGTGTGGGGGGGGGGGGGGGGGGTTTCAGCTGCACAGCAAGGTGATAAGTTTTGGTTTCGGTTCTATAAAGAGACACTAGGAGGTGCTAAAAGGAAGCCTAAACTGTAGCGACATCACCAGGTTATTTTAGCATCACTGGTTGAAGTTTTATATAATTCTGCAGGAAGAATCATGAAACATGAAATCGTGTTTGTAGACTTTTATAAAGGATCTGAAAATGTAATTGTTATTGGTGTTATAGCTAACTCTTTGCTTGTCTCTGATCAGAACTAAACATTGTTTTTCCAAACCAAGGCTGTTCAGAAAGCTACTTAGATGTTAATTGCTGATAGCTTTTCCACAGAATCCAACTGCAAAAAGCCAAATTGTTACTTTAACCAGCTAATCAATTTTGTAGCAAATTCATGTTTTCCTGATTTTATTTTTTTATTATAATATATTTTGTTTTGTAGCAACTAAGTGACTTTGGTTTCCATTTGAAATAGATAAGTAAGGAATAAATAAGATTTTGCCCGTACTGAAACAGAAACAGTGTAAACTGGAACGTGATATTTTTGTGGATTTAAACCCATTTTTCTGTTGAACTGTGATGTTTTTTTGCAAATACATGTATCTGAAAAGTATATATAAAATATAATATCAAAAATGAAAATATCAAAAATGAAATACACATTTAATGTTCAGTACATCAACGCTAGGAAAATATATGCATCACTGCTACATTTATTTTCCTAGAGGCTAAGTTGTAAAATCCTTGAGAAAACATTTGGATCGCAAAAGCGGTAATTTAGTCCAGTACAGTGTCACCGCCCACCGCAACTTTATTAATATGTGCTGAAATTCACATGTATCTCTGTAATGAGAACATATCTATTGCTCTAGCTTTCTGACTTTGTCAGCATGAACTCACTGAAACAGTTGGTCTTTGTGACCCAACAAATCACCTGAGGAAGAGTAACTCCTCTATTGCTGCTCAATTCTTAAACACATAGAAAAACACAAGGTATGATAGCTTTTACTGTTTGAACCTGTTAGTAGACGTCACGTATCAGGACATATTTTGTAAACCATTAACAGTTAGTAAAAATTATCCTTGTACTGTATACGCAAAAGGTCCGTTGGAGGAGCTTAAGTATCTTGGGGTCTTGTTCACGAGTGAGGGAAAGAAGAAACACAAGATTGACAGTTATGTGGGCGTTGCACTGGTCTGCCGTGGTGAAGAGAAGCTCTTGATTTACCTGTCGATCTATTTTCCAACCCTCATCTATGGTCACAAGCTTTGGGTAGTGACTAAAAGAATGAGATTGCAGATACAAGCGGATGGAATTTGTTTTCTCCACAGGGGGTCTGGGCTCTACCTTATAGACAGGGCAAGAAGCTCGGGCATCCGAGGCTTGGAGCAGGTCCGCTCCTCCTCCATATCGAGAAGAGCCAGCTGAGGTGGCTCAGGCATCTGGTTAGGATGCCATCTGGACGCCTCCCTGGTGAGGTTTGCTGGGCACGTCCAACTAGGAGGAGAGCTAAAGGAAGACCCAGGACACGTTGGATGGACTATTTCTCTTGGCATGCCAGGGGAAGCCATAGGATTCTCCCGGAGGAGCTGGCTGGAGAGAGGGAAGTCTGGACCTCTCTGCTTAGGCTGCTGCCCCCTGCAACAAGATCCTGGATAAGCAGATGAAAATGGATGGAAGTCTGTTGTATTTTGATTGTAAAAAGAAACAGCAGTCTTAGAGACATGCATAATCCGATGGTTTATGCATCAAACCTGCATTGGTTTGATGCACCCGTGGTGTTTTGGGTACCAGGTTGCAACATGAAGGACATATGAGGACATTAAGTCTGGCAAAAATAGTGAGTCTATTAGGTGGCGGGTCAGACACTCCCAACATCAACATGTATCTTGCAAAGAAAACTAAATAGATCCAAACACAAAGAACTCAGATAAAGGTAAACCAATGCTTTATGTTAAAAGTTCACTTAACCATATGCATCTGCCTTTTTAGACACAACAAAGGTGTTTCAAAGTTTGCTGAGTCTGTTCCGAATGTCCTGCTCTCCTTAAAGCATCCTCTTCTCCCAGCTGCTGTTTGTGATTCCGTTCAGCTGGGCCCTTCAGGGCGGAGAAATGTAGAGTGAGAAGAGGCGGGACGCAGGCTGTCGGGTTATCTTGAGGTGAGGTGCTGAAAGAACAGCGCCACTGGATCGGCAGCTTGTCCTCCAACATCACAACACCACAGGAAAAAACAAAGGATGAGGAAGAGGATAATCAACTAAAACGACCTACAAATGCCGTGGGCGTAACACTCACTATGTCCGATCAAATTTACTGTCCACCAGCAAACGTAGACAGTTCTCTCATTGACTTTACTGAAATGATGGCACAACAAACCAGATCTGGCTTGGGCAACACAATGACCAGAAAGAGAAACACCAGGCAAATGAAAGAAAGTGTGAGAAAAGAAAGGAGAAAAATAAATATTGGTGGTGGGAGGATAGGAACAAGGAAGATGATTACAATATTAGGAGAAAACTTAAGTGTAGCAAAACAACACTATGGTGTTCATGTAAACAAGGAATTTGTAGCAATTATGCAAAGTCTGTATAATTATGCAACTACATTTGAATAAAAACAAATAGAAACTTGTGTCATCGTAGGCCTCGGGAACTCTTCCCTATTTAGTGACTCGTGAAGAGCAAACAATTTACAATTTTTAGAAGAGTTTGACAAACTCAGAATAAATTGAAAAGTGGATTTCCAATTCAGTTGTGATAACAAAATTGTGCAACAGATTTGCAATTTTGTAACCTCATTAGTAACCAACTGTTGCAGCTTAGTTAATATCTTTGCATTTGAGGGTTTTATTTATTTATTTTTTGTTTATTTATTTCCATTTTAGTCATGTTTCACTGTCAGCACAATAAAATGAAGTCATTTTGCTGACTGAAAGGGATCGGTTCAAAAAAACTTCTCTGGCACGACGTTGCCCCAAGAGGGAAGTGGGTGGATCAGGCCAAGGGATGGAGTGGTGGGGTTTAAGTCAGGGAAACAGGAAAGAGGAAATGAGTTGAGACAGGTTCTGCTCTCTGTGGTGAGCCTGTGACACCGTCTGACCACCTGTCAGACCAGGTTTGCTGCTTGTCAGGCAGCTGCCGAGGTTAGGACAGGGAGGCAGGCAGGGGGCTAGAACATGGAGATGAGGACCAGAGAGGGGGTGATGAACTGGTTAGTGTACAGTAGATCTGTCAGGACTGGAGAAAACAATGGCTGTGATGCCAGAGAAAACATGATTCTCATACAGAACAATTAATTAATATGTTCTGATGTTTATTATATTGTGGTGAATGTTTTTTCTGGTTTTGCTAAATTTTAAATAGTGGTTTCAAAGTAACATGTATGAGCGTTGAACTTGAGGTGAAAGCATGTTAAATGCTGACCCGTCTTCCATCTTCACATCCCACACCAGACATCCATCGTGATCAGACCCAACAGACGTTTCACTGCTCCTGTTAACAAATGTTAAAGAATGGATGGTGCTCAAGAATATTTAAAAAGTTCTTCTCCAGAAAAAGTTCACATTAGTTTGATAGATGATGTCCAGCTGAGCTAGTCTTTTCAGCGGGAGACTACACATGGCACATGCAACGTTACCTCACTGCAACCTTGTCCATGTGATAATGTGGTTATTACAAAACAACACGCCAACCCAATTCCAAGAAATGATGTTATTCACACAAAAACTCAGAAAATGGCAAAAACAGGGGGGAGGAAAATAATGAAAGACCCCTGATAAAAGCCCAACGCCCAAACAAAAAAGCTGAGGAAGAGCTTTGTCCCTGAGACTGTGAAGCTCTTGAACTCTGACATTTAAGTTATTATCTGCAGGTTGTTGCTAAAATTGATTCTTTGTGTTTATTAATGACTCTGATGCTGCTGAATAACAGTAATTTATGAATCTGGAATTCAAAATACAACAGTAACTATGCCAGACCTGTGTGTGGTGCTATCACTCAGTTGACCCCTCACAAAGGAAACGAGGTGTGTAGCATTTGCAAAAGGCTTTCATGTGCAGTCAGGTTCTGTATTATTGTTGTTATGTCTGATATGCATGGTGTTACCGGTTAGGCTAGAGATGAGGACATTCTTGCATGTTTGAGCCTTTAACTGTCTGCACAAAAACACAAGGATGGCTTTCAGATTTCAGCTATCTGAAACTCATTTTCAGAAAATATCATAGGCTGGTGTAGACTAAGGCAGTCAGGTGGCTGTCCAGCATGAAAACCCTCTCATTTAGTCCACAGGGGAAGGGGAAATGTGGAAATCTGACATGTTGTGTTCTGTTTGAGGATCACTTTGATCCTCAAGTCAGTTCTCTCCACAAAAAAGGAAGTTATAGGAAATACAAGGCAGGGGTATAGGCCATGAGAACGCTTGTATTGTATGCACGCGCGCACACACACACACACACACACACACACACACACACACACACACACACACACACACACACACACACACACAAAGAACAACCTTGTACTTCAGCGGGCACACACTCGTACTGTGGATGAAAGCTGATATCAGACTGTGTTTGCAGCAGGAGGAGGTAGGGGACATACTGTCCGACTTCCTTAACACCACAGACCTGACAACACCAAGGGCTGAGAAGCTGGACAGCATCTCCCCACACACACATTGTTTTTTTTCTCCTCCTTCTTGACACTACACACACAGGCACAGCATTCTTGACCTCCGTGGCGTGAAATGAGGAGGCTGGGGAAGGAGGTGGGAGTGCAAAGTAAAGTAAGAGAACTGTCAGACGAATGCATCCAACAAATACTTGACAGGACATAAGTTCAGATGCAAGCCCTCATCATGCAGGCAGAGCAAAAAGACACAAAAACATCTAAATTCAAGTGAGTCAGTCACCAAAACACAAATGAAAGTGCTCCGTCTGGTTGCTGTCACACTGCGGCTGACTAGAGAGACATGAACGTCACTACTGTTTCTAGAATGAACCTGTTAGGAACACATATGAAGTCATGTCCTGATGATTACTGGCTTGTCTGTGCATAAATGTTGTGCAACGATCAACTGTTTAGTTATGATGAATGGTTCCCAGTTCGGTTGTTGCCTCTCACTACCCATCTATGGATCTATCTATGCATCTATGGAAAGGATTCTTATATCATGAAATTGATACCCACTCTCGTCTCAGCCTGCCTCTCTCTGTATATCTGACGTAATAAAGTATACAAGATGAATATGAGTCAGTTTTGTGATTAGATCTTGATCGTGTTTACTCTGACTATTTCTGCATCGCTAAAGATTGTAATCGGCTTTGAGTTATGGCAATAATAACCAAGCTTCCTCATAATAAGGTAATCAATTCAATCTAGTGTCAATTGGTGCAGATTAATGCTGCATCTGGGTTCCCCATAAGGGGGCCCCTAATTGAAGGTTTCTGCGACTATTGACTTAGGTTGCGTAAACATCTGTTCTGTAATTTCTTTTTTTTTTTGAGTGCACCCATTCATTATAATGGTGCCCAATTAAGAGTGTGCACAACCAGAGGTCTGTTTCAAGATTCGGTTTGGTCTTTGACGAATGAAGCGCCAGCTTTCCACTCAACATCAATCACAATTACGTTTCACGTCTGACTGTGCAACTTCCTCCCAGCTCTTTATTCACTTTCAAAACCAATGTGTACCCTTTCAAGCAACTGAACTCTGATCTTCCAGCAAAGGCTGAAATTTTATTACCAAAACAATCACACCAACCACCTTTGACATTTGCACAACAGATGCCCGTTGTTAAGCCCAAAGGAAACTCTGGGTGTTGGATTTCTATCGAACACCCACATGCCTGGCCTTTTAAACTTATGAAAATGTTGCAGCACTGACCCCACGGAGACCCTCCGTGGTTCTGTGGGTACAAGGGTAGCACTGATTCTGTATAGAAGAGGGGTGAGAGATTAGAGCTTCACTCTTTCAGATGGAGTAATGCAGCTCTCTTTGAGCAAATGAAACCAGAGGATGGGGTCAAACAAGGATATTGAACGGAGCTGCAGACAAGTCTGAGTTTCAGGATATCCATACTGACATGAAACCACCAAATTAAATTCAGTGCAATTGAATCCCTCTTTGCTCAAAAACTCCCTCTCTTTCAAAGCAGGCAGAGAGGAAAAATCAATAGTGTATGTATTGATATTAATGTTCAGCATTATGCGTCTAAATAAAATCCTGGCAGCAGAATGGAGCATGGGGCCCTTTTGAACAACATGTGCTGAAATCAAATTACCATCATGCTCTCTCTCAGGTGTCCCTCCCTCAGGTAAATCCCACCCCCCATGCCTATAACCTCTTTACAACCTGAGCTACAATGAACAGAGACGACTGTTGTACTGAAGTTGTTAAAGGAGTGGGTAACGTTAACCCTTATCCTTCATTTCACAACAGATTGAGAATTTCACTCTGAAAACTCATGAAAGACAAAATGCATCAAAACGTCAACTCTTACTTTGAATTTTTGATTATCTTCTATAATCTTCAGTTGTCTTGAAATGTATTTGTACCGTATCTATGTATGTGCAAAGCATTTTCCACTGAAGCAAAAAGAAAAAATGTGATTTTCTTTCACAGCAACTGCAAACATATTCAGATCTGACACAAAAATCATGAAATGTATTAAGCCAATGTAACAAAACAAAAAGAACATTAGATTTGCATTTCTTGTTCAATAATAACATTTTCACAGTTGAGATCTAAGCAGAAAAAGCATGCTGCTGAGATGACAATTTGTGCTTTTTTTTTCTAAGTATGGCTGCATCTTTCTATTAATCCCCACTGATGTGCAAGTGCAACACAGAGGCAGACAGGAAACCAGAGAGGTGTTTGGAAAAAAAGGAGTAGAGTGTTAACTACATTTCAGTCTAGACAAGAATAAATGAATATGATGCACTTGAAGGGGTCAGTATGTTATTTAATACATATCAGAACAGAATAGATTTTTATGGGAATGAAAATCAGAAAGTCCCAGTATTTAAAAGAAAGAGCAACATTTTTATTGTACGTCTGATTTTAGATCTCAACAGTCACCAATAAAACGTAATAAATAAAAAAATAGATAATTAAGAAAATGTTTAAATATTTAAATTTACTTAATGTATTTTCCCCCTTTTTTCCAGGTTAAAACCAATTTAAACACTATTTTGTGGCCACTGTCGCTTTATGCTTGCTTAGTATGAGGATTGCTGTATAGTCACTGACACTAGTCAGTGTCTTGATGCAATTTGCTGAGTTCCTTATATAGGAAACATTATTCCTGATTGGCTCAATGAACTGACCTGAATTGGAATTTTTATTATGTGAAGTGCCTTGAGACAACTCTTGTCGTGATTTGGCGCTATATAAATAAACTTGAATTGAATTGAACTAAACTGTTTAAAAATCAGTGATTGCTCCAGATCAAACTAAGGGAGAAATTACAATTTTTTTACCCTGACTTAAAATTTATTGAGGAAATTCCAGGGTTTTCCGATTAAAACACAACAATTTATATAAAAATAAATATGAATAAATAATTTTGTTTACCTGAACTTAGTTTTCACTGACCATGGTTGTGGAGGTGGAGTCTGTCCTCAGGATGCACCCGTAGGTTCAGGCTTTGACATTTTTGAGCAGTTGCTTTTAGAGAGGAAGTCCATCACGTGTTTGACCTGCCCCTCCATGCTATGGGTCATTTGGGTCTTTGTCACCTGAGAGTTGTTTATTTACCTGGCCAGCGGGGGAGTTGTTTTGGTCACACATCTCAGAATGTGAACAGTTGTGAAAGTGCCTGGGGAGGAGAGTCGAGGCTGGATTAGAGGTGTTGAAGTGATGATGCCTGAGGTTACCTCTTCTTTTCAAGGCTGCTTTGTCCTGTTGCACAAAAAATGTTTCACACTTCCCACCTGTAACATCTGTTCTCTCTGTCCAAAAATATCTTATATAAACATCCTCAACAGACTGTTGATACGTCACTACACTTCTTTTCTGTTCTGTGCACTTCTAAAGGGGTTGTTTAGTTTCTCCAGGTGGTTGCGTCTGTGCAGCTTTGCGTTGCAGATATATAAGATGCATTTTTCATTTTTTCCTCTTCATAAATCATGAAAGAAGTTCCCAGACTCAGGAACACTACAAGGAATGCAGATAACTGGGAATCTCCTCAGATGTTATCAACTGCAGCTTTGATTATTACTCAAATGGAAATAATTTACTGTCTCAAAAACAAAATAACTCATGTGCAAACTAAATGTATGGCAAAAACAATTACAAGTTGAATACACCAACAGAGCTTAATCATCACAGGGGGAAATGTACCTTTTTGATTAGTTTCAGAAATGATAAATTCTGGCAACCGTGTACACTATTTTTACACGTTTTTGCTGGTTTCTCAACCTGATGCTCAGCAGAGCTGTGGTGTCCTCAGATGAAAAGTGCAGTAACCCCATTCTTGAAATGCTTTTGTAGCTGTAGCCGAAAGAAATAAATTTCATTTATTTATTTATTTTTTATTTATATCTTTTAGGAGGATCAGCCACTTGAAATAAACCATCTTATTTACAAGTGGTACCTTCACAGAAAGTTTCAATATACATAAACAATACAAAACATATATGCAATGTAAAAAAAAGGAGTGCACAGCGCCACTATCTATTTATAAAGTAATACCAATGATAAACGTAGCAGTTTGAGATGCTGAGCGGTGCAAAACGAACAGGAATGAAAGGTAGAAACCACATTTATTACTGCACAACTCTTGAAGTTGGAAAATGCACAGTATCTGTAACCATATATTCAGCTATGGTGCCATCGGGAATGCAGCAACTATCAGAACAGTGATGAAAAGGTGCAGTGAAGAATGGAGGTAGACTTATTATATGGAAATATTGTGGTAATTTGTTGTCCAACTTACCATTATTTAATGGATTTATTGCTACTGGACAGAAAATGTCTCCTAGCCTGCTTGTCTGGGCTTCCTGTGACTTGTAGTGCTGTTTTGAGGATATCAGGTGGTTTCCGGGAGGAGAAGAGTCCGTTGTGATGTGTTCATATCTGTTGAGGTACTGATACCTTGCAATATCTCATAGGCAGCGCAGGGGGCAGCCCATGATCTTCTGAGCCATGTTGATTACACCCCTACAACGCTTTCTTGTCTGCTGCTGAGCTCCCTGCGAATCATGCTGCTATGCAGTACAACAGGATGCTCTCTGGTTGCATTGTAGTGCCTTGTTGGGTCACAATTTCTTGACCCACGACATGCAGAATCAATTCTCAGAAACAGGTAAGTGTAAAATAGGTTTTAAAATAAAACGAGGATCTAAGTGGAGTAAAGGGTACAGAAGAAGCTCTGCGGTGGTAGCAGGATTCCAGGGCGAGATTCTAAGGAGGGAAACAGAGTGAATATCTGGTGGGAATAATCGGAGAATTGTAGTTAGGCGGGAGCTTACTGTTTTCAGGTAGAGACAAAATGTATGGGGAGGGGTTGGTCTGGCCCGGTTGAGCTGCGGAGATCCAGAAGGCGATGAAAAACTGTATATCCAGAGATGAGGTAGGAGCAGAGGTTGATGAGTGCAGGTGAGTGGCTGAGAGCGGACGGCCAGGGGAGGAGACAGCGTGATCTGGGTTGCAGGAGTCCGAGCTGGTTATGGAGATGGTGGAGTGTGGAGCAAAACCTGGAGAGGAGCAGGGAAGAGTAGTCAGGGCTTTTCTGGCGGCAGGATAACCAGGAAAATTCACAGGATCTAGTAAGTACACAGGAACTAGCAAAAACACAGGATCGAGACAGGTTAGAGGCTAGAGCTACCCAAACAGAGTAATCATCCGGTGTGGTGTAGTGTCACACTGCTCCTTAAATCTCCTGGGCCTTGATGACAGAATCAGCTGCAGCTGGTAGCTCTCAGACACGCCCACCTACAGACAAGGCTCAGGCCCTGTCCACACGTAGCCGGGGATCTGCCAAAACGTAGATATTTTTCTACGTTTTGGCCTGTCATCCACACGAAAACAGAGTTTTTTCACATGAAAACAGATCTTTTTAAAAACTCCGGCCAAAGTGAAGATCTGCATTTTCTCCGTTTTGGGTGTCTGCGTGTGGACAGACAAAACCGGAGTTTTAAGGTCCGCAACGTCACTTTCCGCGACAAAAAATGCTGACATCACGTGTGCGACCTGTGTTTACACTAGCCGACAGCATGGATGCCCTCAGAGCTGTGCTCGCTTTATCAATTGTCCAAGCGCTTTTTGCTTGTTTGTTTTTGCAAGCAGAATTACTGCTCCTTGCGGAAGACCACAGACAAAGGACGAGGTTAAGAACGGGGGAAGTACTGCCGCCTACAGGTCTGGCATGTCCTTAACAACGTATTTATCCGGGTATGTGTGGACAGAGTTTTTTTTTAACGAGGTGGTGTGGATGCAAGTTTTTGGAGGGGCGGATATTCGTTTTTTAAAAATCCCAGCGACGTGTGGACTAGGCCTCAGAGAAAAACAGGGTTACAGACAGGCAGCTATTCACAATGGGGTGGTAGAATGTTTCCATATAGTTTTGATAAAACAGTCTGAACTTGAAACTGACAGCAGAAACATAGAACAGTTTCAAAGAGTTTTACTATTAAGATGTAGATGAGAAAACTGATAGAAAGTGGCTCCATCCTTCAACTCTGGCAGATCTCTAAAAAAGAAGCAGGAGAGTTATCAAAATGCTAGTAATTACAATCTTGGTAAGAGAGGTAAGTGATTACCCTCGTTTACTTTCACTTTCAGTTTTTCACCTGAGACATGAAGAAGAGCAGCTGGCAGCTGTTTGATCAGAGCACAGCAGGTCATCTGGAGAAAAGTATGGACAAAAGTGAAGTGATGACTGATTTCAGAACAGTTAACTTGCACTCACTTTTCTTTTTTATGGATACGTGTTTTCATGTGGCGGTGGGAAACTGGGATTTTTAGGAAGGAGGAGATCCAGTAAGATGAAGATGAGTATTGGGGAGAATGAAAAGAGATACTTGGTTTCCTGAGTGCTACTTTGAGACAAAACTGGCAGACAAAAACCATGCTGTTAGAAACCCTAACCCTAACCTGCTGAAACAGTCAAAGTAAATGAATAGGTTGTCACAGGATAAGGTAAGCTGGTGTCGGCGCCAAAATGGTCAAGAGGTCATCTACAAAATGTATTGAGCTGAAACTGAGTTCTTAGGTTGAAAGCTTATCGAGACGTGTTTTCTGGTTAGAGTTTGTGCGCTGCTCAAACATCAGCTCCAAAGGAATTTCCTGTTTTGGTCTCTGCTCTGTTTCCAGTAAAAGCCATGCTTATCTTACTTGCTAACAGTGAACTTGATGTGATTCCAAAATGTTCCTGTGTTCCAGACAAGAAGTCTCCACTTACAGCTTCCACGAGATGTGCTACCAAATATGGTCTGGTTCTAGTCTGTTGACTGTGAGCTGAAATGTTCAAAGAGTGGGCTATAAAAGGGGACCACTCGTGATTGTCTTTTGGCTGTCCTGAGCTGTGAGCAGATTAATAAAAAGACCACGCTGTCTAGGCTGAGAACTCCGTCTCCGACTCCTTCTTTAAGAATAACAGAAAATGCCCACACTGGTTAATTAGCTCTCTAGATCTAGAAGAGGTATTTTCAGGAGCAACTTCTTCTACCTGGTCCACGTAGGTCAGACCTTTCTACGTATGCCAAAGTCGGGCCTACACTGTGACTCTTGGCCCTTTTTGAGCCGATTGTTCTCTTGTGTGAGAATCTTTGTGGTCGGGGAGTGTGTTGTGTGTTATAAAGGAGGAACAAAAAACAATTAACACCTCACAATCATCGCCTGATCAGCAATCCCGCAGTCACGCCAATATCACAACTGTTAAACATTTTGCTCATCCCTCATGTGGGTATCACACTGTTGAAGCAGCACTGCGACCCTAATGTACCGGGAGCCTCATTTATCAAGCTTGCTTACGCACAAAACGGGGTCGGAAAACTGCGTAAGCAACTTTCCACGCAAACTTTGGGATTTATGAAAGAAAAGTTAGTGGAAAAATGTGCACAACTTTAAGTTGACTAAGGACCTGGCTTATGCACATTTTGGACATGGAGAACACCTGCAGTGCTGCTGCTTGGAAGGATAAAATTATGAAATCCTGCAGCATTATCACTTGTACTGCTTTGTTTTCACACAGAACAAGACACCCCACACGCACGCACACACACACACACATGCATGCTCACACACACACACATGCACGCACACACACACACACGCGTGCGTACACACACAGCCTCAAGCGCAGAATACGGAATGCAGAAAATCAGCAGGGGGACAGATTGAGACAGATTGTCATGCGTCTGTGACAGTGTGTGTCCTGTCACTGTGACCCAATTATTCATGCGCCCTGCCTACTTGAACAAGGGAGATCTCCGTTTGGGTGACTGGTTAGCGCGCTTGACTTTCACCTGGGAGTCTGGGGATGGAATCCCAACTGGAGCTTTTTTTATATCCGCCACAGATCTCTCTGAAGAATTCACAACATTGACGGCTTCAGCAACAATGTGCCACTCCGTGGATTTTCTCTTATTTGTTTTGCAAAAGCACTTCCTTTCATTTCTCCACCTCACCCACAAGTACCTCAATTTCTGCTTCTGTGAAATTGCGCTTCCTTGATCTGCCTTGATTTACGGTCGCCATGTCATTGGCGGAGCGCTGCAACAGCTGGCTTATGTTTACGCATGAGATCCACAGGGCACTTTGCATTGACTATTTATGTAAATGGTAGTGGTGAGGGCGGGATGTGATTAAAAAGCAGCTGATAACCTTTCTAGATAGTTTCTGATTTAATGAGTGGAGATTGCGTGCAGCTGTGCGTACTCCATGTTTGATAGATCACAAACCTACTTGGCGTAAATACATTTTTTTTGCTGAACTTAAGTACGATTTTAGTAAGAATTCTACGCAATGTTTGATAAATGAGACCCCAGAACCACTCACACAATGCATGGGTCAACACAGCTGCCCAGGTACTTCTGTGTTCATACTCATTGTCTCTTTTAATTTTTGCACTTTCCTCCAATCACAATAACAAGGATTATCAAGAAAGTGTGGTGTTTGCTGTGGTAAGGGTGTCCTTTGGTAAGTTGGTTCTAGGATCTAAGCTGTGCCAGATTCAGTAACCCCAAAGATCACGTGATGAAGGTTAACTCACCAAACAAGAGATACTGGGACCTCATCTTGTAAACATGCCTGAGGGAGAGACTCAGTGGTGACTAAATGGTGGCCTGGCTGGGTACAGGTTCACATTGTCAAGATACGAGCCAGGAGGAGGTTAGGACCCAAAATGCAGAACCCAGGATGACACGAGGCAGGAGTGGAGATTAAGTAAAATCATTTTATTGAGGATGAACAAAAACAAAAATAAATCCAAAGGGCAGGAAGCCAAAAACCAAAAAAATCCAAATACTGAACTGGAGATCCAAAAAACACTAGGGACTCAAGAAGCACTGGAACACTAGAGATCAAAACGAGATGAGACTGACAGAAAACAATGGACCTACAAGCACACAGAGGCACAGACAGGGTTATATACACTGGGGAGGATGAGAGGGAGATGAATTGCAGGTGTGTGGGGAGAGAGAGACCAGGTGAACTCAATCGCTAATTAGGGAGGAAACAAACATAACCCAAGAATAAAAACTAAAGACAAGAAGAGCAGGAACATAACCAATAATCTAAGGAGGGGGGAAAAACCTCAAACACCGATGGGAAAAACATACTAGAGAGACAAATAACATGAACAACTGTAACTACAGGAAAATGATCTAAGATTAAAACCTAAAGACCTGAAGACCTGAAGGGCAGCAAACATAACTAGTATTCTAAGGTGGAAGCTGAAACTAGAGGAAAACACTACAGAAAGAAAAACTACAGGGGTGTGACTAAAAGGGGGGCAAGGGGGCAAGGGAGCACAGGACCTGGAGGGAAATACCTGGGGGGGAAGGAAACCTAGAGGGGCTGCAGATCTAGGAACACAGAAAGAGAAACTACAGGGGCGTGACTAAGGAGGACCACGGGGAGCACAGGACCTGGAGGGAAATACCTGGGGAGAAGGAAGCCTAGAGGGGCAGCAGCTCTGGGAACACATGAGGAAGATGTAGAGGGTGCTAGGATACACAACAGGAGAACCTAGAAACGGATGGAGAACACAAGGAGACACATGAGGGAAGGGGCAGACGCAGACCATGACACACATAAGCTACATGAGGTCTCACCACAATGGACCCACCACCAGTAGGAGGTCCTTTTAAAGGTTAATGAAACAGTAGAAAGTGTAGGCCTTGAAGGGCTGATACAGCTCACTTCATTATGAGGTCGTATCTTTTTAGACTAGCAGTCAGATTATCATAAAAAGCAACATTGTATGTCTGTCAGACTCCTGAATGAAGATTAGACTTAAGAAATACAATCTCACACACATACACAACTCTGCTCTTGAGCACAGGTGAGTAGGAGGTGGTTGAGATGTCTGAGATGCATTGAATCCAGCTAAAGAGGAGGTGAGGAGGAAGAGGGGTGCTTTAAAGAATGCCTGAATGACACATAGTTGGAATTAGCAGCTGTATTTAAACCATGGCCAAGGGGTGATTTGCTCAAGTAAATCAAGCACGAAATTTGTCAGAGAGGAGGAATCACGTAAACACCAAGGGTGGAATTATTTTGACAGTCAGGGGAAGTGTGAATGACAAAAAGAATGGAGTGGCAGGAGTTCACCCTGGCAGGAAAGAGGCAGCATAAGAAAGGCTAGATCCTCCTTCCTTGAGCTTTATGCATTAATAGTGTGACACAGATGTAGAGGTTTTTGTTTGACGCCTGGTGTGACACAGCATCGTCTGAAAGCTAATTTGTTATAAAAGGTGTTCTGGCTCAATATACAGTATATATATATATATATATATATATATATATATATATATATATATATATATATATATATATATATATATATATATATATATATTTGAACATTTCATTGGCATTAAGGGATCCTTGTATAATTAATAAACTTCAACAAATGGTCAGAAATGTTACTTATAAAGAATTTCATGTCTAGTTTTAGAAGTAAAAAAAAACATTTATTACACCTGTGTTACGTTAGCATCCTGTTAACATTATCAAAACATAATGAAAGTAAAATGAGTCCATGTCTGCTCATCTATTCATGTTGCGTCAGATGAAGAGGCCTCTTCACTACTCATCAGATTGCTGGCATCACAGTGATAACATGGGCGATCGTCCATTAGACCTTCAGACTGGTATAACAAAACAGGGTTTTCAATATTCATACCAAGTCTGAATAAAAGCTTGAACTTGTCAGGCCTGGATGCATTTAAATATTGAGGAGCCTTCCATCATTTCTTTCCCAGGAGCAGCTCTTGAGACAAAAGGTAAGAGAGAGGAAAGGCCAGGCTTGGTCAAATGGTTTAAAAGTGCTGATATCTGCATGCCTTTGAAAATCAAATGCATTTCATTTGTCAGTGTGGCTGCCACCTTTGAAATGTCTTGCTTTTGTGACCAGGGAACCAAGTATGTGGTGTGTTTTGGGGGACATAATTTAAAAACTGATGTTACCTCACTAAGAGGCCGCCAGTACCAAATGATAGTATCGTGATACTTGGATGAAAATAATATACAAAAAAACTGACCAGAATCTTTCTAACTGAGAACAATTTTCATTCAAATGTAGTGGTTCGTTTTCATTAGGGGTAGGGATGTGACTGGTGAACATGTAGAAATTGAATGAAACTACCTCCCTCCCATTTTCATTGGTTGTTGGTCTCCTTAAGCCTGCCTCCAGCTCCCAGTTCTTCCCCCAGGTATAGCAAAAAGTTTGTCCACAGAAAGTAGGTCAACAAGAGAAACCAGGAGATGAGTATCAACACATGGATCTCATCAATGAGAAATGCATTGATTGGGTCTTTGATATAACACAACATAGCCTTAAAAGCATTGCAAAAAGGCAGAGAGACGAACTACGTGGCAATTAGCCGCAGTTATATTGGAACATCTTGGACGCTCCCCTGAAGCGAGGGGATGCTGTTGTTACTTTTTCAGTCTATTATTTACATGATATGCTTCCAAACACGTCAAACTCCACAATTTTGATCACTCCAGACAGAAGGTCAAACATAAAAGCAGTATAAAACATCTGGAAACTTTCAAAATAAAAGTTACATGCAGGCAAACCAACATAATTTCCTGTTAAACACCCCATAAATGATGTATGTCGATGATGTAAACATAACAGAAAGCAAACCACAGACCTTTTCTGATGCATGCAGCTATCTTTCTCCTTGCTTATTATTGTGTGGACTTCTGAAATCATGTGTGGTGTTGCAATTCTCCCATGATTTTGTGACCTCATGAGATCAGCTGTGTGGGACGCTTGTGCTCCTAAAATTGCTTTTGTTGGGAATGAGCTTGCAGGTAGAATGCCGCTATTGTGTTATGCTACTGCTTTCACGGCCAGTGTAAAAAAGGGACCAGGTTCAGTTAAGTGCAGCACATGCTTCAATAAAATAAGCTAACTGTGTTTAAGCAAGTAGTGAAAACGGTTCAAATTGGCTGCCACATTTAAACCAATCATTCTCCATCATTTTGTTCATCTTTAAATGCCTTTATGACTCCTAAAATGCTAAACCGGGTTAACGCACGGAAGAGTTTGTGTAGAATGTAATCAAAGAGTAAAAAGGTTAGGCTTTCGTTTATTAAAGGAACCACAAAAATGGTTTGTTGCTGCTCCCAGAAAGTGTATAGCTTCAAGGATAACCACAAACACCAACAAAACATTGTTTCTCTTTAAACAAGAAAACTTTAGTAACTTTTTTCTGAAAACCAAAGCAACCCTAATTTTAAAACTTTATGGTTAACAGCTGTGGACAAGATCCTGCTTGTCCTGAAGGACTCAGGAGGTTCACCCCACAATCAGACCACTGCCAGCGGTCCTGCCATGCCATCTGGGATCTGATCAAAGTGATTTCCTTAATGAAAATCTCAACATGCAGATGAGGAGGTCATCTGGGATAAGAAGCAGTTGTGTTGCTGGCAGAGACAATGGTCAGCAGGAGGTCCTGTCAAGTGCCAGTTTAGACCCCTTCAACCCTCGTAAATAAGACAGGAAAGGCGGCCTCTGGTCATTTTCACAGCAGGACAGAACTGGATTATTTGTGTGGGTGTTTGCATGTGCAGCATGTGTTGTGGGAGCAGGTGTGAGAGCAGTCTGCATATTCAGAGTGAGGAGTTGTTAATTGGTGCCTCAGGTGACACCACAGACTTCTGGTCAAAACTGTAAATCCTCAGTGGATCAGACAGGACAGCAGCTTTTTCTGAGCCATCCAACTGGACAGGTTGTGATAGAGTTTCACTGATGCTCATCATAGAAACGTATCCCTCACAACACTCCTTCACCGTTACTCTTCAATTTCCACAGACTGTTGAGCCTCCTGTACTTCAGACACATTGAACTTAAGTGTTTGTTTTCTCTCAGATACTTTAGTAAAGTTGGTCGTGTGATTTAGAATTATTTCAATGGAAGAATGTTTGAATGTGTCTTCATTGAATGGTTGATTACAAGTTAAAAAGAAATGCTTAACAGAGTCTCCCATTATCTGGCAAAATTAACACTTCTTTGTTGGTAGGAATGAACGACCTTGGCAGCAAATTGGTAAATTTTCAGATTTGTGAGCATGTGGAAAGAGAAATAAAATTCTTCTAAAAATATGGCGTTTTATTCTTTCTGCGTTGTGGGTCTGCAGAAAAAAACATTGCACTTGTTTAAATACAGTAGCAGTGGCTTAAGTAAAAAAGTATCTAGAAGCTGGTGTCTACTGTGTTTTGTTGCACCATCATAACTATTATTAACCGAGGTAAAACATAGCTGGATGAATCATGATGTAAAGGTTAGCAATTGGAAGAAGAATTGGACTTTAACAAGAGCCTGAGCATGTCGTTTCAGAAGTTGTTTTTTTCCAAACATTTTATCATTTTACAGTTAAAGTAATTATTTTACTTTTTAACTTTTTACTAAGTGTTTCATGTACTTTCTGTTGCCTATTTAAGCTATTTGTTTCACTGATGTGAGAATAAAGAATTACAGTTTTTTTATCACAGCTTGTTACATCTAAGTATCCCCAAAAGGTTAGCCACATTTCATGCAGTAACGTGTGGTTAAGTTAACTGCTGGGATTTTAGACTCCATCTCTTCTGTCAGCGGTGGTTCTTATTGCACATAAAGTCAGCTGTTAGATCTAACGAGGTTGTGTACATGCCTCTTCATTTGTATGCAGCTATGGAGAGTTCCTCCTCAACTGAAAGCTGGTTTCACATTGACCAAAACCCCTGCAGTTCAGCTACTCAGATTTTCTCATGCTTTGTTGTCTTTTGTTTAAACATTTAAAACAAACACTTTTTTTCTGTTTGGTTGCGTCTTCTTTTACCTCCTAAAGTCTTGCTCGGGTCACAAGTGTGTTTCTGTGTAAAATGATAATGAATATCTCATCAGTTGTAGGTTGATTTTTGAAAAACGTTTGTCAGGGGTAAAACTTTTCACTTTCTTCAAGATTGGTGAGCTAACAGCTAGTTTTATGCTAACCTTAAATGGCTTTGATCTCTTAAATTTCAAAGTGATTTATGCAGCATTTTTTATTTAACATTTTCACTTGCAGTCCATATGAAACTATTGACATAAAATTTGTGGTTTACAAGATTGATGATGATGATAAAGATGATGATGACTGTTACGGCTGCCGCCTGTCCGACCCAGTAGTGCACCAGAGATTGACACTGCTCCATCTGCAGCACCACAGACAGATCCTTCTCTAGCTCCGTTCACTTCAGCACCTTGGACAGAGGCACGGCAGAATGCATCTCTACCCTCCCCCTTCCTTCAGAATTCGGTGCAGCTACCGGATATCAGTCCTGATTACAGGATGTGGCGGTCTACAAAAGCCTGCGCCTTTCAGTCATATGGGGGGACACAATGCTGTGCTATCATCCTGGCCACATTGAACCAGCTAAGAGGAGCTTAGCTACAAGTGCAAACTCATGTTTTAAATCAAGTAGAGGAGTTTGCGTCGTTAGCTTGTAGGTGGCCTCAAGCTCATTGATTCAACTCAGAGGAGTTGATATCTGTTTTAGACAGGTGTGAGAAGAGCTTTAAGCCCTCATATTTCCAGGTTGAATGAACACAATGGGGTTATGTTCCATAAGCGGGATGCTGGAGTTCTAAGGAGTTAAAAGCTCAGGTTGTTTCATTTCTGGTGAGTCCAGTTTCAGTTTGCAGATGTTTATTTGAATAACCCTTTTTAGTTAGGTTGCTATTTTGTTCAGTATTTTAACCAGATGATTACTCGTTAGAAGTGAGAAGTCTTTATTTTGTATTTTATTAGTCTAATAAATTGGTTGTTGGAAGACATGTTTGACTTTACCTAAAAGTCTGTTGCTTTCCTTGTAGAGGAAACCTTCACCCCTACTTCACACTGGAAGCATCATCAGAGGAGAATGGCTGCAGAATGGTTTATTCACAAGTTTTGTTGCATGCCATTACACCAGGTGAATCTTGGCCAAGGAGCAACTTCTCTGCTCTGCTCCTCGCTGGACTCATGAGATCACAAAATCCTTCAGGACTTCAAAGGTCACATTTTGTTTATGCCATCTGCCATTAAACCAAAAAAGAAGGAGATCACATTTAATGTCATATATGATGCTTTTTCTCTCCACTGCCAGGATTAAAGCCATGAAAAACACATGCTGCACTTCTGGAACAATGCAATGAGTAAATAAGCTGTTAGATCACTTGTATTGATGTAATCTACATGAAATCGGATTACAGCAATGGAATTTTTTTTTGATTATCAGGAATTTTACACTGAAATTGTATGTGATTGGTTCTGGTAAATAACTCCATGACTGTAATCATCTGGGATGAAACTGTCATGGGTGTAAAAGTTTAAAAGAAACAACAGCATATTACAATAGTGCCATCTCTAACATCTTTACATCCAGTCTTATGTTCACAATCCAACTTAACAGACCATGAAGAACTTTCAAAATATCCCTCAGATGCATCTCTCGTAATCCAAGTTGGCATCCAAAGGTTAGCTTCAAGCCAGAAGGTGAAGGGTTGCCCACCTTCTGCTCGGGCAAAGCCATGCTTATCATGGGCAGCAGTAGCTCAGGAGGTAGAGCGGTTTGTTCAGTAACACTTGCCTACTAGTGGTGGTCGAACAGACCGGTGGCGCCAGTGTTCGGCAGCATAGCTTTCATTAGTGCGACCCAGGGCAGCTGTGGCTAGCTCATCATCACCGGCATGTGAACGTGTGAATGACTGATTGTGTTGTGAAGTGCCTTGGGCAGTTGCAGAACCCTAAAAAGGCGCTATACAAATACAGGCCACTTACCTATGGACAGGTCGGAAGGGCTGCCCTCTAAAATCATGTCTGTAGTGCAACCCAGCTGCAGCACCAACGACATTCGTGAACAAAAAAGTCTAACGTGGAACTTGCTTCTGCAAACTGAGTAAGAATGATTTTAACCCTTTGATGCATAATGGTCACTACAGTGGACAGGTACTCAAAATTGTTATTTATTTATTTTTGCTATTAAGCACAGCTGTTGAAGACTTTTGCATGTGAGCCCCTCCATTTGGACTTCAGTAAGTCAAGCCAACATATTTCATGTTCAGAATGCACATTGTCCACTGAGCTGGACATGTAATAAATTATTTGTAAATTAACAAAATGTTACAAAAAATATTTGTTGAAATTTGTTTCATTCACACCTAAAGATGAATGAAAAAAATTGTTTAAAAAATCATGGTTGAAGATTTCATAATTCATGCATCAAAGGGTTAATTGGTGGAGCACTCCTTGTTTCAGGCCCACAGTATGTCTAAACGTCTCCTGTGTGCATATGTCATCTATTGGCATTTTTTGGACTGACAAATATTGTTTGGAAAATATTTTGTATATTGCCCAACCTTAGTGTAATATATATATATATATTATATATATATATATATATATATATATATATATATATATTTTTTTTTTTTTTTTTTTTTTTTTTTTTTTGAACAGAGGCTGTTTCTACAGGTGGTAAGATAGTAACTAAATATGACCAGAGGGGCCCTAAAGTCCCAATAACACTCATTAACATAACTCCCTACTTTGACCCTGTGCTGTCTGAGTTGTACCACTTGTTAACTTTACACACATATGCAGCACACAGCACCTTTGAAAACTCTGGTTCCTTTTAATGTTCAACTCTCCTGCAGTATTTAATGTTGTTGAAAGTAGTTTTCAGATGGTTTTTGTGTGTGTGTGTTGGGGTTTACTTGAGGAAGGTCAGAGGTGTTATTTTAACAGTTATGATGGGTTTATGTGCAAAAACAGATAAAAAGCTATTTTTGATCCAAAATCAAACTTTTTTTTTCGACTAATGCCACCTGACGTGAGAGTTATCTGATTTTTGCTAGTGAACTCTTCAATTCTTGAACACACCATGCTGTTGTGTACAAGCGATCACATTAGATTGGTGTGTTTAAACACCATGAATCATTGTTTACTCCAGAGTCGACTGCAAAGCTGCTGATTAAAAACTCTGAATCTGAAAATGAGTGTGCGGAAACGAAACCTGGCACACAACTAAAGAAACCAACAAAGGCAGACAAAGTTCTGACAGAGAACGAGTGAGTAAATGAAATCAGAAAGTTTTTTCAATCATTCTGCTGAATGAAAACAACGACACAAATCAGGAGAAAGGAAACAATGGAAGCAGTTAAAGGATGCAAAACACAAAACTAAATCAATAAAACATGTTTCCTAAATGAGCCCAACACAATGCAGAATCATAAAATACGAACAAAAAGACTAAAACATAAAAAGAACCTCAATCCATAACTCAAAAATCAATAGACTGTGACATTAAGAGGTGCAACTCCTCCAAATGTTATCTTTTTGAAGTTTATTCCTTGTCACGTTATTATTTATCTAGAAATTACAGTCTCCTTGCTCATTTAAATTGCCACATTGCAAAAGATATTCAGTTACGGGGTAGTAGCTCAACAGGTTGGGCGGGATGTCCAGTAATCGGAAGGTTGCGGGTTCGATCCTGGCTCTGGACAGAGAATTCTGCTGTTGTGTCCTTGGGCAAGACACTTAACCCACCTTGCCTGCTGGTGGTGGTCGGAGGGACCGGTGGTGCCTGTGCTCGGCAGCCTCGCCTCTGTCAGTGCGCTCCGGGGCAGCTGTGGTTACATTGTAGCTCATCATCATCAGTGTGTGAATGTGTGTGTGTGAATGGATGAATGATACACTGTAGTGTAAAGCGCTTCGGAGTCCTTACTCTGAGAGGCGCTATACAAGTGCGGGTCATTCATTCATTTCATTTACAATTCTGGCCATCAAATGTGAGCTCAGCTTTATTTTCTCCTTCTGCAGGCTGCAGCCATCACAGTAAACCTTGTGTTACAACAGAAGCATGGACTGCCACAAGCCGCCGTGCACTCTCTGCTAATTCACCATTTGTTTGTCCCGGCAGGGACGCATTGAGCACACAGCATACTCCAGCAGAAAGAGGAAGGGATCACTATGCAGCTGGCTCAACAAGCTGGATTTGACTCCAATTATGTTCAAGTTCCAGGTATCATACTTCTGATTATTTTTGTTTGACAGACTTAGCTGGGAAGCATGATCAGCAGGACAACTGCTTAAGATTATTAATAAATTAAAAAAAAATCAGTTTGTTGACATTTGCTTTTGCTTGTTGACTTGATCTGACAGAAAAAAAAAAGTGAAACATAAGTTCATTTTTCATAGATCTTTTTCACAACACTTAAAAACATTTTGCAGCATGTAAACTTATTTCTGCTAAAGAGTGTTTACTTTTCACAAGATACGTGACTCTAGATGCTCAAGTTTTAAATGTGGTAAAGACTGTCAGTGTACCTTTATGTTTTATTGTGGAATCGCTGGATTTTTAATAAGCTGTTGCTACTTTTGTATACCTACAGTGTAATCTTCCTTTTTGGTAGGTTAGGAATGTAGTGATGCACTTTGAATTGTCTTTGTGTTTGAAATGTGCTAAATGAGCCTAAGTCACGCCCATCTACTTCCGGACCACGTGTCCCTGGAAGAACACAAAAATTAATGCAAGTCAATGAGGCTAAAAATGCTATTTTCCAATTCCGTTTCTTATGTGCCATCCATCCATCCATTCATCCATTTTCAGCTGCTTATCCGGGGTTGGGTCGTGAGGGCAGCAGCCTAAGCCGAGAGGCCCAGAATGCCCTCTCCCCAGCTACTTGGGCCAGCTCCTCCAAGGAAATCCCTCCAGTGTGTCCTGAGTCTCCTCCCAGTTGCATGTGCCTGGAAAACCTTACCAGGGAGACATCCACAAAACAACCTGACCAGATGCCTGAGCCGCGTCAACTGGTTCCTCTCAACATGGAGGAGCAGCGTATCTACTCTGAGCCCCTCCCGGATGATCGAGCTTCTCACCCTATCTCTAAGGGAGAGCACAACTGATCTCGTTCTTTTGGGCACTACCCAAAGATCCTGACTATAGGTGAGTGTAGGAAGGTAGATCAACCAGTAAATCAAGAACTTTACCTTCCAGCTCTGTTTTTTCTTCACCACGATAGATCGGTACAACCCGCATAGCTGCAGACACCGTTTTGAGCCAAGGATTTCACATGTGATGTCCATGAATTCTAAAGACACATTTTGATGCCAAGTATGAGCTTGTTTTCGAAAGGGGGGAAATTTTGGATTTTGTGGGAAAATACGTCCAGAACTAAGAATGCATTTCATCAAAGTGATGTCATAGAACCAGACACGGAGAAAATCAGAGGGAAAATGGCTGTAAGTACTACAAACATCATATCCTTCCTTCAGGAGGAAAGAACCACCATGAATGTGACCATGTGGTAAGTAGCAGCTATGCTAGGCGAGAGGAGCTTCTGATGTGACGTTATATATGTGTCTGATTTGTAGTCATGCTAACCACGAACTTTTACAAGCTGATGAATCTCAAAGTACAGGACAAGCATGTTCGAAACACCCATCCATTACTTTTAATTTAAACAGATTAGAAAATAGCTTTTTTTTTTACCCCCGTTGACTTGCATACATTTTTTCGTTCTTCCGTGGACCCATGAGCTGACCGGAAAGGGAGGAGACGTAGGCTCCCCATTTGTGTTGCTATAAGCTAACCAGAAAAATGCCGAGATGAAAGGGCACATGTCGCCACCTACTGTACCAGGGTGGAATGAATTTCATTTGAGATTTTGATTTTCTAACGTACATGTAAACTTAGAATGACTTAGATGTGCATGTAAACAGAGTGAGCTACTCTACAATGTCACTGATTTTTGTCATTGAACTTTTATATCAAATTCAATATCCTGATGCTGCAATCCCTATAGGTGTCGTCACTTGTTGTCGTCAGCTCCTGGTAGCAAATGCAGGAGTGTGAAAACAGCCTTTACAAGTAAAAATCTTAGGAACAAGTACATTTTTATAAAACTAGGGGTTTCTTTTCAAAGGTTTAATTTTCTTTACCAAGAATGAAAGAGTAACATTTGAACCCCGGTTTCTGTGTAGAAACAGCAAACAGGGATATTTTGGTTTTTTGCTTTGGGTGAACACTCACAATTCTTCGAATGAATGGAGACATTACAGATCAGACAGCACACGGGGGAATATGTCACGCCAGAAAGTCACAGGTGGGCACGTGACAAGTCATTAAGTCTCTGCTCTGTCCCCGTGTAGTAGGCAAGGCCCTGGGTCAAATGGTTACTGTGACTGCAGAAGTGTAGCGGAGACAGACAGTGATCATAACAGGCCAAATGGGCAGGTCTAATGGTGCAGCAGGCTGCAATTACAGGCTTTTTTGACAGCTGCTCACCTCCACTCGGGCTCACCGACGATGGAACGAAACCAACGACTATCCTGTGGAGGACATTGTTAGCACTCGAAGAGTTATCTCCTAGGTCTCACTGTAGAAAACGATGGTCCACCACACATAATTTAAGGGCATCACTGCACAGAAACAAATTCATGCTTTATGGGCAAAAGCCCTTTTTCATGGTAGTCAATAAGTATTTGGGTAATATCAAGTCTCATTTTGAAACTTTCATCCTTTGTTTTAAAGGAATGGTTCAAATCTTTTAACCTAAAGGTTGTGAACAGTTAGCTTGATTAACAACCTCAGCTGGCAGAAACAGGGATTAGTTCTGCATGTTCGCAAACGGATAATCAAATAATAACAATAACTTCAGTAAATAATCACTTTAGATGTATATTAATTCAAAGCTGCTTAAATGAACACTTTAAACTGCCATTAATTTCATATCAAACATCTTTTATAACATATGAATAACATAACCAGAGATAACATAACAGAAATAATAGACTCTGAACTAGAGCTGCTACAGACAGCTACAAATTTTTTTATATAAAATTCTACAAAAATAACCTGCATGCAAAATTATTAATATTAAAATTATTCTTTGTAAAGCTGAGTCATAGCAGTCTAATCCAAAATTCAAGACTCAAGATTCAAAGATTCTACATTGCTATTGCGTCTACGGTAGCCACATGCATCTAAAAGGATATATGTCATCAACCACTTCTAGTTGTCAATCCAGCAATCATGACTGTTCTTTTATTTTGTATTCTTTTCTGTATTCTAATCAACTGATAATTTATATATATATATATATATATATATATATATATATATATATATATATATATGTGAGCAACGACCAAAGCCCTGCTGTGACCAATCACTAGTCAGTTATTCCAATCTATTACTGTTTTATTGTAAACGTCCCCCTTTGAATATTCCCTCTCACCTTCTGTTATCATAATGGGAAGCTAAATGTGAGGACACATCTCTTATAGGTCATAATCTACACATCTGGGGAGAAAGCAATTTCGAGCCATCAGTTGACAGTGGGGATATTTCTCTGGGTATCATTTTTCCAAAGTACATCATCAAAATACTAATTGTGCTGTTCTAGAAATTTTCACAGCTCCAATCCATCTGTGAGCAGTACATTAAATAAATAGACGGTTCTTCCTCTGAAAACTCCCCCTGCAAATGTTCCCTGGGGTTATGCACCACATCTGTCTGCTAAGAGGGCAGTGTGTCCTCCTACTGAATTACTCTGCAGCACTTAAAGAGCATCCATTCTTTCTCTGCAGGAGAAACCTGCCCACTCCCTGCCTTTCCAACTGGCTGCAGATTGTTACTGTTGATGAAGAGTGTTTTCTTTTTCTTTCCCTGTGTATGGCAGGAGCTGCTTACGGTGTGTGTTCAGCTCATTTAAGTCGATGAAATTATGAACATGAAAGTAATGCTGCAGAATTTGATCATGCAACCTCAGGCCAAAATGGACTAAATGTACCCTCTCCTAATAAAGTCGTATTTGAAAATATTTATTGACCTTTGATTTTCTTGCAGTTTGTACAAAATCAAATATTAAATAATTCACAATACTTGCCAAGGATGCTATCTGCAATATCTTAAGTACACTTTAACTGCTTTCATGCAAACTACTGGCAGAAAGCGTTTAAAAATGTAAAAGGAAGAAAGTCTACATGTTTAACTTGCATTTTTATCAGCCAAATTGCATCAGATTTTGAAGTTTTATGCAAATTTCAATGTGTCAGGACATGCTGGTGAGTGGATCGGAGGTGAGGATCCAAATGCTGGGGAGAAGGCAGACATGCAGGCAGAAAGATTTTTAGAGGGAATTTAATCATGGACACACGGGACATGCAAACAATGAGGCAACAAGAGACACGGAACTGGAGGGGTTTAAATACAGGAGGACTGGGAGCTGATTGGGAAACGAGAGGCAGGTGGGAGTAATCAACAGAGACACAGGCTGAACCAAATGGGGAGACAGGACAGGGTGTGACACAATGCACATTTCACTGTTGAGCCTGCTTTTGAAATAATGTACAATAATTATTTTTTTTATGATTCTGGTGCACACAATACGTTTGTTATTGATACTTCTGTATTTAGAATTATTTTAAAAACTGACAAAGAACGTTGATCTAATTAATGCAAATGTAATTAAGGTTAGCTAACCAAAAAGTTTAAATAAAATGGCAGCCTTATCGTGGTGGAGGAGTTTGAGTGCCCTAATGATCCTAGGAGCTATGTTGTCTGGGGCACTTAGTGCCCCTGGTAGGGTCTCCCATGACAAATTGGTCTTAGGTGAAGGGTGAGACAAAGAACGGTTCGAAGGATCTTTCATGGCGGTTAAAACGAAGAGTCGGAGTACCCGGCCCGGAGGGTTACCGGGGTCCCACCCTGGAGCCAGGCCTGGGGTTGGGGCCCGTGAGCGAGCGCCTGGTGGCCGGGATTTCGCCCATGGGGCCCGGCCGGGCCCAGCCCGAACCGGATACATGGGCTTGTCCAACTGTGGACCCACCACCCGCAGGAGGAACATGAAGGGTCAGGTGCAATGCGAATCGGGTGGCAGACCAAGGCGGGAGCCTTGGCGGTCCAATCCCCGGACAAGAAAACTAGTTTTTGAGACATGGAACGTCACCTCGCTGGCGGGGAAGGAGCCGGAGCTTGTGGCAGAGGTTGAGCGGTACCGGCTAGATATAGTCGGACTCACCTCGACACATTGCATTGGCTCTGGAACCCGAGACCTGGAGAGGGGTTGGACACTCTACTTTGCTGGAGTTGCTCCGGGTGAGAGGTGGAGGGCTGGGGTTGGCTTTTTGTTAGCCCCGAGACTCTCTGCCTGTGTGTTGGGGTTTACCCCGGGGGACAAGAGGGTAGCTTCCTTGCGCCTTCGGGTCGGGGAACGGGTCCTGACTGTTGTTTGTGCTTATGGGCCAAATATCAGTTCAGAGTACCCACCCTTTTTGGAGTCCCTGGGACGAGTGCTAGATAGTGCTCCATCAGGGGACTCCATTGTCCTGCTGGGGGACTTCAATGCTCACGTGGGCAATGACAGCTTGACCTGGAGGGGTGTGATTGGGAGGAACGGCCCACCTAATCTGAACTCGAGCGGTGTTTTGTTATTGGACTTCTGTGCAAGCCGCAGTTTGGCCATAACGAACACCATGTTCGAACATAAGGATGCCCACCGGTACACTTGGTACCAGGGCAGCCTAGGTCACAGGTCGATGATAGATTTTGTAGTCGTATCATCTGACCTGCGGCCGTATGTTTTGGACACCCGAGTGAAGAGAGGGGAGGAGCTGTCAACTGATCACCACCTGGTGGTGAGTTGGATCAGATGGCAAGGGAACATGCCGCGTAGACCTGGCAGACCCAAACGCATAGTGAGGGTCTGCTGGGAACGCCTGGCAGAAGAACCTGTCAAGACGGTCTTCAACTCCCACCTCCGGCAGAGCTTTGACCACGTCCCGAGAGCAGTGGGGGACATTGAGTCCGAGTGGGCCTTGTTCCACTCTGCGATTGTCGAGGCGGCTGTTGCTAGCTGTGGTCGTAAGGTGGCCGGTGCCAGTCGTGGTGGCAACCCCCGTACCCGCTGGTGGACACCAGAGGTTCGGGGAGCCGTCAGGCTGAAGAAGGAGGCCTACAGGGCGTGGCTGGTCTGTGGGTCTCCGGAGGCAGCAGACAGGTACCGGATAGCCAAGCGGGGTGCAGCAATGGCAGTTGCCGAGGCAAAATCTCGGGCGTGGGAGGAGTTTGGTGAGGCCATGGAGAAAGACTATCGATCGGCTCCAAAGAGGTTCTGGCAATCTGTCCGGCGCCTCAGGAGAGGAAGGCAGCAACTCGCTCACACTGTTTACAGTGGGGATGGGGAGCTGCTGACGTCAACTGAGGCTATAGTCGGACGGTGGAAGGAATACTTTGAGGAGCTCCTCAATCCCACCAATGCGCATTCCGAGGAGGAACCAGAGCTGGGAGGCCTGGGGATGGACTGTCCGATCTCGGGGCAGAAGTTGCTGAGGTAGTCAAACAACTACACAGCGGCGGAGCCCCGGGGGCGGATGAGGTTCGTCCTGGGTATCTCAAGGCTATGGATGTTGTGGGGCTGTCATGGTTGACACTTCTCTGCAACATTGCGTGGTCATCGGGGGCAGTTCCTAGGGAGTGGCAGACCGGGGTGGTGGTCCCCATCTTTAAGAAGGGTGACCTGAGGGTGTGTTCCAACTATAGGGGGATCACACTCCTCAGCCTCCCTGGAAAGGTCTACGCCAAGGTACTGGAGAGGAGGTTCCGATCGATAGTTGAATCTCAGATAGAGGAGGAGCAATGTGGTTTTCGTCCTGGCCGTGGAACTGTGGACCAGCTCTATACCCTTGCAAGGGTGATGGAGGGGGCATGGGAGTTTGCCCAACCAATCCACATGTGCTTTGTGGATTTGGAGAAGGCTTATGACCGTGTCCCCAGGGGCACCCTGTGGGGGACGCTCCAGGAGTATGGGGTGGGTGGCTTTCTGTTAAGGGCCATTCAGTCCCTTTACCAGAGGAGCGTGAGTTTGGTCCGCATAGCCGGTAGTAAGTCGGACCTGTTCCCAGTGAGGGTTGGACTCCACCAGGGCTGCCCTTTGTCACCGGTTCTGTTCATCACTTTTATGGACAGAATTTCTAGACGCAGCCGTGGTGTGGAGTGTGTCGAGTTTGGTGGCAGGAGAATCTCGTCTCTGCTTTTTGCGGATGATGTGGTCCTCCTAGCTTCATCCAGCTCTGACCTTCAGCTCTTGCTGGGTAGGTTTGCGGCCGAATGTGAAGCGGCTGGGATGAGGATCAGCACCTCCAAATCTGAGACCATGGTTCTCGACCGGAAAAGGGTGGCTTGCCACCTCCGGGTCGGGGGAGAGGTCCTACCTCAAGTGGAGGAGTTTAAGTATCTCGGGGTCTTGTTCACGAGTGAGGGTAGGAGGGATCGGGAGATCGACAGGCGGATTGGTTCGGCGTCTGCAGTGATGCGGACGCTGAGCCGGTCTGTCGTGGGGAAGAGGGAGCTGAGCCAGAAAGCCAGGCTCTCGATTTACCGGTCGATCTACGTCCCAATCCTCACCTATGGTCATGAGCTTTGGGTAATGACCGAAAGAACGAGATCGCGGATACAAGCGGCCGAAATGAGTTTCCTCCGTAGGGTGGCCGGGCTCAGCCTTAGAGATAGGGTGAGGAGTTCGGACATTCGGGAGGGACTCGGAGTAGAACCGCTGCTCCTCCGGATCGAAAGGAGCCAGTTGAGGTGGTTTGGGCATCTGGTCAGGATGCCTCCTGGACGCCTCCCCGGGGAGGTGTTTCGGGCATGTCCTGCCAGCAGAAGGCCCCCGGGTCGACCCAGGACACGTTGGAGAGGTTACATCTCCAATCTGGTCCGGGAACGCCTTGGGGTCCTGCCGGAGGAGCTGGTGGACAAGGCCGGGGAGAGGACGGCCTGGAGCTCCCTAATTGGGATGCTGCCCCCGCGACCCGGACCCGGATAAGCGGAGGAAGACGAAGACGAAGACGAAGAGTAAATAGAAACATATAATGGGTTGAAAGGAAAGGTTTAATGACTCTAAGAATATTTAAAGTTGAGCTTGTTCAAAGGAAGAGTTGGACTCCACCAAGGCTGACCGTTATCACCGATTCTGTTCATAACTTTTATGGACAGGATTTCTAGGTGCAGCCAAGGTGTTGAGGGGATCCATTTTGGTGGCCTGAGGATCAGGTCTCTGCTTTTTTGCAGATGATGTGGTCCTGTTGGCTTCATCAGAACGTAATCTTCAGCTTTCGCTGGAACGGTTTGCAGCAGAGTGTGAAGCAGCTGGGATGAGAATCAGCTCCTCTAAATCTGAGACCGTGGTCTTGAATTGAAAAAGGGTAGAATGCCTTCTCCAGGTCAGGGATGAGTTCCTGCCCCAAATGAAGGAGTTTAAGTATCTCGGGGTCTTCATGAGTGATGGAAGGAAGGAACGTGAGATCGAGGGGCAGCTTGGTGCTGTATCTGCAGTGATGTGGTCTGTTGTGGTGAAGAGAAAGCTGAGTCAGAAGGCGAGGCTCTTGATTTACCGGTCGATCTTATGTTGCTACCTTCACCTATGGTCATGAGCTTTGAGTGACCAAAAGAATGAGATCGCAGATACAAGTAGCCAAAATGTGTTTTTTCCTCAGTGTGTCAGGGCTCTCCCCTAGAGGTAGGGTGAGAAGCTCGGTCATCCAGAAGGTGCTTGGAGTAGACCTGCTGCTCCTCCACATTGAGAGGAGCCAGCTGAGATGGGTTAGGCATCTAGTCAGGATGCCTCCTGGATGCCTCCCTGGTGAGGATTTCCAGGCATGTCCAACAAGGAGGAGACCTAAAGGAAGACTCAGGACACTCTGAAGGGAGCATATCTCTCGGCTGGCTAGGGAATGCTTTAGGATTCTCCCAAAGGAGCTGGACAGGTGGCTGGGGAGAGGGAAGTCTGGGCCTGTCTGCCTAGGCTCCTGCCCCCGCGACCCGACTACGGATAAGCGGCTGAAAATAGATGGATGGATGCATTTAAAATAAAATTAGAATTAAGATTTTAAAAAGTAACAAAGATAGAGGTTTCTTTCCAAATGCTGGTCAGACTCTGATCCTATCTGAGCCATGGCCTCAGTGTTAAAAAGCACTCTTAATAGTGAGTGTGTATCTTGTCCAGTGACCCAGAGTGCAGCATTCCCCACCACAAACTGGACTTTTTCGTGCCAATTATTCAATAGATAATATCTGTGGTGACTGTCTGAATGGAGGGTTCATTACCACATTGAACCTGAACCACCATTAGCTTCTCAGTAGTAAGGTTACATACATACTCAATATTGCATTTCAGTGGGATGACCTTGGGGGTTGTGGTTTAACACACCGCCTCTCACAGCTGCACTAAAGTCTTCACGCATCTATTAGAAAAGTCAGTGGGTCACACTCTGCACGGGCATTATTTCCACATTAAACGCCGATCTGCTCTCGTGCACCTACTGTCTCAGGTCGTTTGTTATTCCACAGACAGCCATATTCTCCGCACAGGGAATCTAGGGCGTCGGGCTACACCTTCTTCATATTTCCTTTTAATTCTCAGCCTGGAGGAATAGGCTGGTGTGATTTTCAAACGGACAGAATAACGCGAACATTAAATCCCCACTGTGCTGTAATATCCCTATAAGAACCTGTGTTACTCCAATTGTGTCACATCTGTGGTTCGATAGGCACGCAGATTAATTTGTTAGTTCAAACAGGTGGTTGTATGTTTTTTGTTTTTTTATTTTTTTTTCTGTTTTGGAAACGGTTAAGGCCTCCATCCTTTTTTAGGTGATAATGTTTCTGTCTGTGTATATGAATGTGTTCCTCACCAAGTGGATGGATTAAATAAAAACTCTCAATGTCTTTATTTAATGTGTATTTCAAACTGGTTAAGTTTTGCAGTCAAATTAGTTCAGTATGTCCACCCCTGTCCTCTACACCTATTTCTTGCATTAACCATCAATAGAAAATAGACAGGAAATGCTCAGATCAGCAAAGTCAGACAGATCTACATCACACTGAAAATTTACACCAATGGACTTAGCTCTCGACAGGGAAGGCTGCACTGATTTAAAGTTCAGGAGAGAGCAGCTAGTAGCACCTAGTAGGAGCTTACAGTTAGCATTAGCAACTCCTTCAGGCTTGTGTTCTTTGTGAAGATAAAATATAATAGTTGCATAGCAAACAAAGTGAGAGGTAGAGTTGTGTTGTTATTAGCCAATCAGAGGCGAGACGTCCACAACCTATCTTCTGCTCACCTCTACTCTGGGTCACTTCTAGTTCCTGAAACAGGAGCATTAGAGCTTTTTCTTCACAGAGATTGACTCACAGGGCTTTCATTTAAACTACTGATAACTGCAAATCTTTTGAAAAAAACTTTTAACTTAGTCTTTAATCAGATTCAAGAAGACCACTACAGCAAAAGTAGCTAAAACTCTATGTGAGTCTTTCACAATCACAACACATACTTCAGATATCCAATTATAGCATAAAATCACACATTACATCATTTTCCAGATCTGACCACATTTCTTGGCATGAGCCGAGGTTAATTTGAAACTCTGGCACAAAGGATCAGTGGGATCCCTGAATGCTGGTCCTGTAATTATGTTGATAGTTTCAGTCATCTGCCCCAAAGACAAAACGCTGGCATCGCTCCCTGAAGAAGTGCTTGAAAAGAAGCTGAGTGAAACAGTTCTTGAGTCCTTCTTCTCTTTTAAAAACAGCGTTTACTACATGAGGGACCTCCCCTCCTGTGCTGCCTAGCTTTTGTCTGGCAGAGAGAGAAGCAGACACGTCGGTGTCTTGTTTCTTCCTCCAAGCTGTATCTGTTTTGTTGGAAGTCTCTAGAACTCAATTTCAAAGTCATTTAAAGCTTGTCTGAAGGATGAGTGAGAAACAGAGGTGTAAAATGTGCCCTCGTGTTCCTTCAACACAGGGCCGGATTATCATTGCAGGGGCCCCTGGGCACAATGTGATTAGCCCCCCCCCCCCCCCCCCCCCCCCCACACACACACACACACACACACAACTGCAGTTAAAGAGATCCCACTGTCAAAGTACAACAGAACGTAAAGATCTAAATGATCTAAAAAAAATTATACAGTTATTGACAAGTTTGCAAAGATTAAATATCTGCATGCTTTTTGTTTGTCTCCTGTCTCCTTCCTCATCTGGTCTCCTGTTTCCTTCCTCCACTTGTCTCTTGTCTCCTTCCTCATCTTGTCTCCTGTTTCCTGCCTCCTCTTGTCTCCTGTCTCCTTCCTCCTCTTGTCTCCTGTGTCCTTCCTCCTCTTATCTCCTGTTTCCTTCCTCCTCTTATCTCCTGTTTCCTTCCTCATCTTGTCTCCTGTTCCTCTCCTCCTCTTGTCTCCTGTTTCCTTCCTCCTCTTGTCTTCTGTCTCCTTCCTCCTCTTGTCTTCTGTCTCCTTCCTCCTCTTGTCTCCTTCCTCATCTTGTCTTCTGTCTCATTCCTCCTCTTGTCTCCTTCCTCCTCTTGTCTCCTGTGTCCTTCCTCATATTGTCTACTGTTTCCTTCCTCCTCTTGTCTCCTGTCTCCTTCCTCCTCTTATCTCCTGTCTCCTTCCTCCTCTTGTCTCCTGTGTCCTTCCTCATATTGTCTACTGTTTCCTTCCTCCTCTTGTCTCCTGTCTCCTTCCTCCTCTTATCTCCTGTTTCCTTCCTCCTCTTACCTCCTGTGTCCTACCTCCTCTTGTCTCCTGTCTCCTCCCTCCTCTTGTCTCCTATTTCCTTCTTCGTCTTGTCTCCTGTCTTCTTCCTCCTCTTGTCTCCTATTTCCTTCCTCATCTTGTCTCCTGTCTCCTACCTCCTCTTGTATCCTGTCTCCTTCCTTCTCTTGTCTCCTGTTTCCTTCCTCCTATTATCTCCTGTTTCCTTCCTCCTCTTGTCTCCTGTTCCCTTCCTCCTCTTGTCTCCTGTTTCCTTCCTACTCTTGTCTTCTGTCTCCTTCCTCCTCTTGTTTTTTGTCTCCTTCCTCCTCTTGTCTTCTGTCTCCTTCCTCCTCTTGTCTCCTGTTTCCTTCCTCCTCTTGTCTTCTGTCTCCTTCCTCCTCTTGTCTCCTTCCTTATCTTGTTACCTGTCTCCTTCCTCCTCTTGTTCCCTGTCTCCTTCCTCCTCCTGTCTCCTGTTTCCTTCCTCCTCTTGTCTTCTGTCTCCTTCCTCCTCTAGTCTTCTGTCTCCTTCCTCCTATTTTCTCCTGTTTCCTTCCTCCTCTTGTCTTCTGTCTCCTTCCTCCTCTCATCTCCTGTCTCATTCTTCCTCTTGTCTCCTGTTTCCTTCCTCATCTTGTATCCTGTTTCCTTCTTCATCTTGTCTCCTGTCTCCTTCCTCATCTTGTCTTCTGTTTCCTTCCTCATCATTTCTCCTGTCTCCTTCTTCCTCTTGATTCCTGGCTCCTTCCTTTTCTTTTTGTTTCCTTGTTGGTCTCCTCTCTTGCCTTCAGAAAAACTGCTTTCTGGCCTTTCTGTTAGTAAATTCATTTACAATGTCATCAAAGTCCAGATTCCTGACAAGCTGAGATTGATCAGCCATCAGTGACAGTGCACTGAGGTGCTGTTGAGTTTGTGGTGTTCTCAGTTCATTTTTATTCTTGCCATTTGTGAAAATCATTCCCCTTCACAATTTGTAACTGGTAGCAGGCGAGTTGCAAGCTTTTCAAAAGTGTGGGGGATGTTGTCTGTACCTAAAATAATTATGTTATTCATCTTAGTTTAATTTCCATAATAGCTGAGCAGGTGCAAACTTTAGACGTGTCACGCATGTCTCCGTTTTAAACATGTTTAAACTGTTCAGAATACAAATCCAGGCTCTGTCTCGTTAAATTGGTGTAACTAAGGTTTGCACTGAATGAAACATTACATTAAACCATGTTGAAAAGGTAAGAAGAGGATCCGATTAAGTCGTTTTTTCCCCTCCTTTACAGTCACGGAGTGCAGCGTAGTGCGCATGGCTCTAGGGTTAATCAAGTTTAATTGTTTCTCTTTGCAACAATCTTCACAAGAAGGCAAAAAAGTTAAATGGCAGGGTTGCAGATATTTCCATTTGACTGTTTATTTTGACGAATAAACTCAAGGATGCTGGCTGTTATGAAATAATTACCCCGATGCACACTGATACAGATGAGCTGACATTTAAATCGTTACGCACATCGCGGAGGTAACTAAATAAATCAAGAAAAGTTTGCCATCAGAACATCAGAGCTTTATACTGGACATTGTGGTCAGCACAGCTTGCAGCGCACACAGTGGACAGTGAGCTGAAGATCTGTAGAGGGGTTCACAGCACAGCACAGAACCATGGTGCATGCGGTAAGATTCCCTCCCACTGAAGCGGTCTGGAAACCCTGTCTCTCTGAGGGATGTGTCACTTGGAAAAATGTTCTCTGATTATGAAACTTTGGCTGAATAGCGCTTGTTCCCGTCTCCAATATGGAGAAGCATGACAAATCCAGTCTGTCTGAGGCGGAATAGCCTCTTCAGCTCAGAAAGCACCTGTAGAGACATTTGATCACACACGAAGTTCATGTGGAGCAGAAGCGGTCAGCCCACGGCAGGTGAAATGTTCCTAGCCTACATGAGGTGTGTCACGTTGCGGGTGTGGATGACGGCGGACCATGTGTGGTGGAGCAGATCAGGAGGCAGGAATGCAGGTACGGATGAAATAAAAGTAGTTTTAATGGCAGAGCGGGAACGACAGAAGAAAAAACCCGCTGACAACAAACAACAATGAACCGACAAGACAATGAGAAACAGACAGGGCTTTATAGACTGGGGCATAATGGGAGGCAGATGAGCTTCAGGTGTGTGGGGAGAGAACCAGGTGAAGGCAATAACTAATCAGGGGGAGGAGCAGGAAGGAGCAGGGGAGGCCACCGGACCTGACTGGGGAAGGACACACACACACACACACACTGAGCTGGGGAATGACACACACATACACACACCGAGCTGGGGACAAAGAGGCTGGAGCTAACTGGAGGGGTTGGGGATGACCTGAAGGGCTACAAACAGAAGACACATAAATGAGATGCAGACAAAGGACACATGAGGGCACTATGAGACACAAAAGGGGAATCTAGAGAGGGATGGAGAACATCAGGAGACACATGGGGAAAAACACAGACACAGACCATGACAAGGTGAGATTGTTTAATTGTAAAATTAATATGTTACTGGACACGCTGGTATAGTTGGCTAGACCAGTGTTTGAAGTAGAAAACACACACACACACACACACACACACACACACACACACACACACACACACACACACACACACACACACACACACGCACACACAAACGCTGCACACACCAATTAAAATAATGCTGATAGCGTGGACTAGAAGACAGGTGATGGTTATTTAAATGATGATCAGGCTGCTGTAAAATGTAATCTCCATCCACACTCAGACAGAATTGTCCTCTATTCTTTCTCTATTGTCTCTGCCCTTGCATGCTGACGTAGCTGATGGTGCGGTACCCTTATGAATGGTGAGAAGTACATATAAGAAGTGCAGGTAGTTAGAAAAATCCACAGGGCCACAAACACATTAGGGAAGATGGACTGTAGACATAATTTTTTTTTTTTTGCCCGAAAACGATCATGGTTCTATTTATATTACATTATTCGTGTGGACTCTGCTGGGATTATTTAGAGCTGAGAGGCACAGAGCTCTGATTGTTGATGCGCTCTAGACAGATGCGTCCTGAGCACGGCGACAGTAACGTTCTCATTGTGTCGCCACCTCAAAAACAAATTTAAAATGCGATCGTTTATGTTGGCTCATATCATTTTATGTTTTCTGTCTTTTATTTGTGCCTGATGTGTTTTGCTGCTGCGGAGCGGAGCGCACAACCTGTTTCGTCCTCCGGTGATTTCACCTCACTGGTGCGGCCGGCGCGCAGTGCGCACTCCGCTACTTTTGCAGTCGGTAGATTTTTTTTTACTGCAGTTCAAAGGTAACTCAAGAGGTGAATATATATGAAGGCAGGTAGCAGTTTTTCTTTAGAACTGAGAGGAGATGCAGGAAGATAAACAGACAGCACAGAAAAATAGTCAAATAAAACATGTTCATTTTTGTACCTGGTGGTTGCGACAAATAGACACCATTGATGGTAATCAGAAATGAGGAACAGAAAATGAAATTATTCTTTCAACGTTTAGAGCAGCAGGAACTCTGAGAGGCTGCAGATGCATCCGCTGCGCAGGGGGAGGTGGGAGAGGGCTGAAGCAGGAACAGTAAAGATGCAAAAACTACAGTTGTTAAAAGAAATGTGTGTTAACTTAGAAAATGTGGGCGCAATTTTAATTACTTGTCAACATTTTTCTCCAACGTTAAGTCTGCTGCACAAAAAAAAAAAAAAAAAAAGACTGCTGCTTGCGTGGGCCCCCTTGTGGCTGTGGGCCCCTGGGCCTGTGCCCAGTTTGCCCATATTATAATCCGGCCTTGCTTCAGCACATTTACTGTTGTATATTTGCAATGTGTAAACAGAAAAAAATGTTAGGCCTTTTTATGATCAAGTAATGTTAGAACAGTGAATCGGGGCTTAGGACTGGGCCGAGTTCATGTCAGGTTTATGTTGCAGCTTGTGTTTTTGGCCACTTCCAACATTTACATATTTACTCTCAAAGAGGAAACACGAGGATACATAAAAGGAGTGCTTCAGTCATCTACTTTCCACTGTTGCTCTTTATTATTAGATTAGCTGCAATATTTACATTTTCACAGTTTCTTACATCTGTGCAATGCTAGAGTATTAGCATGCAATGACTGCATATCTTGTAAAGGTTTTCATCTAAACGTCTCCCTCATATAGGTTGCTGATTTAATTGTTTTTAAAGGCTCCACTATGCCACCAAGAAGATGAAGTGTTGTTAGTGAGCAAACACAAGTTCTGCCTCAAGCTACACAATATCTGTTTCTGCTGATTCAGTTCAATACCAACATCCCACTATAGGTTTTCATGAATTTTGAGCAGAAAATGAGGAAAAAACAGGCTTACAAAATAAATATGCCCATGTTCAAATTTACTTAATATTTTTTATTGTTTTCGCAGAACACACAATAATCAACTACGTACTTCCGTTCCACAAACACAATTTTGTTGTGTTACAGCATGATGAAGAGCCATGGCAAGCTTTTAAGTAAAGCAAATAGGTGAAAAACTGTAAGAAAAGTGAAATAGGTGCATATAAATCCCACATGTGCCAATCATAGAGAGGTAATGTGTGAGCGCACCAAGTTTAGTGCTGTGTACGATTGGTCCCATGGTGGAAATGATGTCAACATAGTTATTGTACATGCCAGAAACACATGATGAACATTTCATATATCATGTATGGAAGTACGTGGGTAAACATTATGGTGAGCACAAACTGCTGGAGTCTTTGGCAAATTAGTTTATTTTCAGGCCCACGATGATAAGTGATTCATCAGGAACATCCTGTTGCAACTGTGTGTAAAGATGGCGTGGGTATGACCTACCTGTGTCCACAGATGCCACAGCCGGAGCTTATTAAAGGGAACTGGTGGACTGAACTGGACTGTGCTAGCCAACCCTGCAAAATGGTGTGGTGATGACATCATCATCATGTTAAAGTGATGCCTTCAGAGTTACACAGAGACACACGGGCCAAGGGATCTGAACAGATATAATTCCGACATCACTAAACCAACACAAACCACACTCAGAGTGTACTAAATTACTATAAGTTCCAGTTAAACAACAAAGGCCAAAGTGTAATGCAGCATCATGAATGGCATCTAATTTGTGACAAAGGTCGCATTTTCCCAGCTGGGTCAAGCTGGGTCATTCTGTAACTTTGCCCCACAGATTAAACACTCCAGGAGCCATGATGTCTGCTGAAACACCATCTTTATCTGCTGCTGTTCCTTCCCAAGATGAAGGACACTTCAAGCTTCACAATAATAATTTTAAATTATAATTTTAATAAACTCTTGACATTATTACTGTTATTACAATCATCATAAATAATCCCTTGATTCAGTATAAATGTATTTTAATTACTGAAATGACTTATTATGCTTGGGTATAATAACAATTATTGAAGGGATCCAGGGTAAAGGGTAAAACCATCACATGTCTTTACTTCATGACCAAGCTTTCTGACACTGAGAGGGCGTGTTCTGAGGGTTTGGTTAAAACCAAATCCTGCAGCAAAAAAGTTCAGTTCTTGAACCCACCAGAGGAAGAGGGTCGGCCGCCCCAGCCTCACTAAGCATTCTGTCACGCCGATAGAATTGCTCTGAATAAACACACTGTAACCAGCTGACGCAAAACTCCTTCAGAGTTAAGCCAGACACTCGACACCGTGTACCCTGTGACATCTCTGGACCAGAGGATCGGTTCTACTCGGGTCTTATCTACCGGACCGAGTACCCCTGAGGCTGACAACATCCTCCTTGACCTCCGGATCCACACAGAGGGTCATCTTGCTGGGTGAGGTAGCACACAGATGGTGTTTGATGCTGTTCTTCCTAAGAAACGACTCAGTTAGCTGCAAACCAACTTTCCACCCAGAAACGCTTCTCTCGCTGAAAGAAACCTTCTGATGTTCATTCACGCATCCAAAAACTCGCATTTTCATTTTACTTCCACTCAGTCACAGGTTTGCTTTTAAAACAAGTTTTAATATCAAATTGTCTGTTCAAAAATTGTCATTTCTAAATTGTCATTTTTTAAAGTGTTAGTAATAAATTCTTCACTTTAAAAACTTGACTCTTCTTTGAAATGAAACACAGAATGGTGTATATTTTTGGTTATTGAAAAAGCAAAGATTCCTTCAACTTCTGATTAAATAAATAAACTTTTGCTATTAAATTTAATTATCTTAAATTAAACATTAATCTTTGGATTAAAAATAGACCAAGCTCATTGGCAGATGAACTTCTATCGAATATATAATATCCTAGATATTTATATATGATAGAAGCTTCATTGTTAACTTGTTTGGATCTTTTCTCAGAATCTAACAAAGCTGACAGCAAACAGTGTTGGTTCTAGTATGTAGTTAATTACGCTGCAACAGCCGATGATGTAATTGGAGGTATCAACAAAACACACATTGTGCACTTGTCAGTTTTGCTTGCTTTTAGCACCCCCTAGTATCTGTTATTAAACCTCTGTAGTCAAACCGAAAGCAAACCATATCTCCTCATCGTGCAAACTGCTGAAATGTCTCCCCAGCCTTCCTTGTTTTCTACATGAGTGATTCATCACTAAATTAAACAAATTTGCTGTGTTTATGATCTAAAACATGCAGGAAACATGCTGGAAATAGACTGCAGTGCCAGGTAAGTCAGCTAATTTTTTCCCAAATCCAACAGGTGGAAGGTGGCGGCTCGCCAGTCTGAAGTTGCAAATCTGGTATTTTGGCCACAGAGGGTGTTGGGGTGTGAGTGACATTTCATTCACCCTGTAAAATGTCATTTTAGCACATACTGCTCAAGAAAATGACTTAAATTTATGAAAAAGTTGTATAGTATGGATTTAAAAGAGCAACATCACAGTTCACAAATGTGACTGCATTTTTCAAGGATCAACATGTGATTCATTCAACATGTGATTCATTCATTCTAAGGAACAGGTTGACTCACTGTTGTTCTGCTGGTTAAGCTACAGTTTCAGAACATTTGAACACAACTTTACTTTATTTAGGTGTCTCAAACTTATATTAAATACATTTTTATTTAGATAAATTATTTTTATTCTTGATGAGAGCAGAATCACATGAACATGTCATATTTACATTTATTTTAAATGAATGCAAGGGTCTAGTGTTCCCTTATGTGTGCTCAGTTCCACTTTGATTGGGATGCACAAAGAAAAGGTGTTTGGATTCAAGCAAACACACCATCTCACACATCTGGATTTGTTTATGTTTATACCAATATTCTCAATTTGAGCACATCTCCTCCTTTAGCAGAAACCCACACAACAATCTACATGAGGCCTCTGGTACTGTATCACAACTAAGGCAGGCTTGCAGAAGCACAGGAAGAAAATTTCTTCACTTGGTAATCTCACTTCAAAACTGTCTTTTTATTGCTGTGAGAAGAGTTGGCAAAATTATAGAGCAGTAAAATATTAACCACCCCAATTTTTATTACAAATTGTTGCTTTGTGGAAATGCTGAGAATGATGTTTGTTATTAATCTATTCAATAACATTTACAAGCAAAACATAACATTTGGGGAATTTATACTTTCTGCAATGAAATAAAACTCACAGCAAATGACTAAACAGCATTTCCCATTCCATCTGTTGCCCCAAGTAGCATAAATATAATGGATTAGAGGTATCAAATTTGTTGTTGTCATTTTTTTAAGGCTGCTAGTAAGTCATCAGAGGACAGAACGTATTGATCCCAAACAATCTGTTGCAGAAAGCGTAAAGGAGGATGGTTGAGATAAATCCAAGCTGACAGAAATTTCCACCAGAAGGAGCTTTGGGCTGAAGGAACAAGTGGAAAAATGTGGATCAAAATAAATACAGTAAATCCTTTTTAACCACTCATCCACACCTGGCAGAGAAAATTGTCTCCTCACGGATGAATGTGTCCCCCTTCAGGTCTGATCAGTAAAAAGGTAATAGTGTTTGCAAAGTCAATTTCTTTTCATAGCAGACAGTGTGCACAGAATTTCTGATGTATAACAGCAATTACAAAAACCCAGTCCTTTATCGACCTTGTGCTGCTCCACCCACTTTGATTTTGCAGCTTTTCACAAGTGTGTGAAAGTGTTTCCGGTCTAACGCTCCCGTCATTGACAGATGTACAAAATTGTGTTGAAACTTAGCTTTCAGAAATCTGCAGTTAGACTGCAGAGCAAGATCAGCTGTTATTAATTCCCTGGAATATTACAGAGCAGTGAAATGTTAACCAGCATTACTTTAATCCCAATTACTGGGAGGATTATCTATGAAAACAACCTGAGGTTTATTACAAAGCCATTTAGATCTCAGTCTCAGTTATGCAGAGCATAAAACACAACTTTTAGACATGACATTTTTTTGTTCAGTTGGTCATCAGGGCTGTTTTGTAAAAGGGCTAACTTCGACACCTTTGATCAAAAGTACGCCACAGGGATCAGAAGTTCTTAATGCCAAAACTACCAGAAATAGAATGTTGTTTCCAATAATGATGGGGGTGATTATGCATAGAAATTGTGGAGAAAGAGTTTTACAGCCACAGCCTTTTGTGTTTGTTTGGTGTAACACTGTGGTGCCGCATCAGAGGATCGACTGCTGTTCCTGAGGAGTTGTCCTTCAGCACCTTGCCTCAAGTGCCTTGCAGTCTGCCTCCTTCCAAACTACCTAGCTCCGCCCTGAGGCGCCCAGCTGAGGGCAGTGACTGGGGGAAGAGGACCCCAGCAGTATAAAGGACAATTTGTAGCAAACCCTTGAGGAATAACACACCTGAGTTAACTTTTCTCTGACCTGATGTCTCGTCAGCAGACTCCTCGGCATACTTTGATTCCTCGAATTCTTCAGAGCACTCACATTCAGTCAAAGTTTAATCCAAACACAACTTATCACCTGCCTGTGTATGCTGTTACATCACGAGTGTGGGCCGGGGAGACAGTAAGATGTTTAAAATGTTTTCTTATGGATAATGAAGAAAATCACAGCATCCATTCATCTGCACACATTTTTTCTAAACATCCACTTTCATGGTAACAATGACTGAAGACAGTGGGTGAAGAAGGATAGGAATTTAAACAGCAGCACATGGCTTTGTCCACATAATTACCCTTCAGCTCAGGAAGATTTTTTTATCCACACCTGCTTTCTCTTCCTTAAACCGTCACCTTATCGTGGTGGAGGAGTTTGAGCGCCCTAATGATCCTATGAGCTATGTTGTCTGGGGCACTTTGTGCCCCTGGTAGGGTCTCCCATGACAAATGGGTCTTAGGTGAAGGGTGAGACAAAGAACGGTTCAGAAGATCTTTCATGGACGTTAAAACAAAGAGTCAGAGTACCCGGCCCGGAGGGTTACCGGGGTCCCACCCTGGAGCCAGGCCTGGGGTTGGGGCCCGTGAGCGAGCGCCTGGTGGCCGGGCTTCTGCCCAAGGGGCCCGGCCGGGCCCAGCCTGAACCGGATATATGGGCTCATCCAACTGTGGACCCACCACCCACATGAGGAACATGAAGGGTCCGGTGCAGTGTGGATCGGGTGGCAGACCGAGGCGGGAGCCTTGGTGGTCCGATTCCCGGACAAGGAAACTGGTAATTGGGACATGGAACGTCACCTCGCTGGCAGGGAAGGAGCAGGAGCTTGTGGCAGAGGTTGAGTGGTACCGGCTAGATATAGTCGGACTCACCTCGACACATAGCATTGGCTCTGGAACCCAAGTCCTTGAGAGGGGTTGGACACTCTCCTTTGCTGGAGTCTCTCCGGGTGAGAGGCGGAGGGCTGGGGTTGGCTTTTTGCTAGCCCCAAGACTCTCTGCCTGTGTGTTGGGGTTTACCCCAGGGGACAAGATGGTAGCTTCCCTGCACCTTCGGGTCGGGGAATGGATCCTGACTGTTGTTTGTGCTTATGCGCCAAATATTAGTTCAGAGTACCCACCCTTTTTGGAGTCCCTGGGAGGAGTGCTAGATAGTGCTCCATCAGAGGACTCCGTTGTCCTGCTGGGGGACTTCAATGCTCACGTGGGCAAAGACAGCATGATGGGGAGGAGTGTGATTGGGAGGAATGGCCCGCCTGATCTGAACTCGAGTGGTGTTTCGTTATTGGACTTCTGTGCAAGCCGCAGTTTGGCCAAAACGAACACCATGTTCAAACATAAGGATGCCCATCGGTACACTTGGTACCAGGGCAGCCTAGGTCGCAGATCGATGATAGACTTTGTAGTCATATATTCTGACCTGCGGCCGTATGTTTTGGACACCCGAGGGAAGAGAGGAGCGGAGCTGTCAACTGATCAACACCTGGTGGTGAGTTAGATCAGATGGCAGGGGAAGATGCTGCGTGGACCTGGCAGACCCAAACGCATAGTGAGGGTCTGCTGGGACCGCCTGGTAGAAGAAGCTGTCAAGACAGTCTTCAACTCCCACCTCCGGCAGAGCTTTGACCGTGTCCCAAGAGCAGTGGGGGACATCGACTCCGAGTGGGCCTTGTTTCACTCTGTGATTGTTGAGGGGGCTGTTTCTAGCTGCGGTCGCAAGGTGGCCGGCGCCAGTTGTGGTGGCAACCCCCAAACCCGCTGGTGGCCACCAGAGGTTCAGGGAGCCGTCAGGCTGAAGAAGGAGGCCTACAGTGCGTGGCTGGTCTGTGGGTCTCCGGAGGCAGCAAACGGGTACCGGATAGCCAAGCGGGGTGCATCAGTGGCATTTGCAGAGGCAAAATCTCAGGCGTGGGAGGAGTTTGGTGAGGCCATGGAGAAAGACTATCGATCAGCGCCAAAGATGTTCTGGCAAACTGTCCGGCGCCTCAGGAGAGGGAGGCAGCAACTCGCTCACACTGTTTACAGTGGGGATGGAGAGCTGCTGATGTCAACTGGGGCTATAGTCAGGCGGTGGAAGGAATACTTTGAGGAGCTCCTCAATCCCACCTACGCGCATTCCGAGGAGGAGCCAGAGCCGGGAGACCTGGGGATGGACTGTCCAATCTTGGGGGCAGAAGTTGCTGAGGTAGTCAAACAACTACACAGCGGCGGAGCCCCGGGGGTGGATGAGATTCGGCCTGGGTATCTCAAGGCTATAAAAGTGGTAGGGCTGTTGTGGTTGACACGTCTCTGCAACATTGCGTGGTCATCGGGGACAGTTCCTGTGGAGTGGCAGACCAGGGTGGTGGTCCCCATCTTTACGAAGGGTGACCTGAGGGTGTGTTCCAACTATAGGGGGATCACACTCCTCAGCCTCCCTGGAAAGGTCTATTCCAAGGTACTGGAGAGGAGGGGCCGATCGATAGTTGAATCTCAGATTGAGGAGGAGCAATGTGGATTTCCTCCTGGCCGTGGAACTTTGGACCAGCTCTATACCCTTGCAAGGGTAATGGAGGGGGCATGGAAGTTTGCCCAACTAATCCACATGAGTTTTGTGGATTTGGAGAAGGCTTATGACCGTGTCCCCAGGGGCACCCTGTGGGGAACGCTCCAGGAGTATGGGGTGGGTGGCCTTTTGTTAAGGGTCATTCAGTCCCTTTACCAGAGGAGCGTGAGTTTGGTCCGCATAGACGGTAGTAAGTCGGACAGTTACTGGTGAGGGTTGGACTCCGCCAAGGCTGCCCTTTGTCACTGGTTCTGTTCATAACCTTCATGGACAGAATTTCTAGGCACAGCAGTGGTGTGGAGTGTGTTGAGTTTGGTGGCAGGAGAATCTCGTCTCTGCTTTTTGTGGATGATGTGGTCCTCCTAGCTTCATCCAGCTCTGACCTTCAGCTCTTGCTGGGTAGGGTCATGGCCGAGTGTGAAGCGGCTGGGATGAGGATCAGCACCTCCAAATCTGAGACCATGGTTCCCGACCGGGAAAGGGTGGCTTGCCAACTCCGGGTTGGGGGAGAGGCCCTACCTCAAGTGGAGGAGTTTAAGTATCTCGGGGTCTTGTTCACGATTGAGGGTAGGAGGGATCGGGCGATCGACTGGCGGATTGGTTCAGCATCTGCAGTGATGCGGATGCTGAGCCGATCTGTCGTGGTGAAGAGGGAGCTGAGCCAGAAAGCCAGGCTCTCGATTTACCGGTCGATCTATGTCCCAATCCTCACCTATGGTCATGAGCTTTGGGTAATGACCGAAAGAACGAGATTGCGGATACAAGCGGCCGAAATGAGTTTCCTCCGTAGAGTGGCCGGGCTCAGCCTTAGAGATAGGGTGAGGATCTCGGACATTCGGGAGGGACTCGGTGTAGAACCGCTGCTCCTCCGGATCGCAAGGAGTCAGTTGAGGTGGTTTGGGCTTCTGGTCAGGATGCCTCCTGGAAGCCTCCCTGAGGAGGCGTTTCGGGCATGTCCTGCCAGCAGGAGGCCCCCGGGTCGACCCAGGACACGTTGGAGAGGTTACATCTCCAATCTGGTCCGGGAACGCCTTGGGGTCCTGCCGGAGGAACTAGTGGAGGTGGCATGGGGAGAGGACAGTCTGGAGCTTCCTAGTTGGGATGCTGCCCCCGCAACCCGGATCCGGATAAGCAGAGGAAGACGACGATGACCATGCCTGCTGTGAAAGAACACGTTGTGATAAAGTAGTTCAAAGAAACACACTTTTCTTAATTGAGTCCTTGTATCATCCAAGGTAGAATATATATGTAGAGAGAACCACGATCATCTGTGTGTCTAGACAGAGTAAGGGCTGACAAGACATTAATGTCTTATTCATGTAATATGTCAGTCAAACTAATTACAACTTACAAGTATTACTCATTTAGGTTATGTGCATGGCATTTACTTTTTCTATAGGCAGAAACAAATTCGAAATGGGGTTTAAAAGACCATTTACACACCAAAACTGACTGAGCTTCATAAAGACATCCACTTAGAGAGACCTGTCAGCCTCCATATTTGATTACCTTTGATTAAACTTCACAAACAGCTGGGTTTTAGTGGTTCTTTTCATTTTTGTGACAATAATGTGCAACAAATCTGATCACTCTTCAAGATATCCTGGGTTTATTTTAAATCTGTCAAATATGAAGCAGCAAAGTTTGAAGCAACTATTAGTTGTGTCATTCATTAATTATTTGACCATGACTGGTGTGCTTGGAGAGATTGCCTCATCTTTAGGATTTCCATCATGAAATTATAGACTGTTTTTTAGTCACTATTAATTTAAACTAACCTTTGAAAGGAAACTAAATTAATCTGCTTAGAAAAAATAAACTTCAGCTCATAATTCATGATTAAATGTGGGAAGTATGAGGAAAAGGAAAGGTTTTAAAGATTAAAATGTAAATAAAACCACTCTAATAAAACCATTAAATCACCAAACTAAATCATACTGCTTCAAAAGGGTTATTGCTTGAAATTCTCTTTTTTTAACACATTTTTTTCTAAATTGATGGAGGCTGGTAATTACTTTTCATGATCTCATCTCACGCCACACACGTACACAAGTTTAATTGCCTGGAACAGGAAAAACACAAATCCAGTTAATCAACTGTAAGGTGATCAGATGGTGGCCTGAGCAGTGCTTCATCTCTGCAGACAAGGTGCTGCTGTGGAGCTCTATAGATCAAACAGGAGATATTTCACATGATTCTAATCACTATCCAGCAGAACACATCATCTCTGAGCAAGATGGGCTTTGTCAGTGTTGCAGATAGATCTGACTAATCATGTCCAATCACAGACCCAGTCATAATTACACATTTAACGTTTGAATTTTTGCAATTTACAGTACACAGCAGGGGGGTTTCAATCCTGGTCCCACGGGCCTCTACAAGCACACTAGTGATGGAGCAGGGAAATAGCTAAAACATGCACAGCAGTGACCCTCCAGAGAACTGATAAAACATTGGCTCTATGTTCTGAATGTGTGTTTGTTGTGTGTTATATGTCTCTTTTCTTTACTGGTGCAAATGTGGTCTAACCATCGGCATATAAATATTGGACAATGGGTTTCCATAGGCTCCAATGATAAGTTTTTCTGCTAAAATGGGAGGTGGCCACCACCGCCATTTTGACCGTGTCACAGGTTCCGTCAAGCCCAGACAATTCCACAAAAGGGAAGAGAGGTGGAGCTGAGGGTGGGGCTGAAAGGCTGGGATCAACTGACGACACCCAAACCTGAAGCTAACCCAAAGCTAACGCGGAGGTGGGAGCTAAGCTAATGGAGGTAGCAACCTAGCTACAACCGGAGTTAACTGTGCACAACACCAGAGCTTCTGAGTCAGAGATACGCCGGGCTGACCTCTGGGCAAAACTGGGTGGAACACAGAGGTCTCCGAGACCTCAACAAGACAGCAGCCGCACAGCAGACAAGCGCCGCTGTGATCTGAGATGTGCAGAGCTGCCGCTGGGGAGAACCGGGTGGAAAGGTTTCCATCCCAGAGCTCCACAAGCAGACAGCCCACGCAGCAGTCAGAAGCCGCGATCAGACAGAGATGTGCCGAGCTGCGGGGAGGGGAGAAGAGCTCCACAAGCCGATAGTCGGAACCCAGCTCCACCAACATGTTATATTTCAACCCATTTTCTAAAGTGCAGCATTATGTTAAATGCACTGGGTTTTACCCTATTACATTTACATTACATGGTTAAACAGTACATGTTAAAATCTAAGCTCAGCTCGGCAGTGACCTAAAATACATAAATATAATTTTACTTACCGAAAAAATGAAGTGGAGACTCCTTGGATGCTCTATTAGTGCAATTAATGCCACAGCAAGTCATTTTGTCCAACAATTGCACAAAAAAATATCTAAAAAAGAATACACACACACAGACTCAAAATGCCGGAGCAGTTTCCAAGCCAGACCGAGGCTCTACTGAGGCCTTACCACGGAGCTAGCTCTGTGGTCACGTGGGTCTGATGCTCATTAATTATACAGAATTTTAGGCTTTTAATACACTTAAACAGAAGAGTGAGAAAAAAATCACCCTCTCGGAGTTGTCATGAGTGTAAACTAGATAATTTAAACCAAAAACATGTTTTGGAACCAGGCTGTAAACATGTTTATTTCTGCTGTGAAATTGGTATTTTTAACATGGGAGACAATGAGGATTTGCTCGCTTCTGACACCAGCCCCCAGCGGATGAGGGTGGAACTGCAGTTTTTGTCACTTCCGCGTTGGACTCAATTTTTCACCCGCATTGTAGGGGCTTGGGTCTAACATGCTACAAACATAATAAAGGCCATGGTGCAACAAGAGGAATATGTCACATCCCTGTGGCTGTGGAGTAAATCTGTTCTAGCTTGTAATGACCCCCAGATCAACCATTCTGGCTGTTTCTTGTGCCAGGAAAGGACAGGTTAAAAAACAAAACACAACTGGAAAACCCTGGTGGGGGCCATTTGTGCATGCTACAAAAATGAAAAACTATTTTACAATAAACTCCAATTAAATACATCAAATTTACCCAATTAGCATTTTAAACTTAACCACATCATAACTTCCATATTTTACAGTTAGTTCATAAAAATAGATTTTTATTTGAAAGAAAAAGTTTAAAGAAAACAATAAACACATAAATTCACAGTTCTGGATTATCAAACTGTTTTGGTCAAAAAGTTAGAAAAGGGAGGGTAGAGGAAAGTCTGATGAACAAAAAGTGTGTCCTAAAAAGATGCTGTGTCTTTTAATGCTAGAGGTTAGAGCCAATGTTTTGAGAGATTATGGTGAGCCAATTTGGTCAAATCTTAAACGTAATCCTACATTTTTGTGGAATGCGGTTTGATATGTTTGCACAAAAAATGTGTTGCGAAAGACTTTCAGCTAGAAAGTTTTAACATTTTAGCATCATATCTGTAAAATTGACTGATTTTGGGTGCAGCCATTTTTTGCTGGCTATTCTTGAACAGTTGAAGAAGTTGTTTTGAATGGGTTTGACTCTGAAAGTCAAACAGTTGTAAATTAGTGAAAAGAGTTTTATCATAAATTATCAAATGGTTCATGAGACATTTTACTAACCAACAGACTTTTTTAAAGCATCAAAATAGTTGTTGGCTTAAAAAATATGCAGAAAGTGAAGAATCAACAATCCATAGCAGGTTAAGAACAATGGAAATAAACAAGAGCTGAGTGCTGAAATGGGTTGAATCCAAAGGCTGATGAGTTGAACAAATATTACCAAACTTTTTTTTACTTTCTTTAGTTTGTTTTTAGCGACAACAAAAAAATTGTTTAGCTTTGGCTAAAATGTTGTTGGTGAATCTGATTTTCGGTGAAGTTCAGTGATGTAAACAGAATCAGAATCAGGCTTTTGTCATGCATGTGAGGGGCTCATCAACTAGGAATTAGTTTTGGTGGCAAGGTGCACACGTACAGCTGATAAACACACAGCTCATGGGCATCTCCCACTTGTGTTCATGGGGGATGGAGGTCCCAAGGAAGAGGAAGGAGTCCATGGTTGGGATGAGGGGTGTCTGTCAGGGTTATAGGGGGAAGGGGAGCAGGCCCTCTCCTAAGTCCACAATCTGTCTTCTGCGCATTCAGCACCAGGTTGTTTTTGCTGCACCAGGACGTCAGACATCCCACCTCCCCTCTGTATGTAGACTTATCCCCATCTGAGATGAGGCCAAAGAGGGTGGTGTCATCAGCGAACTTGACCAGTTTCACAGACTGGTTGCTTGAGGTGCAGCAGCTGGTGTAGAGCGATGAGTAGGGGGAGAGAGGATGCAGCCCTGGGGAGTTTCGATGTTAAAGACGTGCTGTCTCCTATCTGTCAGTACGTTTGTAATCCAAGGCAGGTGGGATTGGACACGTTCAGCAGGGACAGCTTGTCCTGAAGGAGAGCTGGGCAGACTGTGTTAAACGCCGAGCTGAAGTCTACAAACCGGTTTCTTGCATAGGGGAATCCAGCTGTTGCAGGATGAAAAGGCAAGGTTGATTGCATCATCTACAGATCAGTAGATTTAGTCTAATAGCTTCCTTTTTTCTAACGTACAGCTAATCCACTTTCCTTTGGAGCATTATTTCTGTTTAGTTAATTTGAGGAAATTCTAATAATCATCAATCCCCTCACTGACAAGTTGAGCTTCTTATGAATGACTGCAGCATTACTCATCACAGTAAATCCACACCAGATTTTTTTCACAGATTTCTTATTTTCTTACTATTTTTTAATCTGCAGGAGAAAAGCTTACCCAGAAATGGTAAATATTTATTTATTTTATACAAAGAAGGCCACATTTGAACACTTGTGACAGCCACATCAGAGCCAACGAGAAATGATTTCATTTAATACGAAACACATGGTGACCAACAGCTGGAGGAGGACTTTGTATTTTGATGTTTCCTCCTTTTGTACTAAAATGAAAATGTATTTCATTACATACCTTCATTTTTTCGGTCTGCTTTCATCCTTTTTGTGTATTTTAGGGCCTCTCAGTTGTTTACCCGCCATAACAGCTGCATGTAATAACTACAATTTCCCTGCTGAATGTTGTATAAACATAACAAGGTGATTAAAATGTCTTTACGACATTACGTGAAGATGGATGTTTGAGGCTTTTTGGTGTTATTAGTTTGGGGATTTTGTTATTGTTATCGAATCTACATTACGTTTAAAAAGTTATTTTTCCATGAAAATAGAGATAATTGCAGACAGTGCAAATGTGCTTGATGGATTGGAAAATATGGGGCACTGAGTGTGAAGTAAAACATTAACGAAAAGTGGCTTTTAACTATTTTAACATCAAATCATAAAGTTAAAACAAAATATTTGGAATAACTTTATGTTTCCATTTGAATATATATCATTAAATAATTAACCAACATCCAGAATGAGGCTGCTGTAAAACAGAAGAGTCCTACCAAAATAAAAGCAGGGTGATGGTTTCTTTACTAGTACAACCATGAATAAATACAATACAATATATTTTAGCTGTATCTGTTTGTTTTGTTGTGTTAAATGTTTTTTAATCAGAAATATAGAAAAGAAAGAAGCTGATATTTGTCTCAGATTTCTCCAGCTGCACCAGTCTGAGAATCACTAATAATGCATAATTAATTAATTTTGCACAAATCCTGAAGGTCATTGCTGGTGAACTCATCACATAGATCAATATGTCTATGTGACCTGGCAAGTTAATATGCTGAATTTCTCTTTGCACTCTGAGTGCTGATCTGCATTATTTCTGATTCTCCTTTATTTTATTATCATCATTAAAGCCTTCCAGAATATGGGACTCTCTCTCTCTCCCTCAGACGCCAGTGCACTACTGTTAAAACTTGGACTGAAGATTTATTTCTTCTTCTTTTGCTGAATGATGTGTGGATTTGCGGCTCGGGGTTGAAATGACGTGGAATCTGTTCTGACACAGATTGACCCGCTGCTACAGGTTCCTGTAAACATCTCGGATATAGATGAGCAAAGTCCTTCCTCTGTTGACCTCAGCCACACAGCACTACAGCCATCACTCAGAAACCTGCTCATTTTCTGTTCTGCAGTCTAAAAATGATGACTTGACTACTCTGTTGTGAGAGATGGTAGATATTCCTTCTTTCAATGTGGTAATTTATGGTTCCTGCGCAAAGCGGGCATGTGCTACCTATAGACTATAGGAGAGATCAATACCGCAGCTCGCAGAGCTTCCATCCAAATTATAAATCTCCAAGACGTCTAAGGAGAGGAGCAGGGGTGCTGTGGTGGAGTGCTAACCTCCGCTTCATCCCCGTCCTCTACACCCACACATTTAAACATAAACACAACAGCAAGAAACAACCTATCCAAGTCTGACACAATGAGAAATAAGATCCAGTCAGTTCCCAAGGTCAGCATTCACAGTCAGCTCCCTGCAAGGATACGATACACTTCACACAGTCTTGGAAACTTAAATAAATCTTCAAGTCTAGGAACACGTCAGCGATGTTCCATCCTCGATAATAAACAACGTATCAGATGGTGAAAGAAGTCGACGGTATTGATAGGTCTGTCTGCCGAGGCTCTTTGCTGCTCAACAGCTTTGCCTTTTAAACCCAGGGTGAACTCTGGAGTTTTTAAAGCCAACGAGGCTCGGTGAGGCCTTTAGGAGGAGAGTCACTCGGCCTCAGACTGAACCAGCAGAGACCGGAGGGAGAGCGTCTGCCCGGAGAAAGAGTTTCAAACAACACAAACACAGACTGGTGTCCATTAATATTTGATGGATCAGTCCTTGAGTGCAGGAGTGCAACACATTATTTAATGTCCCTAATGGTGTGAACTCATCCTCTGCTGTTGTGAATGTGCTTCTCCCCACCATTTGTCTCTAAGTTTTCACTGGAAATCTCTCAGTTTTAGTAAAAGGTGTTTTGCCACTGTGTTTTTTTTTCTTTCTTTAATTAAAACATCCGGAGTAAGAGCAGGTCGGAATGGCTTGGAAAAGCAATAAGGATACGTCACACAGAGGATTATGAAAAGCTAACCTGAAAGGAAAAGGTGCTTAACTGTGAAATTACAGCCAGAATGAGTTTTAAATTGTGTAGTTAACGTTGAGGAAATGGGATAAGAAAGGATGGTGCAAATCATCTCCAGAGGGGCAAAACACCATGCCGGAAGATGAGTTGACTGTTTACTGAAATATCAAACCGCAGCCGTGGTCTAAAGATTCGAGAAATACACGATCTTTGCTGTTTAAGTGTTTTCAGAGGATTTGATTAAACTTTATGGGATACTGTTCAACTTTTTCATATTTTTAAATCATTTTCTTGAGCCAGTATGTGTTAAAATGACCCTTTACAGGATTAATGAAATGCCACTCAGACCCCTAGCCCTCCCTGTGGCCAGAATACCGCACTTGCAAGTGCATGGGGCCAGACCACCACCTGTTGGACTTCAGCTGACATACCTGGCGCTTCAGTCAGCTTCCAGCATGTTTCCTAAGTGTTTTAGATCTGCTTAGATCAACTGATTTGTTTAATTCAGTGATGAATAACTCCTGTAGACACTGATGAAGGCTGGGGAGACATTTCAGCTGTTAGATTAATATTTTGCTTTGACCATAGATAATAGATAGTAGGGGGGTAATAAAAGCAAGCAAAACTGCCAAGTGTGCCTTTAAACTCAGCAAAAAATAAATACTTACTCACTATAAAGCATTGCTTGTGCACAGCTGCACACAGTTTTTGCTGTATAAATTGCACCTGTCTTAGAAAATTGGGTTTTGGTGTTTGGGGATCGTACGTCGCCTCCTACACACCCACTTTCTTCCATAAATTGAAGTTATGAAAATGTTGCATACAAATATTATTTCTAATTGGCAGCATTTCAAAGATAACCATAACAACCAAGACGGAAAGTCAGGCTCTTGAGTGTGACGTATGTACGAAAAAAGGTTTGATCGCCTATAAGCGGTTCAGCGTTGCTGCAGCAGTGACCTGTGGATCAATCAGCAGACATATAAAATATAAAAAACATTAAAAAGAAGTGGTCAGATTGAGCCTAAGAAGGCAATAATCACTGATACTATCAATAAGAGCTGCATCGGTGCTCAGTGATTGTCCTGATTTAAGAGGAACTTTTAATGAAAACATTTAGTTTAACCTAAAAGGGCTTTAGGCAGGAAATATTGTTCATGGTGTCAAACAAGTGTCGGCTCACTTGGCTAATTCCTGCTGGAACACCTGTTTAAAACACTCAGAGGGGATCACTTGGTACATTTAATCCTGGACGGTTGTCATTTGTGTCATATGTTAATGGTGTGTCTGCAAAAGCCTTTGCAACTGAATCAACACTAGTAAATGTCCTGGTGCTTGCAGGATGTTTCTTGGTGCCCTGAAGCTAGTAGACATAGACATAATATAGGTTAGCATTTTTTTTTCAACTTTTGGCTGTTCGTGTCCCAAACCATGAAAACATTTTGCTTTCCACCACTTCTATAACAAAATCTACGATGGTGTGTAAACCTTACTTGCATTGCAGATTCTACAATTTCATTGCACATTTAAGACAAAGGTCAGTCGCAGTCATTAGGAACAGCTAATCTTATTTAGTCCCATGCAACTCCCTATTTTATATCCTTGTGTGGGAGAGCAGAAGAGCTGAATGTGCTCCTGTTAATGAGATACTGGTTATCTCTGCAGCATACTGCTTCCGATCCTCTCCCAGTTCTGCATTATTGTGCATCAGAGAGGAACGTTCTGTGTCATTAGCATTGAAAAGGCGTAATGGAGCAGTCCCTACCAACTCTTATTAGGGGTTACGCTGACCCAGTGGAGGTAATAGACCTGGATGAAGAGTTCTGCTTGTTTGTAGAAAACAGTAAAACTAAGTCTTCTTGTACTTGACACTCCCTCACAGGCTGTTCCCTGGCTTAATTTCCTCCTCTCTTTTCGTAAATGCATCACAGTGGGCTATTAAGGGAAATGATTGCACTTGTCATTAACTTTGGAAAATTTTGCTAAAGAAAGTTTCCAGCCTGGGAAATTTCAAGCATCATTTGCAGCATAATGTAAGTGCAGTCTTCTACGCAGGGGAGTTCCCATCTTACATGTAACACGTTCGTGATTAAAGATACGTCTTTCATCACTCCAGCCACCGACAATCCAGAGAGCAACAAGTCAAATGGGTTGTATAATCTCAGACATGGAGAACTTGTTACCTTTGAATTCAGTCAGAGAACGCAGGCAAAGAGCAGCCGGGTGATTGTGATTCCCCAAAGCATTTCATTATCTCTGCCTGTGTGATAACATCTTTAATTCCATTTTAAATAGGTTTATATGTCCATCATAAAATACTCTCTCGAGGGTTTAATTAATGTTGTCAGATAAGCAACGCTGTGGGAGGTGAGGCAGGACAAAAAGGAAGAAAGTCATTTCTATAGATGGGAGACACAAATGATGTAGCACTCGGTGTCTGATGGGATCCTTTTTATAGCTTATCGCTATTGACATCACTTCCTGTTGCTTTCATTCATTTGCCTTTTATCTTGTCATCTGTTCAGCGCAGACAAAGGAATCACAGCATGCGCGCTGAGTCTGACACAAAAGATGAGATTGAGTATAATCTCTAATTTCTCTGATTCAGGAACTTTGACTTGGATATAACTGTAGCGTGATGAATTGTCCATTTCTGACCTAAAAGGCCCTGCTCTATTTGCTCTGCCCAAGCAGAAACACAAGTTTCTGACACAAACCTAATCTACAAGATATGGGCCAAGGCCACTCATGCTCTGTGCTCTTATCTAAACTGTTGCTTCCTCAGACAGCACAAGAAAGAAGAAAGAAGAACTATTTTAGAAACAGAACTTTTCTTCTTAAATAATAATTAAATAATGTCTGTTAGTCCAAATAATCATGTGAAGCTAATGTTCAATCAATCTGTGAAATGAGAATATTAATTACTTGATATTATAATCCTATGACAGTAATATAAGTAATATAACTTTAAATATTTACACCAGACTGATCACACATAATACTAAGTCACATGACACATTTCCTTTTTCTGATCCAATCAGAACCTTCCAGATCTGACGCGAGGCGTGGTTTTGTTAGTTCTTGGTAAATCCCCTGTTGTGGCAAATTCTGATTCGACCATAAATCAAAACATCCAAATTATAAAACTATGCCCCACGTCATCTTAACTTGAGTTCAAAGCGTTCTAGAGAAGTTATCGGAGTGGCCAATCGGTAACGTTCCTCTTAAAGCAGAAAGAACATAACGACAAACTGGATGAAATCTGTTGCATGTTCCACCTGCTGCAACGGTTCCTTCAGAATAAAAGCTGAACCATCACGACCCCTTCAGGGTCTCGCTGATGCCAATAAACTGTCGTGACCTGGGAATATCTCAAGACGGGCCTGGTCGGCAACTGCGGCTTTGCTACAGGCTTTGGTTCCAGATAAGGTCCAAGCTGGACCTCGACACCTCCTGATCTAAAGGGGGACTTCCGCTGGATATGTAGACCGGCAGATGGCGTCTCAATGTGTGTTATAATCTCAAACCAAAGCTTGGAGCAAAATACCATTTCACTCCCATCAGAACTAATAGTTTCTCCAGATCTGCTTGTTCTGAACATATTCACATACACCATCCTCAGTCTTACTCCACCTTAGTTCATCATACACAGTGTTTAAAGTTAGTCTTGTTCAAATTGTTTAGAAATAAATATTTTAACTTTTTAAACCTGACTCTCTCTTTCTTGGAGTTGATACGAAGTGTTGCTCAATCCCTGCAATAAAAGATCCGATCTTCTGGTTAAATTTACTCAAAGATTCATTAAGGTGATATCTCATATCTCATGATATTTCACATTCTATGTTTCTAGTTAAATGTAAGAACATCTTCTCTACATAACCCATCTGAGGGCACCAGCTCAGTCATTAGCATTATTTAATTTCTTTATAACTCCTTTGTTTGACTATTTTTTAATGAACCAGATTTACATTTTTATTATTGTTTTATAATTTAACAAATCAATTTAATGTCTTTACAACAGTCATTGCCAAGAGCTCATCGCTGATCTTCACATTTAGACACCTGGATCATCCAGCTGGTGTTTTGAACCACTCATCCTGAGAAAACTGCTCCAACTGTCTTAGGTTACCAGGTTGGCATCTCCCCATCGCAATTTTCTGATCTTCAGTATGATTGAGGCTCATTGACAGCCTTTTGAGAATGGTCCAGTATTTTCTCTCTCTCTCCTGAGTACTTTTAGTTGAATGTTTTGGCTGATTATTCTCTTGGAGAACTCATGACCTGCAACTCAGACTTAAGTTTTCTGATGCTGAGCAGCTCCACTCCAGAAAGCCTGGGTAGTTTTGAGATGTAATCGTGCTCTGCAGGATGTGTGATGTTCTTTTATTTGACAGCATCATCTTTTTTCCCCTGTAAACACCAAGCTTATGAGATTGGCCAAAAGGCATCAGTTTTGTCTCATCCGTGCAAACGATATTCTCCTTGACACTTTAAGACTTGTCATCATGCATTCAGGTGAAATGCATTAGGTGTTGTCCTGATCCTTCTTCCTTAGGGTCCATTTTGGTTTCAGTCAGAGTTCAGCTTGCAGAGTTTTGGATGCTTTTATTGGCTCTTTTTCTACTATCTACATTAAACTGTCATTTCTCTTATGGTCACATCCCCAGGTGGACTACAGTTCCAATAACCTTACATTGTTAAGATACAGGAAGTTGTGTCCACAGGAACACAAAGCTGCATGAAGATGTTGTTGGAGCCTTTACCATTAGTTCTGTAATCTTCATTTTGAGTTTCTCAGACAGCTCTCACTTGGTCCGTGTTCTTCGTGGTTCACGCCTTGATACAAAGCTACCTATAGCATGTTTGTTCTCTTTGAGTAGGCTGAAAGGCAGATAAAGGAGTGACGGTTCCTGTCATTGGAACTTCATATCCAGCTGGCTGCGGGGATTGTTGGTTTTTCTCCTTTAAAAATGAAGGAAGGAGGGATGCAACTACTGTTTACCATCAGTGAGTGTGGGGTTACCGTGTCTTCTGCAAGCCAGTACTGCAGCGCCGACAAGTGTAATTTTGACGACAGCCATCAAAAAGCTCCTGAGTTGTTCAAAGCGGTTGCAGTTTCCAAATTTTACCACAGGATGTTAGTTTTACTTCATATCTACATAATGCACCTTTAAATACATAATCTGAAACATGACTGTGATGCAGGATAAATAATTTCCATGTGGGTACCAAAATGCTGCGCAAACGTATTAAACTTGAATTTGTTCTTTCAACAAATTTGCTGTGTTCTGTATCCTGTGAGTGTTTCCTTTTATTTGTTTAATTTTTTTGTGGAAAAAAGCTGTGGCACTTGTTTCAGGAAGTAGAAGTTAGCCATAGGAGTGGAGGACAGATAAATGCAGGATTTAAAGTCTTAGTCATTTGTATTCATTATATGCAAACATCTCACCTCTGATTGGCTAACAGCAATGCAACTCTTCTGCTGCCTTCATCCGCCCTTCTATCTTTGGTGAAAAAGGCAACAATGATAAGGTTTCTCCACAAATAAGTCAAGCCTGAATGTTTCTGCTATGCTATGGAGTTGCTAATGTTAATGTTAACTTTTACAAGCCAAGAAATTCCCTTCTCTCCCCTGGCTGCAAAAATCAATGCAACATTCTGCAGTCGCAGGTCAAGGTGGATGAGTCCATGAGTGCACATTTTCAGTGTGATGTAGATCTGTGAGGCTTTTTCTGACCTGTGTGGTTGATCTTCTATTACCGTTCTGCAGCAAATTCAGGAAAGACTGGTGGAAGACTATTTTCTTGTTCTGCCTGCATCCATAACTCAAAGTGGCAGATCGCATTTCACAATGAATTTCCACTTTAAGCATATCTTTATTTATTAACAACTGATCATTTCTTTTCATGTTTTCATTTGTTTACACAATTACATACTAAAGGCATGTATGTCAGGATTTTTGATGTAACTATTGAGTTGTAATAGGGCCAGCTGCATTTTCAGCACCTGTGTGTGTGTACGGTCACACACGACAAACAGCAGGAAGTCTCTCTTAGCCTCTCAGTTGCTGCCTTTCTTTAGACCAACACTGGATGGCAAAAATTGCATTGTCAACCATAAAATTACCTTCAATTCAAATTGTCCTCAGCCATGAGGATATTCCATTGTATCTCACACAAACAGCTATTCAGCTGAATTCTGTATTTTTCTGTTCACATCCTCCTCTTGGAAAAAAGAAGAGGAGAAAAAATCCCTGGTTTAAAGCTGAATGAACGGGTAGCACGGTAAAACGGGTAACCGCTTAATCTATTCTCCCTCTCTGAACTATTCTCTCCTGACTCACGGTAACCGTCATCACTCCCACATGCTCTCTAACAGTTAGGTAAGCTGCCTTTACCACTTTCTGCTGCAGGAAATGATTGCCCCCTCGGGAGGCTTCCTGTAGAGATGGAGCAGAGAATCACTCCTTAAACTTCACCGCCTAACTAAGCTCCTAGATTAATAAAAAAAATAAAATACGTGAACACAGTCTTTCTTTAAAACTGCTTGTAGTTATTCCCTCTCTCATCATAAACTTTTTTTAATCACAAGGTGAAAAAGAGTGGGAGATTCAGTGACTCAAGGTTGCCACTGTTGAAGGAGCAGCTGATGTTCTGTTCCAGTAAAAGGTTGCATTTACCAGTGGATGTCCTCTGACATTTGAATCCCCCGACTGCATTGATCAGCTGTCAGCTGAAGTCAGCCGTACTGACGGGAGCTTTATTACTCCACTTAATGAATGATGTTTTATTAATGGCTATGGAACGAGATTACCTTTATCTCAATGGCAGCTATCAGTCTTTGCTGTGCAATGCTGTGAGCATTCATTAAGGCCTATGAAGATGTTTTTTCAAACTGTTCATCTAAACAGAAACGTGCAAAGTAAAACCTCAGCTGATCGTCTCGTATTCTGCTCTGTGTACAGTCCCTCAAGGCCTCTTTTCATGCATTTAGTCTTTGCTGTTTGAGAAAAATACCAAACACACCTCTGCAGTTTGGTTTCTGTTGCCTAATAAAGTAAAAGATGCAACACTGTTTTGTAACCTGCATGATATTTAGGTAATGCAATCATAAAAAAGTTGATTTCCATGTCTTTGTATGCAAATTAAAGTACCATTTTTTATATTGCAGATTTATGATTGTCTGCATATTTACTACTGGAGGTTCTAATTCTATTGACTGATGCTGATGTGTGACAGCTGAGACGAAATTTAAATGTGGTGGTTTTGTTACTTTAATTCAGACAGCCATAAAACATTAATATTCCATTAAAATTAAAGCATCATGCAGAGATCTCCTTTATAATCACCTTGATGGTAAGATTTTAGGAATCTAATTAAACTTAAATCCATGAATGTAATTTTTACCCCTATCCAGAGTCAAAGACAGAGGTTTTTCATGTATCAAATAACAAAGGAAATAAATCACATTTTTTAATGAATTTTTGGGCTTTCAGGTTGAAGATAAATCAAATCAATCAACCAAAGATACTTTATTAATCCCAGAGGGAAATTAGAGTTTCAGTACACACAATTCAGAGATCAGACATACATGGGCAAGACACACGACAAGAATTGGTGACTGTGGTCATTCACAACCCTGAGTCGTGCTACCTTAATAGAGATAAGATGGGTTACATGAGGATTGGTTCAGGTGGAGGGGGAAAAAAAGGCACTTCAGAATTACCCTCCACCAGGAGGGCAGCTTTGCTCTGCAAATAAACACCTCAAACAGATATGCAACAGACTTCAGACAACCCAACATAAGTGTCCACTAGGTGGAGTGGTGGGTCGGGACTATCCCCACTTCAGTTCCTGCAGCCACGATAAGCAGCGCATGTCACCTCAGTGTAGCTAGGGGGAGGAGCATTGAGGGTTGGAGGGTTGCAGTGACCCTGGAACGTTTCAGCGGCCTTCCCGCAGTACTGCCCAGGCTGGGAAAGGAGACAGAGTTGAGTTGCCATAGCAACGACACATTCCACATATCTTCTGAGGGGGGAGTTTTTGTTGGAGCCTTGCAGGCTCAAGGACGCCAGATTCTGATTGGGGCCAGACAGAGATAATTTCCTCTCTGTCTTACAGTTTGTTGGTCCTCAACCTCTCAAAATCCCAATAATGGACATTAATCTATCCCAATCCGTGCTGATTCGTCCACTCTATCCTTGATGGCATCCATCTTCTGTGCCAATGAATGAATCTCTGCCAAAGTTCCAAGCTTACGATTCATCTTGACAATTATGTGAGTCTGTGAATTCACAGCACGGTGCAAACCATCTGTGAGCTCCAGGATCAGGCCAATATTCCTTGACAGCTCGTTAATTTTCCAGTAAGCCAGGTAGCCTCCAAGGCCAATGAGCAGGAAACCTGACACCAACACCACGAATATCCACACGTCTTCAGATTCTTCCACAGACAGCTGAGATAAACAAATCAAATTCCACTGTTTCCAGGAGTCCATGATGTGTCCAACTGGGTCTGTCCTGGCGGGGCATCTGGGAGCCTCTTCTCCCATTCTCATTGTTGAAAAAATTTTATCAGTTGCGTTGAGAGATCAACTGATGAGATCCATTTTAGTGAAGATGCACACGTGTTTTCTTTAATTAAAATGCAATATCTTAAATGAATATTTTAGATATCTGATGATTTTTTTTACCAGAAAAAACCTTTAGTTTCAGATATATAGTCCAGTGGTTACCACTCACATTTACCATTTGAACCGTTTTATGTTAAAATAAGATTCCATCCAATTCTGCAGAAACTCATTATTTTACAGAATATTTTTGTAATTACCTTGTTGCCAATCAACACCTGAAATGTATGTTTTTGTATTTATTAATGTTCCTAATTATACATTTACAATATAAATTATCTATAGTTTACATTAAAAATATGAAAAGTTAATTTAGAAATGTTGGTGTTGAATCTGGGAAGAATTCACTAATGAAACTGGCTTTTGGCTTGCCATACTGCTTGCAGCTGGAGGCTTTTCGCAATAGGTGTTTTATTTTTGTATTTTTTTCTGCACCTGTTAACACCTGCTATTGGCAGCAACATGCACCTAATTAGCACTCAAATGAAAAAAATGTATTTGGTAATGTTGCAATAAATAAAATCAATTTCCCTTTTTTTCTACTCTGTTGCATTGTGGCTTGCATCCATAATGCACACAAGCAGTGAAACCACGAAACAGTCACTTCTCATTTTTAAGTGAACACTGGAATTTTTTTTCTCTTAAACACATAAATGCAAAATTTCCGGGACCAGGTCAATCTTGCAAACCTGATTTGATTCACCTGGTGAAATAAAAGAAAATATTAATAATTTATCAGATAGTTAACATAGCATATACATATTTACTATATACTCTGTGGGATCCATTGAATCTTGAGACTCAATCCAGATGCCTACCTTTAACTATGTCTATTGTAAATATCACATTACATTCCCTAACCTTATAATTTAATACAATTTCACAAATCCGTAGTGTGTGTGTGTGATGTCTCTTTTTTAACTTTGACATTTGCAGAAGTAAAGTCTGTGCTTCTGTCAGTCAGCAGACTTCAGCTTACAGCTGGATATTTATTGCCTGTTCAATAAACTCTAAGTTTGCAGACTATATTTGCATTCACAGAGTCATAAGAGCAAATTGCACAGGCATTTAAAGAAAATGAAATAAATGTTAGCAAACATATGTTTTCATCTGTCATTTTGGCCATGAATTTGGCCAACATCAGAAGCATGAGCTCTGAAACTGAACCAGGTTGTTTTTTCCCTGTGTGGTTTAAGCAGCATATGCTCACACCACCAAACAGGTGTGTGTTTTACGAGAGCATGCAGTGGGTAAGCAGAGGAAAGATGTTGGTAGTTACTACTTGTTTTGGGCATATTATGTTTCCTTCTAAGACACAAAGAAAAACAGACAATGTCCAGCTAGTTAGATAAGGTATTTTTTCTTTTCCCCTATCAAGTGAGTTCTGCTGCTTCAAGGCTCTTAGGTACAGATATCCATCGCAGTGTTGACAAAAACAAAGCACAAATATGTTTTCTCAGATTCAAAAATTCTACCACAAACCTGGGCATTTTACGGCCCGCGGGCCACAGACGGCCCTTTGGTTGACTTTGACCGGCCTGCGTAAGGTTAATTGGAAATTACAAAATAAATGTATTTTCTCATTTTACCCGATGATTTTACCTCATGCGTGGACTAAGGGTGCAAAACTTTTATTTAGAAGTTGTTTTTTACGGGCACAATGACGCAATATGTATAGCAACAAGTGCCCGCGGTTGACATGGTGATTGTAGCCCCCAGAAATGTCCGCTCATGCAAAAAAAAAAAAGAAGAAAGAAAGATAGATGCGGAATGCAGGATTTTCAACAAAAATTGGAGTGCTAAATATTTTTTTTTTACTGAAGTCGGAGGTAAAGCCATGTGTTTGGTTTGCGGGGAGGAGATTGCCATGTTTAAGGACTACAATTTGAGTCGGCATTACGACAAGAAACACTCGGAAAAATACAAGAACTTGTCTGATGATGAGAGGGCACGGACATCCGAAGCTTTGCTAGCAAAGTTGCAAAAGCAGCAAGGCTGTTTTACTAAGCTTCACACATCCAGGGATGCAGCAACCAGGACCAGCTTTGTGATATCCCACAAAATAGCTAAAAACAGCAAGCCATTTTCGGAGGGAGAGTTTGTCAAAGAGTGCAAGGTGGAGTCTGCCGCACTAATACGCCCTGAAAAAAAGGCGCATTTGAGCAAATCCCGCTGTCCAGGCGAACCGTGACCAGGAGGATAGAGGACATTGTGGGGAACCTGGAGCTTCAGCTGCAACGTGAAGTGGCAAGTTTTGACTTTTTCTCATTGGCCTTAGGCGAGAGCTGTGATGTCCGCGACACAGCCCAGCTGCTCGTATTTGTCCGGGGGACTTCAAGCTCACAGAGGAGCTGGCAGCAATGCGGTTGATGAAAGGGACAACGACAGGGAGTGATCCTTTTACAGAGGTAAATGCGTGCACGGACACTCTGGGATTGAAATGGGAGAGACTGTCAGGTGTCACAACAGACGGTTGTCCAAATCTTACAGGGAAAAATGTCAGACTTTTGAAACGCATGCAAGATAAAGAGACAGAAATCGATGCAGATCAAAAATTGGTGTTTTTGCATTGTATTAAACACCAACATGTGTTGTGCAAGTCAGTGCTAAAAATCAACCATGTTACTGATGTTGTTACTAAAATAATAAACTTCATCAGGGCACGGGCAATGAATCACAGACAATTTGTCGCTCTCTTGAAGGAGCATGAGACTGAGCATAGTGACATCGGCTACCACACAGCTGTCAGATGGCTCAGCCTGGGGGAAGTGCTGAAGAGGGTTTGGGACTTGAAAGCAGAGATTCGAGAGTTTTGCGAGAGGAAAGGCAAAGACATTCCAGAGCTCTCGGATGAGGACTGGATGGCAGATTTTGCATTTGCTGTTGATGTGACTGCACTGATGAATGAACTGAACACCAAACTGCAAGGCAAGGGCCTTTTTGTTCATGAAATGCACAGCCTCGTGAAGGCCTTCATGAGAAAGCTGCAGTTTCTTTCAAGTCAACTGGAGAGCAACACTCTCACTCACATGCAAACCCTGAACGAAGTCACACCATCAGCTTATCACCTCAGCAGGTACTCATCCATGTTAGGAGCATTACATGGTGAGTTTTCAAGGTGTTTTGAACATCTCAGAACAATCGGGGATGAAATGCACATGATTTCCTCTCCCTTTACCTGCAGTGTGGATAATGCACCCAGTGATGTGCAGCTGGAACTCATTGACCTGCAGTCTGATGCAGTACTGGCAGAGCACTTTAAGTCAGGATCTCTGCTGGATTTCTACTCTTCTCTTAAGGAGGAGAACTTTCCAAACCTGAGGAGACATGCTCAGAAGATGTTGGTTTTCTTCGGCTCTACCTACATTTGTGAACAAACATTTTCAATGATGAAGTTTACAAAATCCAGGTATAGATCCTCTCTCACTGAAGATCATTTGTCAGCTGTGCTTCGCATCTCCACCTCAGACATTCAACCTGACTTTGATGCACTCGTTAAAGCCCAGCAGACACTAGATTTCTCTCACTGAATAAGAAAAAATCGCTTAAAAACACAAAATAAGGTGTTTGGACCACAAATGTAGGCAACTAGCAGTGATTTGGGACACTTTTTTTTTAAACCTCTTTCTCAAGATCACAGTTCAGTGATTTTATTTTACAGACAATACTGTGTGTCTGTAGAATGCTAAGAACCTCTTTCCAACAATATTTGAAACTCAAAATGTGTTTGAGTGAAGGTGACTGAAACTGTTAACTAAAATATCACAAATGTTTAACAAAAAAACAAATGCGCACACTTTGTTTACCATTGCCTTGGGAAATTTGAATAAATCACATTTTTGTAAGCCAACCTCACTTTTTCCTTTTTGCTCATTTATAACAAAGTCTACGCTTACCAGCTTGAAAAAACAATGGTATTTACTGCTTTTTATAAAGAAATACCATTAATATTATGCATAATTGACTTCAGCCTTTTGGCCTGGCCCTCCACAATATTTTCTGTTTCTCATGTGGCCCCATGGAAAAAATAATTGCCCACCCCTGGTCTACCAGATACATAGCATCACTGAAAGTAAATTCACAGAATTAAATATGAAACAAAAACCTCGAAAGTGGCATAACCCAACAAGAAAAGAGTTCATTGGAGCTGGAAGGCTTTTGAAATACTAATGTCAAGGTTGTTACGACAATCAACTGTAGTTATATACACAAAATACCTGAGACGAATACATATTTTTCTAAGTGCAGCATGCTATCAAAACAGAAAGAGAATATTGGGAAGCCTGACTCGCCTAAATCAGCATGATCAAAATAAATAAAAACAATTCCACTGCAGTTTTTCCATCATGCCCCGTGTCTCCTGTGTTCTTCCCCTCTCCAGAATGCCCAGCTGTGAGCGCACATCTGTGTTAGGATCTCACACTGAAGTACAGCAGTGGCCACATGTTTAGAGTGCGGCACAAGTGTTGGTTTTCACAATGTTTGCTGCTTCAGTGTTTGTTGTGTGCTTTGATTTGTGTTTACCTGTGTTTCTATTTTTGTCAGAACGTCTGAATAATTAAAGGTGCGATATGTAAGAATGAAGTAAGAATGACATTGTGTGGTCAAATTTCATTACTGTTGTCACATTCTCACTGCCGATCCGTGAGTTTCATGGCTGTTGCCAGTTGCGGATCAGCATCAGAAGATTCTAGATGGCAAGTGAAGACGAGTCATACACAGTACATGTAAGTTGATAAGTAGATAAATACATCTGGGGTCAGCAGTAGGTAGCACCAACAAGGCCGGATTAACCATACGGGCAACTGGGCAATTGCCCAGGGCCCACGAACTCTAAAGGGCCCAGGCCCAGGGCAGCAAGGGCACATGCAAAATACTGTATCTGTAATCTCCCGCTTTATATTAAACTAGGGTGACCATACATCCTCTTTTCCCCGGACATGACCGCTTTTCACTCTCTGTCCGGGCGTCCGGGGGGTTCTTGCTTTGATGAAAATTGTCTTTTCATCCAGGAGCAGGGATCGTATGATGGGGGAGCTGTATATCCTACACATCCAGGGGAGCCGGATAAAATGTTTTCTACCTATATTACATCAATTATGGACTCTTTTGAACAGAGAGCACGTATAGCGATGATCGTTGGTGTGCAGCGCTCCAGGCAGCTGCTTCCAGCGCACGGTCCATTCTCAAAGTGGCGCAACCAAAAAACTATGACACACGATCGTTCGTGTCCGCACATGTTCTCTACTTTCTGTCTTATTTGTGCCTGAAGCGCTCTGCTACTGCGGAGCTCATCACCTGTGCTGCGGTGATTTCACCTCACTGACGCAGCATCGAAATGCGCACTCCGCTTTGTGGTCTGGAGATCCCTTTGATCTGCTCAGAAGTAACTGATGAGGTGAAAAAGTAAGAATCCAGGCAGCAGTTTTTCTGGAGAATTTAGAGGCGATGCAGGAAGATGAGAGACAGACAGGACAGGAAAACAGTTCAATAAAAACAAGAAAACAAAGTAAAATGTAGGCATAGATTTATCTCCACTACATGTTTTTACCTGTATAAAATAATAAGTTATACACATGTCATATTTATACATCTGATACAATTCAGATCACATTCAAAACTCAGTCACACACCCAGGACCGTTTCAAGACACTTTGGGGGCCAAGGCAAAATGACCCCCCACCCCCCCATAACTGGGCTCCCCAGAAGCCTCTGTGTAATTCATACCCTCTCCAGGAGTGTTAGTTATACAGTGTTTGTAAAAGCCCCTCAGACATTACTGACATGTTCTAATATTATCAGATGAAAAACTAAATTATCAGACATGCTGTCTAATCTGCTTCTTTTCTAAACTTGCTAAAAGTAGCAAAACCATTTGAAAGCCACTATTTGTGGATTCTTTTAAAGTTTCCATGGAGTGTGTGACAACTTATTCTTTCATTGATCCTATCGTCTAATCTCACAGCTGAAACAAGCATCCTTGATAATCTGTACACAGGAAGTGTACCGATGCTGTTGTAAAACAAAAGGTATAATAATTTATTATTAATAAAACCTTGTTGCAGCACTAAAGCAGAAAAATGAGATTTTGCAATAAATATGCTAAATATTTACATATGAATTGTTTTAGAGCCCTTTTATTGGCAGAATCTGATATTAATTTAGATCTTACAAAAAATGGGTCCCAACGTGGTTTGTGTGGCGTTGCCATAGTGTGACGTCATAGGCACAGATCCCCTGTCCTCTTGTTTGGAAATGGAAATATGATCACCCTACATTAAACAAACTGTCCACCCGGGCTTTTGCGTTGCACCGAGACACTTCGCTGCCTATGACTTTGAACATCAGTTGAGAGCGGTTGAGAGTCAGTCTCATGCAGACTGACCAATGAAGAGAGGGCCTCAATTTAAGACTCTCTCCTCATTGGTCAGTCCACACAAGGTGGGTCAAAGGTTACCCTGAGCAGGTTACATGATGTCAGGCATTCAAGTATTGAGTATATTTACTACAGTAAAATATTCTGTATGTGGTCATATTATGGTGATCCTTGGGTCGTGATGATGGAGCCCTTGAATATTGTTGCCCAGGGTACAACAAAGTGTTAATCTGGCCCTGAGTACCAACTCCACTTATTACAGTAACATGTCTCTGGTATTGGAGTAGGTGAGTTTGTTTGCCCTCCTGTTATATTTCTGAACGACTAATCAAAGGAAGTAAAACTCCATGTTTGACTCATTATTCACTTCACACATTCATTCTGGAGAGGGGAAGAACACTGTCACATCGAGTTGTTGGCAGTTGAAAAAGTTGAGAGCCAACAGTTTGCTTCTGATTCACTGTTAGCATTGTTAGCTCAACGTTAGCCTCTAGCCTGCTTCACCCGATATTAGAGTAATACAAAAAGATGCCGTGGCTTTTTAGGGGTACAAGAAATCATGTCTGGATGGTTTCCATTTACTGGCCTTGGTTCTTTACACAACTCTGGAGTTCTTTAAACAACTCTGGAGTTTACACAACTTTGCCTGCTGGTGTTGTATTACCAATGCTGGTGCTGCAGCATTAGCTTGGTGTAGACTTGGCAACCTCACAAATGCACTGATTGTAAACAGTCACTGCGTCCCTCTTTAGTTTTGTTTTTTTGCGGAGAATAACTGGCAAACCCCAGCCGACTGAAAATGTAATCTGTTTCGATTTAACCTTTTTTCTAACACGATTAAAACATTAGACTGTTTTGTGGTTATTTGACTAAAGAATTCTTACATATTGCTCCTTTAAGTACAAAAGTTTATTTTGTTATTTTTTTTATTAACAGTTGTATTCTGTTTGCAAAGTGTCAATAATGACAGAGTTGTAAGAGCTCTGTAAGTCATTTGGCATGTTATCAGTTCCTGAATGGTGGCAGTAACAGATGTTGTGTAACCTAAGTCCTTGAACTTTAGCATAATATAGCCTGATGATCTTTTAAGAACTGGATTCTTTGCTTCCATTTTTAGCATCAGGCTAACCTCCAAAAAAGGTGATGACTGCACATTTATTTATGTTTTTTTGCAGATTAACAGAGAGCCAACAACACCATCCTTCTCTTTAAACACCCAGAGTGCTGTTCTAACTCAAACATCATGACAGCACGATCTCTGGTGCCATCCTCATTAACACCTTCGCCTCATAAATGATATCAACAGGTTGTGGGACTTTGCAATTAACTACAATTAATCTGATTGCTTTTGAAACCTTCCAGAGTTTTCGCAAGCTGTCAACATAGCATATGAAAGCAATAAAACTTGTCAACTTTTTTTTTAATTCTCCAAACCCGTGGACACATTTGTTAACAACTGCAAAGAAAGTCCTGACTGAACTGTCTCCAGTCTCCACAAAACCTATGAAGTTGATGCGTAAACACGGTTTATGTGACGAGTGAGGGTTCTGGTGACTGGGTAACATAAAGCTTACAGCTTCCACACCTGTGGGTTATTGAAACATAAAATTGCAGTGTTTTCCAAGGTACAAGGACTGCTTTTAACCTGCAGAGAGAACTGCATCCCTCTATATCATTTGCGGGCTTTTATCGACCCATATGTGTTAGAAAATATGTTTCCCATTGTGTTGGGGCCAGTTTTGGTTCGCCACAGAGTGAAAATTGACCAGTCTCATTGTGTTACAGCTGGAAATTGCTGAGCTGCCACCAGCAGAATCGGTCTCAGAGGTAAAAATCATCTGAAACAATGACCCCCTCCCCACCCTCCTCTTCATCTATCAGAGGCTTGACACAGGTCGGAGAGATTGATCTCTCTTTCACGTGGGTCTGACACCCAATGAGCTCCGGAGAGGCCTGTTTAACAGGAGTCATCCTCTCTGCCAATAAAAAGCACCTTTTTCCCCTAAGGCATCTTGCAGGGAGCCACTCGGCGAATAAATTAGCAGTAACCTTTTTTTAAAAGCAGGATTTATTGACCCCACAGTGGGGATATATGACAGAGCACGGTGAATTCATTATTCCACAACAATTTGATATATCTGATTATTAATTCTGGGACACGAGCTTGCTTAGTGCAGAGACTGCTTGTAAAGGTTGGATTTATCATGTTGACATTTTGCTAAAGCAGACTCTTCCCCCTCTCTCTATCTCTCTCTCTCCAACAATGCAGTTGTTCAAAGCTTTGCCCTACAGCTTTCCCCCCCCCCCCAACATAAAGGGGCAGAACACAAATGTGCCCTTTTCGTCTGTCTTCTGCCTCTTTGCCGATGAGAAAGCTGTGGATGTTTTAGTAAGAGATTACAGCGTTCACACCAACATGCCGCTCGCACACACTGCCTGTTGACAAGCGTTCTCTCTGCTGGTGTGCCATGCATGGCGGAGCACGCAAATGAAAGGTCAGGCCCATCAGCATCCATCTCCCCTCCCCTCAAACGGCAGAGGCACCAAACTAATCCGGCCGCTCGCACAAACAACAAAGACGCGAGACAGCGAGAACTACAGTAGATGCATCAATCTGACAGCGTTGGAGAAGGTTAAGCCCCTTCGTTTGTTCGGCAAGTGCTCAACATCAGCCACGACTCAAACGCGTGCAAACAAATGAAGGCAAACGTAACCATTGAGGTTGAATTCTGTTACGCACTACGTTGCACTGATGGAGTGAAATATCATGTACCTCAGTGATCTCTGCAACGGTAACCTTACAAGGATGCATAATGAACTGCTGAGCCATCAGAAGGGAAGAGCTGATCTCAAATTTTTTAAATGGACTTAATGCCAAGAAGTGAGCTTTCGACAGGGCTTGTGAGCCACGAATGCATCAAGCTGCAGTTTAAATCAACAAAATGACACAGCCTGTTACAGTAATGAATCCTTTAAGGGAGGATTGAAAGGAAGACAAGGCATATCTGTTTTTCTTTGTCGCACCATTAGAATAGTTTTTTTCTCCGTTTTAATGACTACTCTTGCACAAGTATGTTCTTGCATCTTTCCCCCAAAGCTTATAAGCTACTGCACTCTTCAAAGGTAATGAGATTGTAATGTATAGCAATCGAGCTGAACCTGACGCATCAGGAATTAGAGAGATGACGTTGCACGGCTGCCAAAGCGCCCAACAAAAGTGAGTTGGATGACTTAATGCTCATTTAGTTTGTCCAGAGTTTGTCCATTTTCTCCTTCATCTTTCCGCAGGTGACCCAAAACCTGATCACAGCCAATGTTTTGAAAGATGTCTCCATTTGGTTCAGATTTGGGTTACTGAAGGAGTCTTCGCTGATGAAACAGGGGTGTATCCTTTCCAGGCCTTATTATTGATAAAGAGTCAAAACTTGAAATAATCAGCATGAATATATTTAAAGGAGCAGGATGAAGAAACAGGCGCTGCAAGAAACTGCAGCTCGGAGCGTGCAAGACCTCTTCACTAAAGAAAGAAAAAACACTTAACAATGACACAAAAAGTGCCAGTTTGTGTTCAAGTATTAGCCCTGCTTATAGGTTGACTCTGTCTGCTTGTTTCTGTAAATGTCCGTTCTCTAAACCTAAACGCAGCAGCTGTAGCATGATCTCAGCTAATGCTACTGCATGCTAGCTCTCCCCAAGTCATCCTATGAGGTTTCTTACCTGGTCACTAGGAAATGAGCCGTGTCAGCATTCTTTTTCAGTCCTTGATCTAGCTAAAACAGTCTCTATTCGTCAATCACGTATCCAGTATATATTTTTGGGTCCTTGCCCAACTTTTACCATTTTTGATTTTTACTCACAAGATGCCGCCAATAAAGCCTTTGTCTTCTTTGTGCCACTCTATAGTGGGCTTTCAGTTGTGTGTGGTCGTTTGCCAGTTGTGGTAGAATCCATTCCTATGTAGAGTTAAATCTGCATACTGAAATCACCTTTGTTGCTATTCAGTGGAGATTCCAAAAAAGTGAACAATCAGATTAACCTATGAGGCTTAGATCATATATAAATATCCCGGATACTTATATATATATATTGATCTAAGTTCATACATCAACCTGTTTGATCTCATTTTAATCCAAAGATTAATGTTGAATTTAGATAATTAAATGTAATAGCAAAAGTTATTTTAAATCAGAAACTAGGATCTTTGCTTTCAAATAACCAGAAATCTTATACCTTTTCTGTGTTCCGTTTCAATAAGGAGGCAAGTTTAAAAATGAAGACATTTTATTACTAACAATTTTAAACTTAGAGATTTGAAACGACAATTATAAAATGACAATTCATGGACGGCAATTTTAATGACAATTTTCAACAGCTTTGATATTAAACTTGTTTTAAAAGCAAACCTGTGCCTGAATGGAAGCTAAATGGAAAATACGAGTTTGTATGCGTGGATGAAGTTATGAGAAGGTTTCTGTCCCAGAGAGTTGGAAGCATTCTGGATGAAGATGATGTTTTGAGACTAACTGAGTTATTTAGAGAGAAAACCACATCAAACGCATTCTCGTGTGCTACCTCACCCAAACAGGACCCTCTTGTGGATCCGGAGGTCAGGAGGATGTGGTTCATCCAAGATGACACGGTCTGGTAGGGGGGACGCAAGTTTCCGATCGTCTGGCCCAGAGTTGTCCCGGGTACATGGTTTGTCAAGCGTTTGGCAGATGGACGTTCTCGTCTTAACTTAACTTCAGAAATCAATGACTCTGGCAGAGTCTTCGTTAGCTGATTTCAGTTTGTTTATTCTTTGGCTATTCTGGTCGGCGTGACTAGAACAGCAGGTGGAGGATTCAGGGCGGCCGTTCCCTTTCCCTCCTTGGTGTTGGTTCAAGAACTGGTTCTGAAGCTGGGGTGGTTAGTTTCACCAAGCTCCAGGACACGCCCACTCTCTCAGGAAGAAAGCTTTGATCATGCGTCAAAAACATGCGTGATTTACCTTGAAGTGAATCCTGCATGAGCTGGACACGTGCAAAGGCATCTTCTGGTTACTGATTAAACATTACTGATTATAATAAATAATAATTATTATTAACCCAAGGTTAATAAGTCATTTCATTAATTAGAATACATTTAATATGAAAAGGATGATTATTTATGATGATTATTATAAACCTTGATAATAATAAGCTTTTATTGAGTTATTTGACAATAGTTGAAGATGTCCTTCATCTTGGGATGGACACAGATAAACAGTCAGGCTGATGATTATTCTTCAGACACTCCGGCTCCTGATGGCTTTAATCTGTGGATAAAGGTTATATCTTGACCCATTTGTGACCTAGCTGGAACGTGAACTTTGTCCCAGAAAGACGGTCATCCATAACGCTACACCTAACAGTTGAATAAACTGAGTACACGTTCTGTTTTGAAGATGTTGAGAATGCTAAGTAGTGTCCATTGACGTCTCATCCGTAGGACAACACGGGAAATTTGGAACCGAACTGCAGTGCATTTTGCAGCACACCGTCTAGTGTATGATACATGGGTGGGCCCATTAGCTTTGAAAAAAATCAAGATGCATGCTTTTTTTTTAACTAATCCTGCCCAACGTTCCTTTAATATTTTATATAGAATTTACACAGGATTGGATTGTTCCAAATGTTATTGTGTATTATATTGTAAAGCAGGTTTCATCTTAAAGAGGTAGAGGTTTTACAGATAAGTGTGGTAAAAATCTGACTTTTCGCATCTTAGGGATAATTAAACTGTTTCAGAAAGCATTCTCAAATAAAAGTCCAGCTGTTTTTGGTAATAACAGATATGTACAGGTTCATAAGACAACAAATAAATGTTCCCATTTTGCACATACATGAGATTGTTCCTAATTTGTAGTTTTGCGGTGAACAAGTTTATTATTTTATTGTAATGTCAGTTTATTTCACCTCAAATCACTCAAATTCTCTTCTTTTTTCCTTCTATTTTTGATGCAGGGGAACACAAACCCAAACACTAAACAGAAAGATGCAAAACAATCCTAAACCTTGATGTTTTTAGCATTTTTCTGACCTTTAAATATGTGCAAATGCAAAAAGGATGGAGATTTTTCTCCTGACACATCTGAGTCGAGACCAGATCACACAAACTCTGACACCGGTGACCTTGAAAATAAATTTCCGCCCTTTCTGGTGTACCAATAAAGCAAGTGGAAACACACTCGACTACCATTTCCCAGAGCAGTGAGTTTCATTACACTCTGGTTTCCTCAGTTCTATTTAGGCAGGCTCTGTGCATGCCCTTGATGTGACGGGCAGTGTGAATTTCTGCACAGAATGTACTGTTTGAGTGTCTGACGCCGTGCCGAACTCATAGTCATAATTTACGTCCCACTTGAAACATTTCACTCTGGCCTCTCTGCAGCTTGTTTTCCCCCACACTTCCTTACACATGAGCAGGCTAAAAGCACTGTCATTACTCCATCACGCTCTTAAAGTGCTGCATCTGACCCATTAGAGTGCGCTGGTGGGAGTTGCGCTGCAAAATAATGATCACAGAGAATTCTATAAAAAGAAAGCTGCAGCGAGCGTTTGTTGGTCACAGCAGAGGAGCGATTAAGACGGACTGATTGAAAGTGTCCCACGCGAGCAGACGTGTCAGACTCAGGGAAAGTTTTGCATTTGGTGTAATGGGCCAAATATCTGCTCCGCTTGGCTTCTCTCTCTCCTCTCTCTCTCCTCTCTCTCTCTCCTCTCTCTCTCTCTCTCTCTCTCTCTCTCTCTCTCTCTCTCTCTCTCTCTCTCTCTCTCTCTCTCTCTCTCTCTCTCTCTCTCTCTCTCTCTCTCTCTCTCTCTCTCTCTCTCTCTCTCTCTCTCTCTCTCTCTCTCTCTCTCTCTCTCTCTCTCTCTCTCTCTCTCTCTCTCTCTCTCTCTCTCTCGCCCACTCAGCAGCGCTCTGCTCAATTAATCCAGAGCCTCTTAATGACCCTCGAAGGTGACTTACTAGATAAGTGCAATTACACTGGAAACAAGGGTGCTGCCAATTAGTCCTCAAGTCTCCCTCCATCCTCACAGAAGAGGCTGGGCACATCCCTCTGGGCAAGCCTGTTTGTGACTTCATTAACAGGCTTCTAAAAGGGGAAAATGAACACATGGCCTAGATCATGAGGCAGCGTACAGGGATCAACACCACACTGGCAGTGTTTGCCGTTAGATGTTCATTTAAAATAAAACAAAAACTTTCTTTAGCACCGGGCATCTCTGAGCACAGAGCATGTTTGCACCATCGTTTTGGTTGTTGTTATTTTAGACTTGAAGCCTCGTGGGGGGCATCACGCTGATGTCTGGGTTTGATTTCATGCCAGGAGCTGAAGATAGTGATGATAAAGATGGTGATGAGGCCTCGAGTGACACCCAAGAGGAGGTCTTGCCCGTCTTATCCTTCCTCTCCTCTGTTTTAATGCCCATTTGCCCGTCTCTAATTGTTCCCTCTTTGTTCTTTCCTGAGCTAATTGTTAATGAGTATTTCCTGCCATGCAGACGTCAGGACCGTAGTCACTTGTTGTCTGCCAGCACAGACTCTGTGAGTAATAGGTTTGACTAATGCTGCCTGGCAGCTTCCACACCCGTCCCTCCCTGCCATCTGTCCCCTGCCACCCCTCTGGGTGGACTGGGGTGCTCTCAGTGGGTCTCAGTAACCGTGCACACATTTTAAACACACACACACACACACACAGAGAAATGACACAAGTCATTTCAGCTCTAAGACAACTGTTAAAAGGTTTTACACATAGTCTGTACTTCTGCAATAAATGAGTCACACTCAAAAGGTTGAGTCAAACTCAGTTTTAAAAACATATCATTTACCAAAGTTTATCAGCTCCACTGAGTATGCATGAGCTCATTTCCAGACCAAATCAAAGAGAGGGACAAGATTTTCGATAACAGGGAATGTTGGGATGTTTCTTTTTAATACAAATTACCAAAATATTACAGTTAAATTTTTACTCGGGTCAATAAAGCCTGATTTATGTTTCTCCATCAGCTTCGGGCTTCTCCGTCACCTGAGTGTTGCAAAGCAATTCTCCACCAGGACAACAGAGGGCGCAGCACTTTTCTGCGGTAGCCTTAGTGTTGTCTTTTAGTTAATGATATAATGAATTTCATGTTAATCTATCTTAGTCGCCAGCTCACTGTTTTTCTCCCTTTGGGTTTATTTTTAGTTGTAGTTAACATTCTTTTGTTTGGAGTAATCCTTTTTTTAAACCTAGGTTTGTTATTAACAACCACCACCCTGTGTTGCTACCTTTGCTCACATCTCCTAATGTTACAACCTCCATCACTCTATTAAGACTGTGTTGTTACAGGTGCATTTTGGACGTGTTCCAGAAGTATAGTGTCACATCGCTCTGCTAAGGTACTGCTTTGGGTAATTGTTTTATGAGCTATGCCTCCAGAATGCATTACGTTCAGCAGTTCAGACCAGGCCAGATAGGAAGTCAAACATGGAACCAGTGCAAAGAATTCAGAAACTTTAAAAATAAAAGTCGTGTAGATTTTCAGTTGCCTAACAAGCAAAACAAGTTCTCTTGTGATATTCTGATCTTGCGGGAACAGCAGGTGGAAGGCTTTTATTGCCATTTTGTATCTGAAATGCTCCTGGTGGGAAGGGATTCACTGCTGAGCTCGCAGGGTGAACGTGTCTATTATGTTTTGCGCCGCTTACGTATCCAGTAGAAATCTAAGGTTAGACTGCAAGAAGACATACCGACTCTATCTTCCACTACCTGCTAGATTTTTTCTTATAGTCATGTTAGAATTAATAGTTATTGCTGTTCTTAACTTTTTTTCTCTTTTTCATAAGAAACTTCCTACCCCTACTGCACACTGGAAGCATCAGTGCTGCATAACAGCAGCAGAATGGTTTACACGTGACAGTCACAGCCCTCCAGTGCACACTGGGAGAGTCTCAGCAGCAAAGCAGCTTCTCTGTTGGGCTCCTCGTTCATCTCACAAGATCCCAAAATCCTTCGAGACTTCAAAGGTTATGGTTTGTTTATGCAATCTGCCATTAAACCAAAGAGAATCATGTTCTGACTATCACTGCACAATGACTTATGATCCATCATGCAGTAGAATCTTTGAAGAAAAATGGGACAAAGAAACAAAAGACTTGCACGTTAGGCTAGTGTCACAATACATCGTGATAGGACAGCAAGGTGCAGCTGTGAATGTGGAAGAAAACCCATTTATTGAAAAATGGCACACTGTGCCAGAATCAGCACCACACATTACCTTAATAGTAAACAAAGGCTTTGGGTCAAGAGATCTTGGACCAATGATGTTAACAGCAACTAAAACAGAGTGGCAGAAAACAGATAACCCGCTAATCTATACTACAAAAAATGCAGAAATGATTAAAATTCTCTGCGGCGGCACCATGATGTCAAAACCACAGGTTGTAACAGTCGCAAACAAAAAACACATGCAAGGTGTAGCAGAATCAGAAACAGTTCAAAACAAGTTGAAAGCCAACATGCTAAAACAAGTTCCAGACCAGCTATGGTCTAAACATGACACGGATGTTGGACTGGTAACATCGGCAACTCCAGTTCAAGTGGAATTGAAGCCAAATGCAAGACTGCCTTATCGACCCCAATACCCACTAAAGCCAGAAGCAGAAGAGGGTATAAATGCAACTATTGAAGGTCTAATTCAAGCAGGAGTACTAAAAGAAACCTATAGCACATGTAACACTCCAATTCTGCCAGTGCTAAAAGCAGACAAGCTCAAGTACCGACTGGTACATGATTTAAGAGCTGTAAATGAAGTGATCACTGACTTTGACGCAGACGTGCCAAACCCAAGCACATTACTGAGTAACATTGATGGGGAAGCTAAATACTTCACGGTAATTGATCTGTGTTCAGCATTTTTTAGCATCCCATTGGCCAAAGAATCACAATATCTTTTTGCTTTCACGTTTCGTGGGAGACAGCTCACGTACAGAAGGCTACCACAAGGGCTAAAACACAGTCCACACATCTTTAATCAGATTTTGAAACAGAGCCTCGAAGGCATCGAGGTGAACAGCACTGTGATTCAGTATGTTGATGACCTACTGATTTGCGCACGAACAATCGATGATTGTCATCGTGACTCCATTAAAGTCCTACAGAAGTTAGCTCGGGGAGGACACAAAGCCTCTCTAACAAAGCTTCAGTACTGCCAACCACAGGTAGAGTACCTAGGGAGAGTAATCTCCCATGGGACTGTCGCCATCTCACCAGAACACGTGGAAGGTGTGAGCAAAGCTCCATAACCACAAACTGTCGGACAAATGATGACATTTCTGGGAATGACTGGTTTTAACTCCGAGTGGATTGAAAACTATGCTGAAAAAACCGCACCAATTAGGGCACTGATTAAAGATGCTGGAAGTGAGTCTTTAAAATCGACTCTAAAATGGACAAATGAAACTAAGATAGCTTTTGAAACCATCAAACAAGACATGCAAACTGCGCCAAGTTTAGCAACACCTGATTACACAAAACCATTTTTGCTGTACGTCGCAAACAGACATGACATGTATGCCTCTGCAGTGTTAATGCAGGACACATGCAGTGGACGTCGGAAACAACCTATTGCGTACTACAGTGCAAAACTTGACAATGTGGCACAGGGATGGCCCCCTTGTTATCAAGGATTGGCTGCTTTGCATTATGCTTATGAGAAAGTCTCAGTGATAACAATGGGATATCCTGTGACCATCTACACACATCACAAAATATCTGAACTAATCAACCGAGGGAAGTTTGTGTTAAACCAAGCAAGATGCCTGCAGTATATGCCACTACTGACATATCCTGACGTTGTCATAAAGAGGTGTACCGCAGCAAACCCTGCTAACAGTGTTCCCTTTGAGTTTGAAGGAGAACCACATTGCTGCATAGCCGAGGTATCTAGATACACTAAGCTAAGGCCTGATTTGGAATCTACCCCTTTCGACCAATCTGATGTCACCTATTTTGTTGATGGTTCATGTTTTAGAGACTACTTAGGAAACCATGCAGCGTTTGCTGTTGTGGAAAAAGTAGATGACAGATTTGAAACAGTAAAAGCTGAAAAGTGTAACCAACCCTGTTCTGCGCAGCTAGCGGAACTCAAAGCCCTGACCGAAGCTTGCAAGTTGGCAAGTGGCCAGGTAGCAACTATTCACACTGACTCTGCATACGCCCATGGTGTTTGTCACCTGTTTGGAAGTGTGTGGAGACAAAGAGGTTTTAAGAAGACGGATGGTACACCCATCCTTCATGGAAAGCAGATCAACGAGCTGATCTCAGCAATGATGCTTCCATCGAAACTGGCCATTGTAAAGTGCCCTGCGCACCGCAAGGGTAACTGTGATGTCATCAGAGGCAACAATGCAGCAGATGAGGCGGCAAAATCTGCCTCCAGGTGTGAAGAAGCCATTTTGGCACCTGTAATATCATTAGAGCCTGCAATAACACCAGAAGACATCATTCTGATTCAGGAAAAGGCAGAGAAAAGCGAGCAGCAGTGTTGGAGAAGAAGAGGTGCAACAATGGACTCAAGCGGCTTGTGGAGGTCTCATGAGGGCTTGATCGTTGCACCTGTCTCCTTGCTGACGATGCTAATCTCGGAAAGCCACGGTCCTGATCATTGTGGTCGTGCAGAGGTGCTGAAAAGACTTAACAAACAAGGTTACTGGTCACCATACCTAAAAGCCATGGTTGAGGAAGTAATAGATCAGTGTGACATTTGTGCTGAGAACAATGTAAAAAAGGGCATCACAGTCCCAGCGGGACACATTCCAGTGCCCGAAGGTCCTTTCAAACATTTGGTCATTGACTATGTTGACATGATTAAGTCTGTGCATGGGAAACGGTACATGCTGGTGATCATTGACAGATTCAGTCGGTGGATCGAAGCTGTTCCCTCTAAAGATCTAGGTTCAGAAACAGTGGTAAAGTTTCTAGTCACAGAAGTGATTCCTCGCTTTGGTATCCCGTCGGAAATAAGCTCGGACAATGGTCCTGCTTTTGTTGAAAAAGTCCTTAAAGGTGTGTTGCAACAACTAAGGATAAAGCAACGATTAGGATCAGTTTATCACCCCCAGAGCCAAGGGATGGTCGAGCGAGCGAATCTGACGTTGAAGTCTAAAATCTGCAAAATCTGTGCTTGTACTAACCTTAACTGGGTTGATGCATTGCCGCTTGCCTTAATGAGCTATCGCATGCAAACTAACAGAAGCACGCATCTTTCACCTCATGAGGTCCTAACAGGCAGGCCAATGCCAGCTCCTCAGCTTAGAGGACCCCACAAGGGGCCTTCGCTGGAACAGCTAGAGCTTGAATTCAAAAGCTATATCAAGCAACTAACCAGCATCCATAAAGCCATCTATTTGCAGGAAAAGAGAAAGGACCTTGTCTCTAGCGCAGGCGCAGACGGGCCGGTAGTTCCTGGAGACCAGGTGTACATCGAAGTTTTCAGGAGGAAGTGGCACGAACCGCGACGAGAGGGTCCCTACAAAGTGGTTCGAGCAACGCCAACAGCAGTCCAGGTCGAAGGAGGATCGACGTGGCATCATCTGACGCACTGCACGAAAGTCAAAGACAAAACTCAGGGCAGTATTGTGCCTAACGTAACAAACCGGCATGATGGCCGGAGGAAAGAAGGGCGTGCTAAGCCTGATGACAGTTCTGTTTTGGATAACACTAGGGGGTCTGATGATGGTGCTGGAGGAGGTGAAGATGGAGACGATGGCCGAGGAGCAACTCGTCGACCCATCACAAGAGCATACGCCAGACGACTTGGCCAACGACGAGGCAGCATACCATGATCAAGTTAAGTACAATTCAGCAGGCCGGATGCAACATAGGTCGGCATCCCTGCCTGCATTCGACGTAGCAATTGTTAAAACTGGTGATATAACCACAGTTCCAAGTAATGTTTTGACTACTAGCGCTACTGCTACTGTGATCCCTGATGTTTTGACTACCACAGCGCCTGTTGGAGAGGTGAGGGCCGACTGGAGCTCTTCCTCTCTTTTACAGTTAGTGACTCCACTGATTTCAAGATCTAAAACAACGCCAATTAGCAAGCTGAGAAGCGTAAACGCTAAGCCACCTGTCAGTACTACAACTCCCACAGGAGGTGTAGCTGTGAAATCTGGCTTTCCCACGGCAACCTCTGGTAGTAACCATGTTCGTAATCTCACTCAGAAAGGACAAAATGAACAAGAAGTGACCAATCGCAAAGCTGTACCTAAGACACTATTTGGGCCAATTAGACCTAGGTCCGGCGGTAACACAGGGCCTATCTCCCCTAGAACGAGCAGACATTTGGCTATTGAGGATAGGCTTTGGGATGCAGCCATGCAAAATAGTTGGTATAAATGGGCTTTGTATACGACAAGAGAAATGACTCCTAATGACTGCATAGTGTGCGCTCAAGCACCCGGAATGTTACCTGAGGTTGTTCCGGAAAAGTATACTTCTAGTGAGTGTGCCATTACACAACGACGCACATGTAAGACTAGAAAGGTAATAGAGATAAATAAAAAGATTCCACCTCTTCTTAAGATGCCATTGTGTGGATTCCAATGCAGATTGCTCCATGGTACACGAGATAAGTACAAATATATTGAAAAATATGCAGAATATAACATCCTAGAGGAATGTGCTGAATTTGCGATCCAAACAGACCAAAATGGTCCTCCAACGGACTACAAAATTGATTATAGTGCTGATTATGAATGTTTTGCAAGCGGAGGTTTCGCTGACGATGGAGGAGTGGACGTAGGTAATACATCTGTCAACTGTAACGTCACTTGGGTATTATCCTGGTTCCCGCATGCAAATATGACGCCACTTCTCATTGATACCCCTGTTTGGTATGAAAACCCTGTAACTCTTAGTCAGGACTGTGATAACATATCGATGACGATCCCCACTCTGGATCTCATAGGTGAGCAAGACATTCCAGTGGCCGACAGCTACTGGATGTGTGGTGGTGATGTTCTAATGAATGTTTTGCCAAGTTTTTGGGTTGGGTTGTGTACGCTAGTACGTATGAAAGTTCCAGTGACTATCTTGCATGAAGGTGTGAGTGAATTACTTCAGTTGGAGACTACCAATAGACGTAGGACAAAGAGGTATGATGTGTTTGATCATAAAGTGCATTTAAACGCCATAGGACTGCCAACAGGAATTCCCATAGAATTTCAAGCAAGAGATGAGGTAATAGCAGGTTTAGAGTCAATTCTTCCTTGGATAACAATAAATAAGAATGTGAAATGGATCAACTATGTTTATTTTAATCAGCAAAGAATCTTAAATTACACAGTAAATAACCTTGGCCTCTTGGGTGAACAACTTCATGCCACAGTCAAAATGACTTTGCAGCATGACCAGGCTTTGGACTGGTTGCTGGCCGAGAAAGGTGGGCTCTGTAAGTTTCTGAACTCCAGTGGGCAAGAATGTTGCACCTACATTCCAAGTAATACGGCCCCTGATGGTGCATTTACTGAAGGCATGAGGAAATTGAAAGATTTAAAGATAGAGCTGAAGGAGAATGCAGGCAGGGAAAGCTGGTCCTTAGACTCCTTAGCCCTCAAATTGGGTCAGTGGGGAGCTATTTTGGTAAAAGCAGGAATTAGTGCAATAGTAGTACTAATTCTGATTTCTCTATTGGCATGTTGCATCCTACCTGTTGTGAGGAGACTGTGGGAGCGAACTCTGGCTGCCCAAATGAACCTTGCTGCGTCGTCTCAATATGTGCAAATGGAAATGGCCGCAATGGACTCAGCACGACACCCAATGTGCCTGAAGAATGGGACGGCTGATGGGACAACGGCGGAGTAATCTTTGCGTCTCATCATAGATGTTGCTGTTGTGGTTACATGCACTCGACTAAGGAATCGGCCTCAAAGTCCTCTTCCAGCGGCAAGACCCCTGCAGCAGTCATCAATAAAACTGAACTTGACTCTTATGTTTTCTTCACTCCATTTCTTTTTCAGTTCTGCAGCTGGGACTCTGACTCCGTTCTCTATTTCAGTTGAGCAGTTGTGTTGTTACGTTGAGTATATTCATTACACCTCCTGTTGTGTTTAACTTTTATAGGTTTAGTCACAGCGACATCATCTAGTCGTTCATTCGTATCCACGTCAATCATTTATTTCACATGAGTTTGTATTTTTGATTGCATATTCACGTACAGTTACTGGTTGCAATATTGCTAAGGGTAATTAATGCTCGATCATGCTTATGATTTTTGTTCTCTGTTGGAAGGTTTCATCAGTTTGTTTTCTCTTACGTGCGTTCTTTTGTTAATTCACTGTTACCTAATGTCTGCCATATACTTAGGCTAGGCTTGCATGCTCACTCTGTGCTTTATGTGACCGTCCTGTTTGGGGCCAGGAGGTCAAGGGGGAATTTTTCCTGTTAAGAACAGCGGACAGGTTTTCGCCCCCTTACAGTTTGCGCATGCATTTTGATGTGACTGAGCTGGTTAAAGACGTCACATTCCATATTGTGTTTTGAAGCTGATACTTACTTTGTGTACTCATCCAAGTGTTGGTTTGCAGTTACTTCGTCGTTACATATATGCCTATATAGTTTGGTTGAAGTTTGTAGTGTATTTGTCATTTTGCCATTCGACACCCATTTACTGGTTTATGTTAACGTTCACTTATGTGTTAAGTTATATGTTATGTAGCCAGCTTATTAATGGGGGTGGACACCCCCATGGGGGGGATCTGTAGGAGCTAAAAGCAGTGTTTTGTGTACGTGCATGTTGACATGTTGCTTATCAATGCCAGCCGTTTATCAGGCAGCCCAGCTGCTGAGTACATGCTCCAAAAACATGTTGATCTGTCCAGCTTATGTAAGTTTCAACTACTTTTGACCATATTAGGATGTGGAAGTAGCACCCCATCATTTCTCAGAATCAAAAGGGAGGTGGGGGTTGAATAGTATAACTGATGCTGCGTGGTGTAGGAGAGTGGGCTTTTGCAGAAGGATCTCCAGCCGAGGTGTTTAGATCGAAGCTGGACGCTGTCCCCTGTGAAGTGTTGGTGATGTATGGATGAGTTGTGTAAATAAATGCCCCCCGCTGAGTTTGGACAAAACCTGTCTCTTTCTTGTTTTTGATAAGGAAAAAGAACCACAACTGCTGCACTTCTGGAACGATGCTGTGAATAAATAAGCCATTGGGTCACATGTAAGCTTCATATATATGAAATTGCATCACTACAATACTTTTATTTTGAAAATTAACAGATTTTACACGGAAGCTGTGTGAGTTTAAGAAATCTGCTGGTTGTTTTATTTAAAGCAAATTTGACTACCCATAAATCAACAGTGAATCTAAATCAAATACAGTGAACGAATTAAGACTTGTTATTTGAATGCTGCTTTATAAAAAACCTGAATTAGACACTCACAGGTTGAGACAGTTCAGCTGGTTTTGACTTAGTTTAAACCTTTGATCTGTTTAATTAAGCATATCTAATCTGTCTATCTTCCTGTACAGACAGGGATTTCTCCGCTCATGAAACAAAATCAAACTCTTTCTGCAGCTTGAAAACATAAGGGATTGCACTGAAGCGCAGATTTGACAGCATTGAGAGTTCAGTAGCCAAAGTGCAAACAAAATCTAATTATTTAAAAAGGGTGAAGCACTGAATCAATCTATATGGGTGCATTCACGGTAGAGCTGAGAAAGCTCATCTTAACTCAGGTCCGTCTGAAAACATGGGTCTGATCTCACTTGCAAGTGAACCCAAGAGGAAGTGATAAAAAGCGTTACATTTTAGATGGGCGAAAGCAGCCAACAGCATGAGTCAAAAGAGAGAAGAGGTAAACAACAAAGAAGTTGGAAAATGTCTCCTGAGTCGACAGGCCCTCTTAGATGTGTTTTTTTTTTTTTTTTTTTTTTTGTCTGGGGACTAGGTTTTGTACTTTTTCTTTACTACCATTGTTTGACTCCATCCAGCAGAAGCAGTTGGATTTAAATCATTAGTCCATTCCAATCAATGAGCCATGTTTTCTTTTTCCTTATATTTTATTCTGCCATTGTCAGTGTTCGTCCCTTGCAACAGTACTTAAAATGGGAAGCTGTTGTAACTGCATGACATTCTCCAAGCTGTTTTTATTCACTTTGGAAATAGCTGTGTGAAAGTAAACCAAACCCAAGACGAGGTGTGAATTTTTTTGCCATTCCCTCCTTATTGAAGCCAAGTCGTATGTGCTATCCTGCTGGGAAAGCATCCTTTGTTGACACATTTTATGGGTTGTATGCAACAGGAAGGGTTTGCTAATTTGGTTGAATTGATAACAAGAAAAGTCAACACCTTTTTACAAAGTGATCTTTTTATTTGTCACTGCCTTTAGAAATATGGTCCGTAAAACTCCCACAATAGACAACAAATAAAAAACTTTGGAGGATGTGCTCAAAGTTGATCAACTCAAGTAGAAGAAGGAGAAGATGACAAGTACGGTTAATAAAAGAGCAAAAATCATTTCTATTGTTTGGACTGGCAACAAAGTTGAATATTTTGTCACAAAAAGCTACAAGACCACATGCATACAGGACAGTGTAAGTGTGACTGTTGTTAGGTGTTGGTTGTCTTCACAAGGAAATGTCATTTTAAAGATGATTATACAAAGTAGAACTAATTTTCTCATTTTCTGTGTGGCTACAAAGCTGAAAAGATAAAACAAAAACCAAGCCTTGCATATTTATTACAAATGGGAATCAGTATGTGTTGTTGGTGGTTTTACTGAGCAGGTGCCACTTTTGTCATACATTTCTTTTTAAAACATGTTTAGACTGTTCAGAATACAAATCCAGGCTCTGTCATGTGTGATTGTTGTAATTAAACTTTGTAGGTGGGGAAGGTCAGAAAAGGATCGGATCATTTTGTTTTTCCCTCATTTACAGTAACGGAGACAACGGCGCAGTGCGCCTGGCTCTGGTGTTAATCAAGTTTAATTTTATCTCTTTGCAACAATTTTCACAAGAAAACAGAACAGTTAAAAGCAGGGCTTGTGTTGTGTTGACCGGATAGTTCCCGTATTTGGCCGTTTATTTTGTCGGAGAAAGAACAGAAAGAATTACCCCGACGCATGCAGACGAACTGACATTTTATTCATTATGCACATTGCAGATGTAGCTAAATCACTCAAGAAATTATTTACTTCTGAAGATCTGAGCTGGACACTGCTCAGCGCAGCTCACTGTCAGCGCGTACGTACGGTGCACAGTGAGCTGAAGATGTGGAGAGGGGCTTGGAGCGCGTCGCAGAACCAGAGCACATGCGGGAAGATTCCTTCCACTGAAGCGAGAGTTTTCCAAACCCGGTCTCTTAGAGAGACTTGTCACTTAGAAAATGTTCCCTGATTATGAAACTTTGGCTGAATTGTGCTTGTTCCTGTCTCCAATGTGGCGTCGCATGAGCCTGTCTGAGGAGAATCCCAGAATCTGACATCCTTTTCAGATCAGAATGCGCCTATATGATTACGCACAAGCGTGACGCGTCAACCCGGTCTCACAGTAAGACCGGGTTGGAACTGTTCAGGTTTATGCAGACAATCTTTACATTTAGAATTAGCTTACAGATGTAAAATGTATGCTGTAAAATATAAAGCATTTTATTTAAATATCCAGTCATTATTTTACAAGCACAGAGAGCCGCATCAGATGGATGGAAGAGCCGCATTCGGCTCCAGAGCCGCGGGTTGCTGACCCCCGGTTCAGTTAGTTCAACCACAGAGAAACTACTACTTGTTTGGAGACTTTAGAGGTGTTAACCCATAGCTGAAAATAGGTTTTTATTCTGTTTTAATTGTAGAAAAATTATAAGGAACTCTAAGAGGGTTCCTCTGAAGGGCCAGCTTGATTCTATGTTGTTCTTTTTATATGTAATCAAATATTTGCACACAATCACCGAGTGCTGTGCCGATGTGAACTCGAGCAGATGTTTGGGGATTGTGTAACTGCACTTTTGATACTTTCATAACAATCATGGTGATTTACATTTGCACTGCTGCCAGTGCGAGGGAAGTGTTTTTCTCTTCCTGAATGGCCAGAGGCACTGACACTTTATTACCATCTGCTTTTTTTATTTATTTAAAAAAAATGGGGGGGGGGGGGCAACTTATTTATTTATCTGCTGTTCTAAGAACTTTCATACTGAAGACAAAACAATATATGAATATTAATAGAAGATAGAGCATGATGATTTAAGATTTTTGGTTATAAAATGCAACGTGCATAGTAGATTAAAGTGATTAAGATTAAGATTTTTTTTGATGCAGGTTTCTTTGAGAAAGGGTTTAAACAATGAGCATCTATTCTTAGTTTGGGGAAACAGACATAATGAGTTAGTAATACATTCAAATGCATTCAAAGGTTATTTCATATATATTTTGACACTTAAATACATTTTCATCACATGATTATTTATTCAGAGTTCAGTGGTTACTTGCAGCAGAAATTAGTTGTGGAATTTGCTACTGTAGCACCTCTGGCTTTAACATTACAGTACTTCTACCGGAATAACATCTGATACATATGGTGAAGTAAAGGTTATACTTTAGCATTTGCATAAACATCTATGAGTTTAGTTGTTGGATTTGTTTGAAGAAAATAAAATTCACGTCAAGAGATCGGAACAAACATTTTATCTGGAGTTTTCAGAAATGATGTATGTTTTTTTAGAACTTAGAAAGGGTGATTATCTGACTTAATTCTTTGAAATAATATAAGTGACGCATCAGTTTTTTTTTGTGCTAAGCCCCTCCCTCGTCCCGGTGCAATTTCACCTGACCCAGCTCAGCATTGGCTAATAGAGGTAGACATCCTCTTATGTACAAATGTCAGTCACAGAGTGCATGCGCATTTGCGGGATTCCTAGACCGAACAGTGTTTTCTAGCTATTTAAAAAGCTGTGAAGAAATGGCAAATCATTAAGCAGTTACAACCGCCTTCACACCCATAAAACATACCAACGCCAAGACTGCCTGTTTCTACTCATAGACAGACACAGCACTGACAGAACTCAAAGACCAGCCGATAATTTACCTTGGACGTGTTTTCAATGGTGGAATAATCATCCAGAGACTTGGTGCATCTCTCTCGCTGCCGTTTGAGCGTGACGAGCACGTTGCATAACCCAGCCTGCTCAATTAACATTATTTTCTGGCCCAAATCTGACTCAGCTCTTTGGGCTTACTCAGTTTGGGTTCGGTCTCAGGTTAGAACTTCAGTGCTCAGCCCTGCAACACCACGAGGCGGATCAATGTTTACTCTGTAAATTTGGAGGACACATCCCACTCTGACAAATTTGGATGTGACGCTGGTACCGTGGTAAAAAAAAAATACCGCATTCCACTATAGTCAATTATGGCTTGCTTCTTCTACAGTTCAGAATAGTTTGTCCGCATTTCAATGCACCGATTGCATTATTATTATTATTATTATTCAGCTCTAATACTTACCCAACTCAACAGCTCAAGCTATTCATATTCGTGTTTATTGAAGTTTAACATACTTAAAGACAAAGTTACTTCGAAAGGGAAAATAAGCTAAAGGTAAATCAAGCTTTCTCACTCCTGTTCAATGAGTTTCATGGCTGTCGCCTCTTACAGATCAGCACCAGACAATTCTAGATGACGAGCAACAACGAGTCATACACAGTACGTTGATGAGGAGATAAACACATTTCTACGTAATCTCAAGATGCTGGGAATTTAAAAATTAGATAGAGATTTTTTTAAACTGAATATTTGTTTCTAGCTTACCGTTAGCAATGTTAGCTCAACATTTGCCTTTAACGTTCTTCGCCTGATATTAGAGTAAAACAAAAAGATGCTGTGGCTTCAAGAAATAACTTCTGGACTGCTCCTTTTGAGTTAACATGACTCGGTAACCCCACAGGCTTAAAGATTATTAAAAGTAACTGAGTCCCTCTTTAGCTATTTTAAAGTGGGAAATCTGACTGGTTTGAGATCATTTCACTGTACAATTCTTCCTTATTGTACTTTAACACACAGAGTGGTGGCTGAATGACTTTCTGATCAGGCAAAACAAGACAGAAAATGGACTGATACTCTGCCACTGTTACTGCTGTCACCAAATTATGAATTCTCATGTTTCACCGCTTGAGGACAAGCAGAAAAACACAAAATCAAATTTGTAAATTGTCTAAGTAAACCACACAAAAATACTTCATTACTTGGCTCAGAGCAGCATGGTAAATTACAGGAAATAGGGCCAAAATCTGCTTCGTGTTACTAAGCGATGCATCAAGAAATGGATTTGCCACGGATATTTTCAAAGGTCACTCTGCTGAGCCGTAATCTTATTTAAACTGAATGAAATAAACATATCCATGGGAATTGTACATAGTTGTGTCTGAAGGGTGAAAATTGATTATCTCAAAAGCTTGGGCACAAAGATCATGCATGCAGCATGAAGACACTCCATTTCTAAAGGAAAATTATTGCTTTTTTAAATCATCATTATTTCTTTTAGAAATTGCTTTGAAAAAATAAAGTTTGGAGCAGTTGACTTCAGCCTTGCAGCTACACAGTAAAAACCTCATAAAAAAGTCCTCTTCTGTACTTGTGAGGACTTTTAATGTCAACATTTTGCTATGTCTAGTGATATCTTGCATTTGTGCTGCAGATGAGATCAAATTAAGCAAACTCAGCAGAGGAAAATATTCATTAACCCTAACCCTCCTCTCAATAATATAAAGACACATTTCCTTACTACCAGCTCCTCGTTTCAAACTTATCAGCCGTTATTGGATTAATTGAAGCAAGGCTGCCATGGCAACGGGTCCAGTGCAAATAAACTCCAGTTGTCACAATGGCTACTGTTTTCATATTGCTTTAATTTCTGCAGAGTGTAGATTCTCTGATAAAAAACACTTTTTTGTTACAGTACAACAAAGCTGGTATCTAGGATAATCATTCATTTATTGGCTGATAAAATCTAAAAGACTCGAGTAAATTTAATTGTGAAGATTATTTATTGTTCCTATCGATTGTCTCTCTCAGTCTGATTGCCTAACACAACTATCAAATGTGTCTCACGTTTCCCTTTCAGCTCGATAAATTTCCCCATAAAATGTTCTATTTGCTCGTTAAGCTTTTAAAGGAGGTCGATTGTGATGCAGGGACAGAAAAAACAACTGACAAATATGTTATAATCAAATACAGTACAATCCCTCTGAAGTCATCAGTCTGCAGAGTAGAGTTTAGGTCAATTCACTGGTGGTTTAGTGGGGTTCAAAGGGGCGGGTGACAATGGAAAAAAATGTCTGCATCAGATTCAACATGTTTCACATGTTTTCTTTTTTCTTTTTTTTTATTTAGCTTCTTTTAAGATAATTGATGATGGAAATCAACTAACGTTTTGGAGATGGCAGCTACAAGAATAATGACTTGAAAAATAGAACAATTGTTAAATCAGGCTTTAGTGTACCTCAGACTGCATGTTGGTTTGAGGTATTTGCCCTGATTTTACTCATGTTGTACAGCGCTTTGTGATTTATATCTGTGAAAGGTGCTATATAAATAAACTTTACTTACTTACTTAGTTACATATTCTAATTAAAAGTTCTAATGGCATTTGGGGAAAGAGTGTGGAAGTGCGGAACATGGCCACTGTGTAGCGCCTTCCTGATGGTAGCATCTGGACCTGGATATAACCAGGGTGGGAGGGTCTTTCAGGAGGTTTTCTGCTTTTCCTGCAGCAGGGGCACTATCGCCCAGACCCCAGAAGATTTTCATTCAGCAATGCTGATTGGCCAAAATTTCTCCTGTTCTCCTAGTGAAATCGTTAACCTGCAATTCAGGGGCACTTTTACCAGCACCCCAAGAGAGATATTAGAGTGTCTTTTGGAGGAAATGTATTGTTTGATGAAAGACAGCTGATGAAAAAGAAGCATGAAGGGATACACAAGCAAAACTGACAGAGTTTTAGTAAATATATTAATGTAATACAGTCAATTTTACTTTTTTGATTTATTTTCCCATCAGGTAGGGTGACGCCTTAGTGCCCCCATGGAAAATTCACCAGCTTTGGTCAGCATCTTTTCAAGTTCTTTTATCATGAATAGTGATGGTTGTAATAAGACCCAAATGCAGGCGAGCAGGAAGAGGAGGCAGGCCAAATAACTATTTCACATGAATAAAGGTAGGTAGGGTGACTACAGGAAGACAAGCACAAACAGAGGGTTTAAATACCTGAGGGTAATCAGGAATCAGGTGGGTAGGATAACAAGGGGCAGGTGAGTCCAATAAACATTGAACAAGGAGGGACAGAACACTTCAGAAGGAGAAGGAGCAGATGCTGACATCTTTGACTTTTGCTCTGGGGTCATTTAGCACATTTTCAACACTAACCTGTTAATCTCTGGGACAACTTGTTAAACAAACACTGATAAAGAAATATGTGACTTTTTCCTTAGCAAATAAAGTAATGATAATCTTTCCAAATGACATGAAACAATAAAGGTTTGGTCTGATTTAGCTTCCGACGGTGTGGAAAAATGTATCTTACTATTGGTGTACGTAAACTTCTGGTGTGTGTTTAAATCTCACATTCACTCAATATGTGATAGGCTGAACTTGTGAAAACTCTTGCTCCTCCTGCCCTTTGCTGGTGTTCAGCGCTGTGTCTGTGCTCACAACTTAAAGTGTGAGTAAAGGAACCACACCACAGGAGAATTGCAGAAAGCAGCTTCTGTGGATTGCAGTTCGTTTGGGATATTGACACATCTTTGGAGAAGGAACTTTACTGTTGGATTGGAGGAGCATGAATATGAAAGCCACAGTGTCATCAATAGTAAATATTTTATCATCAAAAAAAGGGAAACGCATCACGATTTTGTGTGTCATCACACAGGGCACCTTGCTAATCTTCTCTGTATCGATTCCTATTGGGCATATGTCCTTTGAGGTCTGAAGATACAAGGCTTTCCCAAAAGCAGAGGTGGAAAGTAACAAATTACATTTACTCACGTTACTGTAATTGAGTAGCTTTTTTGTAAATTTATACTTTTTAAGTTGTTTTTAAAAGCTGTACTTTTACTTATACTTGAGTAAGTTTTTAAAAAGGAATTGTAATTCGCTACATTTTAAATCATATCTGTTACTGAGTAAAAACAAATTATAGGCTTAATAAATTAAAAATATTACGTGTAGCAGCGTCGGAACAGAAAGAGACACCTGCATGAGCGCCGCGTCTAAACCGTGGGGCGGGGGGGGGGGGGGGGGGTGTACACTTTAGCTCAAAGACATCAGTTCAGTTCCTCAACTCGCTGTTCACCTCCTCTCTCGCTCCTCTCCTGTGTGTTAGATCCCGCACCTTCGCGCACCAGTGTGACGTCATCAGAAATCTGCTCGGTTTGGTAGCCGCACTCGGTTCCGTGTTTGAATTGTGTTTCTCTACCGCTCCGCATGGAAGCAGCAAAATAACGTTTAGCACTTATAGCAAGCGGATTATCAGCGCTCTGCTCATAAAACAGAAGACCTGCAGGCCTCTGTGAGATAAAACATCCTGATACTGTTCAGGTGTAAACATTGTGCTCCATCCCTGTGTTTGAACTCAGAAGTTGCTTCTTGATGCCACAGATATGTGATGATTTAGCTTGTTTCTTTATTTTACTCCAGAATAAGAGATTAAATTATTACTAAAGCAGTTCAATGTAGTTAAATTAGTCATTCAAAAGATTGTGTGTGTGTGTGTGTGTGTGTGTGTGTGTGTGTGTGTGTGTGTGTGTGTGTGTGTGTGTGTGTGTGTGTGTGTGTTTGACTGTTGTTTGTGTGTTGACATGTTTGTGTATGACTGTGTATGTCAGGTGGGGCCATGACTCCTCCCTTCTCCTGGGTCTTCTTTTGGTGATATAAATCTTCGTCTCCCCTCTCCCTGCCACACCTGGTGTGGAGTGCGGTGCCTTGGTCTGCCTGGGTCGTGGCTCCCGGGTCAGGGAGTTTAAGAATTTTTGGCATCTGCCTGACCAATCCCGGTGGATTCCTGGTGGGATCTGGGTCCCTGGGCTCTGCTGGGTCCCCATCAGGGGTGGTTGCCCCTGGATCCCGGGCTTGGCCGGCTAGGGGGTGGGAGGCTGCGGGCGGGCCTGTGGGCTTGCCGCCGATATCTCCCGGGACTCTGCCAGCTGCTGGTTGTGGCCCCCCGGGGCGATTCTCTGTGCCTCTCGAGGGGGGCAGGGGCTTTTCTGGTCAGTCTCCCTGGGGTTCCTGTGCTCTTGGGCAGCTCCTGGATCTCTGGGACTTAGAGCTCCCTCCATCTCCTGCACATCTTTAGGGGGCAGATCTGTGGCCCCTCACACTCTCTATTGGACGCTCCTATAGAGAAACCTTACATAAACAAGCATGTGTACACACACAGGTGCTCACATGGTGCTCTCATAAGTATGGACTTGGGCACGTTCAACACAGGTCTTAAGGCTATGGTAGGCACTTAATGCACTGTGATTTATTATCGTGTGATTGTTCAGTTAAACAATGTTGATTATATAGTTCTTCATCAAGTTGACACAGTGATAACTTGATCTTGTTGTATGTTGTTGTGTCCTTTTTTTTTTGTTTTCTTGCTTTTTTTTCTTCCCTCTTTCTGCAGGCCTCGAAGCAGATTCTTGTTCATTATTGTTTATTTTTGTGCCCTCCCCCCTTGTCTCTTCCTTTCTCTTTCACCTCTGTCTCCGTGTCCGGTTGGAATTACAAATCATTCAAAAACAATAACAATAAAGTTTTAAGTATCAGGCGTGACTTTAAAAGCAGACGCTTTGATGCTCCACCTGAGAGTAAATCTGTAAGTCTTGTCACCAGCATTCAGACATCAATTCTGTTTGCTTCACAGCCAGACAGGACATACACACAAAAAAAAAGATTTCCTACCACTGAAGTGGTCTGAAAACCCGGTCTCTCTGAGGGATGTGTCACTTGGAAAAATGTTCTCTGATTATGAAACTTTGGCTGAATACCGCTTGTTCCCGTCTCCAATATGGAGATGCATGACACATCCAGTCTGTCTGAGGCAGAATAGCCTCTTCAGCTCAGAAAGCACCTGTAGAGACATTTGATCACACACAAAGTTTATGTGGAGCAGAAGCGGTCGGGCCACGGCAGGTGAAATGTTCTTAGCCTACATGAAGTGAAACTGTTTAACTGTAACATTAACATGTTACTGGACACGCTGGTCTGGTTGGTTAGACCAGTGTTTGAAGTGGAAAAAACACACACACACACACACACACACACACACAAACGCTCATCCACCAATTAAAATAATGCTGATAGCGTGGACTAGAAGACAGGTGATGGGTTATGTATTTAAATGATGATCAGGCTGCTGTAAAATGTAATCTCCATCCACATCCAGACAGAATTATCCTCTATTCTTTCTCCATTTTCTCTGCTCCTGTCTGGGCTGACGTAGCTGACGGTGCGCACGGTGCGCCCAGCGGCTGTGATGCACATTTTACACATTTGGAGAGGTGGGCTGGATGCTTTGCTTTTACTGGAAGATGGATTTTTTTTTTTCAAAAACATCAGCGATTTTGCCCCCTGAATAACAACTGTAGGAATAACCGTAAAATCCACCGGTTGTCACGAACGTGCGTGCCTGGTGAGTGGAGCGGTGATCAGATGAGGATCCAAACGCGGGGAGGAAAAAGGCAAACAGGTAAGTCTGTTTAACATAAGTTTATTTGAACACACACGCTGGACACTGAAACAATGACTCGACATGGAACACAGAACAGAAAGGGTTTAAATACACGAGGAGTGGGAGCTATGGTGATTGGGAAACAAGAGGCAGGTGGGAGCAATTAACGGAGACACAGACTAAAACCTGAGAGAAGACAGGACAGGGTGTGACACCAGTGTGCATGTACCCTTATGAAAGAGTCCTACGTTAAGAGGTAAATATTAGAAGCGCAGGTAATGCATTCTGGTGCCGGTCCACTTAACGCACGGGTGTAGACTAATTATTAATGAAAAATGAATGAAAGTTAAATTGGGAGTTTTTACTTCATATTTTAGAAATAAAAATGACGGGGGAACACATTTATGACGTCTTTTTAAATGAAATTTTCTTGCGTGAGCTGCCTGCTTCTCTTAAGTCACTGCTTATTAAGGCCCGTCCAGAATTACCGTGTCCCACCCAAAAATGAAAATCTGGCGCCGCGCCTGTTATAAACCTCTGCAAACTGTTGTTCTTCACTTTATCAAACTCAGACTTTGTACAGCTAATGTCAAGATGGAAAATTATGAATTCAGTCAAGCTCTTCCCTCCCTCCCTCTCCTGCTCTCCTTGAAAGCCGACATCGGCTGTCAGAAGAGGGAGGGGAAGAAGGAGATGAGGCAAACAGAGTGAGTGCGACGTAGAAAAACCAGACATGTGTGGAGGTGAGCAAAACGGCTGGAAAAGTGTGGGTGTTGAATGATCTCAATAAGAAAAGTGTGGGTGTTGAAACCCCCACATCCCCCACGGGTGTGACGCCCATGAAGACACCTCTCGTGTATCCTTGCTCAGCTAGCTAAACGGCTAACAAACGGAGAGCACACGCCTCGGTAGAACAGGAACATTGGAACACGTCTTGGCAGCTCCCGATGACATATCTCCTAGGCAACCGGGGTGGGGCCAATACATCAAGGCAAGGTTCCTTGGCATTGAGAAACACCCTAAGTATCACGGGGTCTTTGTTCATGGGTGAGGGAAAGATGGAGCACAAGATCGATATACGGATTGGTGCTGCGTCTGCAGTGATGAGGGCGTTGTACCGATCTGTCATGGTGAAGAGAGAACTGAGCTGGAAGGCGAAGCTCTCGATTTACCGGTTGATCTACGTTCCTACCCTCACCTATGGTCATGAGCTTTGGGTAGAGACCGAAAAAACGAGATTGCAGATACATGCGGTCAAAATGAGGTTTCTCTGCAGGGTGTCTGGGCTCTCCTTTTGAGATAGGGTGAGAAGCTTGGTCGTCCAGGAAGAGTAGAATAGATCCACTGCTCCTCCACGTCAAGAGGAGCCAGTTGAAGTGGCTTGGGCATTGAGTTAGGATGCCTCCCTGGTGAGGTTTTCCGAGCACGTCCAACTGGGATGAGACCTAAAGGAAGACCCAGGAAACACTGGAGGGAGTATGTCTCTCGCCTGGCTAGGGTACTCCTTGGATATTCCCCAGAGGATCCATGCTTTCGTTCTTTTTTAAACACAGAAACAGTTTTGTTTACTTGTTTGTAGCTACGGTTTCGCCGACAGCTGCCGGCTTCTTCAGGCTGACGCTGATGGTGGCGCGTCACTTCCTTCTCCGTTTATCTGCGGGCAGCAGAGGACGTTGTCGCCCTCTACTGCCCGCTCTCCCCTCTCCGACGATGCAGTCCCATGCGTGGTCCAGCGTGTAAACTCCGTCGTCCCTGTTCATGGTCCCACATCCACGTCTCCTTATCTCGATTGCTTCCTTGATCCATCTTTTGTATTTTTGTTGTTCAGTGGTTATGATCCGTGTGCTGTCCCAGTCCATTATATGGTTTTCTCTTAAGCAATGATCTGTTACGGCTGACTTTTTTATTGTACTTTCTGCTTCTTCTTTTGCTGCTCTTGTGTGTTTACGATTTGCCTCTTTCTCGCACTCCTTTCTGTGTTCTATTGTCCGTGTATTGAGTTGGCGTCCGGTTTCTCCTATGTATGTTTTATTGCATATTTTGCATGGGATTTCGTAGATGACTCCACATTTTTGTCCAGCTGATATTTTGTCTTTTGGGTGTACTAATGTGTTTCTAACTGTTGTGTATGGCTTTGTTGGTGTGTTTATGTTGTGTTTTTTCATTGTTGCTCTTATTTTTTCCGTTATGCCTCTGATGTATGGTAGGGTTATCACTGGTTTTGGTTCTTGTCTTTCTGGGTTTCTGGTTCTTTTTTTGGGTTGTTCTTTGCTTTCTGTTTTTGTTTGTTGTTTTCCTTTGTTTATTGCCCATGTCGGGTATCTGCAGGTCTTTAAAGCGTGTTGTATGTGTTTGTCCTCTTGTTTACGGTCTCTCTCTTCTGTTATTATGTTTGCTCGGTGATATAATGTTCTGATTACTGACATTTTGTGTATGGTGGGGTGTTCTGATGTCCATAATAGATATTGGTCTGTGTGTGTTGGTTTCCTGTATGTGTTTATGTTTAGGGTCCCGTCGGTCTGCCTGGTGATTTTCATGTCCATAAATGCTATGCTGCCTTCTGTTTCTAACTCATAAGTGAATTTTATGTTGCCCGTGTCTTCAATATTATTTAAGTGTTGTGTTAGTGTTTCTGTTTGACCTTTTGGTATGATTTCCAGTATGTCGTCTACGTAGCGTTTCCATAGTTTTATTTTGCAGTTTGGGGGGGCGGTGGCTATGGCTTTTTGTTCCAGGTCTTCCATGAAAAACTCGCACAGGGTGGCTGATAACGGGTTACCCATGGCGAAGCCTTCCAGTTGTTTGTATATAGTGTTGTCGTATGTGAAGTAAGTGGAGTTAGCTACCAGTCCTATCAGTTGTGCTATGTCATCTGCTGTGAGGTTTGTCCTTTTGTGTAAAGTTTTGTCTTGTCTGATTCTGTTAACTACTATGTCTATGGTTTTTTGGGTTGGTGTTTTTGTGAACAGAGATGTGACGTCATGTGAGATGAGTATGTCGTTGTCTTCTATTGTAATTTCCTTTAGTTCTTTTGCCAATTCTATACTATTTTTGCAGTGTTGGTCTGTATTTCCTAATAACGGGCTGATGATTCTGCTGATATCTTTTGCCATGTTGTATGTTGGTGTACCTATGCTGTCAACTATTGGTCTAAGTGGGGTGTTTTGTTTATGTATTTTTGGTGTTCCATATATTCTTGGTGTTATGTTTGCTGTGGGAATCCAGTGTTTGTACATTTTTTCTGTTATTTTGCCTTTTTCGTGCAGTGGCTTCAGTAATTTTTTCATGTTTTTCTTAATGTTTTCTGTTGGATCTTTTTTAAGTATTTCATATGTATTTTTGTCTTCTAGCATCTGTTTCATCTGTTGTTTATATTTTTCTCTGTCCATAACTACTGTGGTTCTTCCTTTATCTGCCGGTAGAATAATTATCTGTTCATTTTTGGATAAAGCTGTCATGGCTGATTGTTCTTCTTTTGTAATATTGCTGTGTTGAATTTGGCTGTTTTTTAATATCCCAACTACGTTATTTCTGAGTTCTGCTTTCTTTCCCTCATCTGTGATCTGTTGACATGCTAATTCTGTTGCTACAATAAATTCATCATATGGTATTTCTTTTGGTGTGACTGCAAAGTTTAAACCTTTCTTTAATATGCTCTCTTCTGCTTCTGTTAGTTTGTATTGTGAAATGTTATTTAATGTGTTTAAAAAAGAACGAAAGCATGGATTTACAAAGACACAGCAAGAACACACCAAAGATTCCCCAGAGGAGCTGGCGCAAGTGGCTTAGGCTGCTGCTCTCGTGACCCGAACTCGGAAAAGTGGAAGAGTATGGATGGATGTATGGTTCGAAAAATGAGTTCAGAGTTTAGAGCAGGGGTATTTAGTTCCAGACCTGGAGGGACGGTATCCAGCATGTTACAACACACCTGATTTCAACCAGCAGGTAATTAACAGGCTTCTGCAGAGCCTAACAAGCTGCTGCACAGGTGATTCAACCTCTGGATCAAATGTGCTGGAGAAGAGAAACCACTAAAACATACTGATACCGGCCCTCCAGGACGGGAATTGAATACCCCTGGTTTAGAAAATGAAAAGGAGAAAATTAGAAAAAAACTGTAAAAGTGAAGGGAGTTTGAAAGAGGATTTTCTTTCTATTAAGAAAAACGTATTGACATACTTGAGTTTTTATATTATTTATTAATATTATGAATGATTTTTTGATTAAAATTTATTTTTTTGTAAGAAGGGAGAGACAACAGGACTTTTTATGGTCTTTGCCCTGTAAGGGTTCTGCTGGGTGCTCTGTCTCTTCCTGTGTGTGTGTGTGTGTGTGTGTGTGTGTGTGTGTGTGTGTGTGTGTGTGTGTGTGTGTGTGTGTGTGTGTGTGTGTGTGGGCCCGCGCGCGTGCGGACATGTGTGTGTGTGTGTGTGTGTGTGTGTGTGTGTGTGTGTGTGTGTGTGTGTGTGTGTGTGATTTGTTGAACTTTGTTATTTGCTGTATTTTGTGCATTTCACGTGTATAAACAAACAACCTAGACACATGAAACAAAAGCTAATGTTTCTGACTGTAATCTGTCCCCCCCTCCCAACCCCTGCTGGGACTGGATGCCACACACCCCCAATGAAAGAAGAACCATCCACTGGTCTGATTCCCATCCTGCTGGAATTGATTATTCAGCTGAAGCCAGAGGAAAGTGAGGTAATTATCTGAAGGTTCTCAGGTTTAATTGAGCAGATGTGTTTGGAAATTGGTCAACACACTATTGAAGCACCATTGGTAACATCCTCCCATGACATCACACAAACCAAGACACAGAGAAGAGCAACTGAGGCAGAATTACAGCACCATCACCACGAAACACAATTTGGTTGCAGCACACAACAGTCTACTCTGGAGACTGCCGGAGAGACAATTAACCTTTCACCCCACTGAAAAACAAGCCACACTCTGTTGTAGACTCACAAGCCTGAAACGTTTAACTCAAAAGAACCTCCTTGATTTGCAGCATTTTGAGCCTGTTTAGAATTAGGTTTGTCCAGCCTCATCATACATCATTCACTGCATGAGCATGCTCTGCTTCTCAGCCTCCAGCCTCAGCACCACCAAAGTTCTCATCTGTGTGGGCCCCCCCGGCCACAGGCTGCTTTTGGTGATAAGAAGATGGTGAAGTATTGCCTGATGAGTGGCACCTACCCTCCACCTTCCCCAACTGTTTCATTTTGCCAGTGTTAAGAGCCAGCATCAAGACGCACTGGCCCGAGGCTTCTACCTCCACTCTACTTCAATGAGTTCGTCTATCTGAAACACGCCTCTCTGGAGCAGAAATAGATAGTGGCTGCTCAGAAATCTCCAGCTTTCTTTAAAAAAATACACCCATCAGCTTTCATCACTCACAAGCCTACAACTACTATGAGTCATGGCCTGTTAATGAAAATTCAATCAATAAGACAACCCAAGGGTCAAACAATACGATGGAAAGCCCAAGATCCATTTTAGGCCTCCAGAACACAGAAATAGTTTAGATTTTCTCTGAGCTCTCATACAGAGAAAATTATGATGTGAAACATGTGAGGTAGTGAGGTTGGATTCAAATGGAGAAAGACATTTAAGAAAGCATTTATAAGTAATTTTCTCCCCAAAATAATGATTTTAAAAGCCTTGTTCAGAACATTAACAATTTATAAAGTCTAATAAGTGCTGAAGTTATGTCTTTCAGTTTTTGTCATTATAATGAAACATATTTTTTTATTCAATCCAGAATGGATAAAAAATCATATTTGGTGCATCTGAATGGTTGTATTCATATCAGAAATGTCATATTTAATCATTTTTATACAACTAACTAATTAAATCAGGAATGAAAAAGCAAAATAGAGACTGAATCGAACTGACTTTCTTGCCATTTAGCACAATTAACCTTTCATTTCCGCTCCTAAATTCTTTCCACTGGGCTGCAGAAGAGGAAGGCAGCACAGCAGAACACAGACCAACTGTGAAACAGGAGGCAACATGAGTAATAGGAAATGTTTTACTACTTTCAGTCACTAGTGTGTGTCACATCCAGTGTGTCCAAAGCACAGGATGGAGAGGCAATCGCTGACAAAGTCCTGGCCGGAAGCAGCGGCTGAGTAATTTTAATGACAGACAAAAAAAAAAGTTACAGATGACAGCTGGAAACAGGTTTGGGTAGTGACTGGAACACAATGGTCAGAAACAACTTTGACAAACTGGCATGGGAGGAACTGTGAAAATAGTGTCATTGCTGCAGTAACTAGGAGATGATGGCAGGCATGTAGGTCTGTGTGTGTGTGTGTGTGTGTGTGTGTGTGTGTGTGTGTGTGTGTGTGTGTGTGTGTGTGTGTGTGTGTGTGTGTGTGCGTGTGCGTGCGTGCGTGCGTGCGTGCGCGTGCGTGCGTGCGTGTGTGCGTGGGTGTGTGTGCGTGCGTGCGTGCGTGGGTGTGTGTGTGTGTGTGTGTGTGTGTGTGTGTGTATGTGTGTAATCAGATGAATATGTGACAGCTGGGAGTGATCGAAGGCATCCGGCAGCCAAAAGGAGAGGTGAGTTCTGGCATCAGACTTTTCTTACAGCAGGCGCTTGACTCATCACTGAAGAAAATGTTAGGTAACAACGATGGCTGCACTCCTTTATGGAAGGAAGTTCTGCACTTGAGTTTGATTAAAGATATCTTGTGTTTTTATTCTGGGCTTTACCTGCAGGTGAGAGTCAAAATGCTGGCAATAAAACATAAATTTACCACCTGTTTTGTTTTTGAACCATCTAGTAGTGGTGCAAAAAATATTTGGCAGCTGTCGTTTGTGCAAGTTGGCCCACTTAAAAAGATGAGAGGGTCTGTCATTTTCATCAAACACTACAACTGTGAGAGAGAGAATGACACAGAATGTTAAAAACAATCCACCAAACCACGTTGCATGATTTTTAAAGAATTAATTTTATAATTGTATAGAAAATAAGTATTTGATCAATAATAAAAGTTCACTTTAATACCCTGTGATGTAACATTAATCGGCAATGACGGAGGTCAAACATTTCCTGTAAGTCTTCACCCGGTTTGCAAACACTGTAGCTTGTATTTTGGCCCATTCTTCCATGCAGATCTTCTCTACAGCTGTGATGTTTGGAGGCTGTTGCTGAGCAACACAGACTTTCAAATCCCCCCACAGATTCTCTATTGAATTGAGGTCTGAAGACTGACTAGGCCACTCCAGGACCTTGAAATGCTTTTGATGTTGCCACTTGCCATGGCTGAGGGTTTGGGATCATTGGAATGCTGAAAGAACCGTCCACATTTCATCCTCAATATTTTCACTGATGGAAGGAATTTTTTGCCCAAATCTCATGATAGTTTGATCAGTCATCATGACCCCTTTGCAAACAAGCAGCCCCAAAGCATTATGTTTCTGCCCCCATGCTTCACAGAGGGCATGGTGTTCTTGGGATGCAACTCAGCCTTCTTCCCCCTTCAAACATGGTGAAAGGCATTTTTTTTTTTACATTTTAGTCTCCTCTGACCACATGGCATTCCTACAATCCCTCTCTGGATCATCTAGATGGTCTCTGGCAAATTTAAGATGGGCTTTGACATTACTGACATATTGTTAGATGGAAAATAACAGTCAATGGACTTGCTGACCAACCTGCTTCTTCTCTAAACTTGCAAAAATCTGCCAATCACATGAATTTTATCAAAGCCACTAACTGTGGATTGTCTTTATGTTTCCACATAGTCTGCGATGGTCACTTTTTTTTGTTAATCCGATCGTCTCTGATCTCAGCAGCAGATTCTTATTCATCTGTGCACAGTGAGGATGCTGTAGTAAAAGGCAAGGTAAGACAATTTCTTATTGATGTAACATTGTTGCAGCACTACAGCAGCAGAAAAAACAATATTTTCTCTCAATAGTGGTTTAGTAATAGATTGTTAACAAACAGCAGGGATAATGCTGCATCTTTGCTGCTCCAGTTCTCACAAACCCAAACATGTAATCACAAAACCAGCACATCTCCTAAAGCAACAGCATCAGGGCAACAGCAACCACAATAACCCTTTACAGATTATTAAAATATTAAATGTTTTCAGATGTTTTTCCATGTTTGATGATGAATCTTAAGATTTATACAATAATCCTCAATAATGATCTATTTCTTTCTTATCATTTCTGTCAAATGTTTTTCATTTTGCAAAGATTTACATGTATGATGGTTCAAAAATGTCCTGCCAGAGACAGACACTTTTGATTAGATTTTGGCAGGCACAGTGCTAACACTTTTTGCAAACACTGTATAAATATGCATTGTTTTTGGAGCTTCTTTGTTGACAGAATCTGATAATTTTATCACATAGACACGAAAAAATGGGACGCAATGTGGTTTGTGTGGCGTTGACATAGTGTGACATCATCGGCAGGCACAGAGCCCTTGTCGTCTTCTTTGGACATGGAAATATGGTCACCCTATGCTAATACCTGAATTACTTCAAGAACATAAATGAGAGCCAACAGTTGTTAGCCTCTCACCACAACAGCAAGGTGCAATTGCGTTCTGAAGTCCCATGGCCCCGAATGCTGTTGGATCTCATTAACTTGCAACGTTTGTATTTGTGTTGTGGTTTTTGCATTTTATTGAGCCTTCTGGACCACCATAATCTTGAACTAGGTTTGATTCCTAACCTTATCAGTTGTAGATGTTCATTCAGTAAAGACCGTGTTCTATTCTTGGTTCTGGTTCATGAGATATTTTGCTGATAGGACAAATTAACACGCTAAGGCAAAAACAATACCAACCTCTTTTTGCCTTGCAGCAATGTATGGTAATTGTAATACTAATAATAAAGGTTAACAAAAAACATCTAATTACTACACCGTGTTAAATATGAAAAACGAAGATGATTACTAATAATAATTTAACACCAATAAGACTTTTCTCTGAAACAAGTAGTTCTTCCTACTTCTCTACCTCGTCCTATTTTCTGTTTTGTGTTTAAAGAAGACATTTCTCCTCATAAGTCAAACCTTTGAAGCTCCTCTTAAATGTTCTAGCCATGGTACAGTACGTTAGTGACATGTATAAATATTTCTCTTTTTTGCCATAAGCTCACTTCCAGCTTTTGCTGAACAGCATCAAGCTGTCAACATGCAACATGCATGTGCATGCCACCTCCTGCAGAGCTTGTTTTGATCTCAGTGTTTCAAAGTGGAGGCATCAGTGCCCTCCATCCCACCCCCTTGCATTGCAAAACCACAAAGACCCTCTGCGTAGAAGCTTTCTTCTTCCTCTGGATCAAGTGACACTGATAAAAGCTCTGAGACACGAAGCGGGGGCTGAGGACTGGTGCAAGCATTCAGACGCTTAAATAGATAGTCTCAAGGTCATCACATCTCCGCGGCAAGCTCTGTTGACATCAGGGAAGATATTTGTGGTTGGAGGCAAACGGGATGTTTTGATGACTACAGGCAACATTATGCACACATTAGCACAGTTGTTGGTAGATACAGTTGACTGTGTGATGACACGAGTCCTTGAAAAGTGAAATGAGCCTGAGAAGATGATGATGACAGTGATGATAATGATACCATCTCATGACTGTATTCTTTGGCTTTTGAGAGAATGATACTCTGTTCCTTTCAACCCTGCCTTGCTGCTTTGATCTCAACACATTTTCCTAATTCACCTTAGCTCAATTAATTCACCATAAATTCTGCAACCCACACAGCTGAGCACAACAAGCACTGAAATTTAATTATACTATATGTGTTTTTAATGACACAGCCATAAGACACCTTTGGAAAGAGAAAATATGGTGGTTGACTGCTGATAGTTTTCTCTTTTGCCTAACAAAAACTATAGAAGAGTAAAAGTAGATTTTAGTGAGCATCAAATCAATCAAAGATACTTTATTAATCCCAGAGGGAAATTAGAGTTTCAGTACACACATTTCAGAGATCAGACATACATGGGTAAGACACACGACAAGAGCTGAAACCACAATCTCCCTTCCATCCATTCATTTTTGTCCGCTTACCCGGGTCATGGACGCAGTAGCCTAATCCGAAAGGCCCAGACTTCCCTCTCCCCAGCAACTTGGGCCAGTTCCTCTGGGGGAATCCCAAAGCGCTGGGTCTTCCTTTGGGTCTCCTCCAAGTTGGACCTGCCTGTAAAACCTCACCAAGGATGCGTCCAGGAGCCATCCTGACCAGATGCCTGAGCCAACTCAATTGGCTTCTCTTGATGTGGAGGAGCAGGGGGTCTACTTCGAGCCCCTCCCCGATGACCAAGCTTCTCATCTTATCTCTAAGGAAGAGCCCAGCCATCCTGCAGAGAAAACTCATGGCAGGATGTATCCATGATCTTGTTCTTTCAGTCACTACCCAAAACTTGTGACCATAGGTGAGGGTTTGAATGTAGCTTGACCGATAAATCGAGAGCATTTCATTCCATTTCAGCTCTCTCTTCACCACAACAGTCCGGTACAACGCCCGCATCGCTGAAGATGCAGCACTACCCTGCCTGACGATCTCGAGCTCCATTTTTCCCTCGCTCGTGAACAAGACCCTGGGATACTTAAACTCCTCCACTTGGATCAGGGCCTCATCCCTGACCTGGGGAAGGCATTCTACCATTTTCTTATTCAATAACACAATCCCGGATTTAGATTAAATTATTCTTATTCCAAAATTCAATAAATGATGATCTATCATCCTTTATGTCTTGTTTGTACTTTATTTCGATACTCCTGGATTTCTGCGGAAGGGTCAAGGTTTTGATTTTGATCGGTTTTAGCAGCTTTGCTGTTGAAGAATGGTCCAGCTATTCCAAGTCCTCTTTAACATTTGGGGTTTCCATTTTCTTCTCATGCTGGTGCTGAAATACCATGCATGTCCCACGGGGGTTCTACATCTCCTTTCTCTTCTGACATTGTTTGTAATTTTATTTATCACACAAATCCTTAAAGGTGTGGGACACTAAAGACCCATTTTTTAAATGATTATTCCTGATTATAATCAGTCACTCTTTTTCATGCAGGCTGAACATGAAAATAGTCTCCTACCCTTATCTCCTGCGTTAGTTTCTTGGCTCATGACAGGGAAGGCTGTTGTTGTTTTAGCATCCAGGAAAAAGCAGAGAACTTTTTGCTGCTAGTAGAAGCTAACCATTAGCATTAGCAACTCCACCACAAGACCAAAGTTCCTCCAGCCTTGTGTTATTTGTGGAGATAAAACATCCATATTGCAAGTTAGTGGTAAAGCCACATTGCTTTTTTCCAATTTGAGGCAAGATGTGCAAATATCCAGACATAAAATGCCTAAATCTGCCACCTGAAGCTCAGCTGTGATGTGGGTAACTTCTAGTACCTGGAAATGGTGCACCAGTGAAAATTTTCACACAGAGTATGACTTACAAGGCATTTATTCCTACTAGAGGCCACTGCAGATGTACTGATTAAATGAGTGTCCCACACCTTTAACATGATTCAGCTCAAAGTCTTACACTAAGACCATCTCCCTCATACTATATAAATAAACTATGGTATGGTATACTAATGTGTGCATTTCTCAGATATGTGGATCCCTTTTGGTTTTTCAGTAACAATGCAAGTCCTTCCAGCCATCCCCATGTGAATCATTAATTTCTCACAATAGCAGGGTTCAACTCACTAGAACAACAGACAGAAGAAGCAAAACACATCAGAGTCATCATCTTTAAAGGGTTGCTTTTTGTTCCAGTGTGTCTGCAAGCTCATGAGAACAATCAGATTAATGTGTCCAAAATTATTACAAACTCCGGCCCAGGTCTTCAAGTGGTCTGATGCCCTAAAAGGCAAGAAAGCATCTGCAGAATTATTTTTGATGAGCTTAGTTAGAGACCTATTAAGAGATCTACACAGTTTTTTTAAATGAGGCCCCTGGTGCTTCATGGCCTTTCTCATGCACCCTGAAGCTTTCTTGACAAATGAAGTAGAAATTGTCTTTGGATTATAAAGTTGATTTTTGTATGATACTTTGAATTTATGTGAATTGCCATCATAAAAACCACAAATATATACAACTACAGTAATGCTTGCCATTTCTTAAAATGTGTTCACTGCAGTTTGTATTGTGAGATGTGTGTTTAGTTATCAAAGATCATTTTAGAATCAGTTTCCTCCTCCTGCTAATTCGTGATTAAAAACAAAAGTCACAATAAAAGTTCCAAGATGGATTCCAAGTATTGAAGATCTAGCCAAAAACACATTCCATGTCCGCAAGCAATGAAGTAAAAAAATTAGGCAATCTGTGTTTGTTCTTTTTTTCTTCTTCTTCTTTTGCTGGTTCCTAACAAGGGTGATCAGAGCTGAATGGCCTAACAACCTGACCCTTATGAGTAAAAGTATAGGATAAGACAGGCCTCATTAGGTCTTGAGCCAGAATGCCTCTTGGGGGTCATCACCCTGAACATCTTGGGCTGCTCATGACACTTCTGCTTGCAGTTTGTCTCTGAGCTTCTCTGCTCTGCAGCCAACAGCATCTACGTTAAATGAAAGGGCCAGCAAAGAACACTTGTGGAATTTCTTTGTTCACATTTTTTACTCTTCCTACCTAAGATGCATGAAAAAAATCTGAATGACCAAGAATTTTTGCCACAATTATCATGTTTGATTTATAACAGATTGCAACATTTGGTTTTCATTTTCAAAATAACAGAGAAATTATTTAAAGCTGTTAAAGCGCAACTGCAAACAAGATTAGTTTTGAATGCAAACACTGTTATGGAGCACTTACCCCTCCCTTTGGGTATCTTCCCTAGTTTCACATCCACTGTGTAACGTCCAGCAATGGTCAGTTTTAAGGTACAGTTTGACCATTCAACATCTGGTCAAAATGGAGACACGAGACTGCATGTGTTCCCTTTAATTTAGCCTGCCTCTATCCCATCAGCTGGAGCTCAGAGCCTCTCTGCAGATCTGAACACATGATAACGTATTGTCAACAATACTGTTCTCTCCTCAAGGTCTAAGCTTCTCTTATCGTCCTACAGGATTCTTCATGCCTCTGAATAAGGAACATTTGCAGCTCGGATTAGTTGCTAAATCAAAGAATGATTTCTTAAATTAAATATGAACTTTTTCAATTCAATTCAATTCAATTTTATTTATATAGCTCCAAATCACAACAAGAATCTTCTCAAGGCTACTACTCATTTCATTAAGCCAATCAGAAAAAATGTTTCCTATATAAGGAACCCAGCAAATTGCATCAAGTCACTGACTAGTGTCAGTGACTTTACAGCAATCCTCATACTAAGCAAGCATTTAGCGACAGTGGAGAGAAAAACTCCCTTTTAACAGGAAGAAACCTCCAGAGGATCCTGGCTCAGTATAAGCAGCCATCCACCACAACTCACTGGGGATCGAGAAGACAGAGCAGACACACACACACACGCACACACACACATGCACGCGCGTACACACACACACACACACACCAGCAACGTGTCTATGGTTACATTGTGATTTCTTAGTAAATGTTCTATTTGGCGAGAAATAAACTTTATTGAATTTATCCTAGTGAATCTATAATTAAACGGGTAAACTAGCAGTAGTACATCCAACATCAAGGAAAGCAAAAAGTTATTATCAGGAAAGGGAGAATGTTTAAGGGATTAGCAGCAGTGTGCTAGACAATGGCCCCCTCCATGAGGCCAACACAGCTCAGCAGAGCATCATTGTAGCTTCTTCTGGGGAGAAAAACACTTAAGCCCCCTTCAGACAGGCCATGAAAAACGGAAATGTTCCGGAATCTGTCCGTAAGACCTTTCTGTCTGAATACAAACATCCGGATAACGTGTTCCGGAATTTATCCGGACGAAGCCCCTAGTAACAGGTCCGGACTTGTTACGGACAGGGTGGCTGCTTCAGACTGGTGAAGTAAAGTTCCGGACAAGAGGGAGGGGGAGGAGGAGGGGACCGGGGGACGCTAGATAGCCCGCTGCTGTAGCATGCGGCGAACCACGGCAGCTCGCCTCCTACGGTACCGTCTAGACGCGCGACGGAGCGCTTTACACCGCTTCAGTGATTCCTTTAACCATTGAGCTTCATCATCCAGGTCTCTTATGCGTCTTCGTGTGCGCAGAATTATGCTTAAGCGCCTTGTGATTCTTATCTTGAGAGGCGCTATAGAAATGATATTTTCTTCTTCTTCTTAACATAAGTCCGATCCCCCCCACCCCCCCCCACCCCCACCCCCCGCCGCTGTCAGACATCTGGAACTTTTCCCTGCTGTGTGAACGCAGCCGAAAGGACAAGTTCCGGTACAAAAGTGGTGTGTCTGAAAACACAGTTCCGGTTAAAAACCGGATTGAATTGTCCGCAAATGTTCCAGAATGTCTGTCTGAAAAGGGCTTTAGAGAAAAAATAAAGTTAACAGCTGATATTGCAGAAAATAATACAGTTAAAGAGCAGATTGTAGAAGAAAGTAGTAGAGTGTGAAAAGTGGTCAGTGTATCCTCCAGCAGTCTAAGCCTATAGCAGTATAATTACAGAGATAACTCTGGATAACCCAGCCTTTTTAGATGGAGGCATGTTGGAGGCAGGGCAAGGGAGAGCCGTCTTTACCGATTGTACACTCCACCTCCCTCTACTCCCCACTTGTCCAGATCTTGGCTAACATCAGATTTTAACCATAGGCCCTATCAAATAAAAATATTTTAAGCCTAGTCTTAAAAGTAGACAAGGTGTCTGCCTCACGGACTAAAGCTGGGAGCTGATTCCACAGGAGAGGAGCCTGATAACTAAAAGATCTGCCTCCCATCCTAATTTTAGATATTCTGGGAGCCACCAGTAAACCTGCAGTCTGAGAGCAAAGTGCTCGGTTAGCAACGTATGGAACAATCAGATCACTGATGTATGATGGAGCTTGATTATTAAGAGCTTTATATGTGAGAAGGAGGATCTTAAAATCTATTCTGAATTTAACAGGTAGCCAATGTAGGGAAGCTAAGACAGGAGAGAAATTATCTCTTTTTAATTCTCATCAGAACTCTAGCTGCAGCATTTTGGACAAGCTGAAGACATTTAACTACATTCTGTGGACTTCCTGAGAGTAATGAATTACAGTAATCCAGTCTAGATGTAATAAATGCATGAACTAGTTTTTCAGCATCACTCCTGGAAAGGATGCTTCTAATCTTAGCAATATTCCGAAGGTGGAAATAGGAAATCCTACAAACCTGTTTAACTTGGGATTTGAATGACATGTCCTGGTCAAAGATAACACCAAAGTTCCTTAATTTGTTCTCGGAGATTAATATAATGCCATTCAGGTCAGGTGATTGACTAAGCTATTTCCTTTTCTGGATTTCTGGTCCAAAGATGAGAACTTCTGTCTTGTCTTGATTTAAAAGCAAAAAGTTTAGAGTCATCCAATTTTTTATGTCCTCAAGACAAGCCTGTAATCTACCTAACCGATTAGGTTCATCAGGGTTGATGGATAAATATAACTGAGTATCGTCAGCATAACAGTGGAAATTTATCCCATGATATCTAATGATTTTACCAATTTGGAGCATATATATATATATATATATATATATATATATATATATATATATATATATATATATATATATATATATATATATATATATATATAGTAAAAAGAAGTGGTCCAAGCACTGAACCCTGTGGTACTCCACAAGTAACCCTGGAGTATGAAGAATATTTGTCGTGTACATTTACAAAATGAAATCTATCAGACAAGGAAGATTTAAACCAGCCCAGCGCTGTTCTGTTGATCCCTACAACATGTTCAAGTCTTTCTAAAAGAACATTGTGATCTACTGTGTCAAAGGCAGCTCTGAGATCTAACAAGACTAGAACAGACACAAGATTCTTATCTGAGGCCATGAGGATATAATTTGTAACTCTCACTAATGCAGTTTCAGTGCTGTGATACTCTCTAAAACCAGACTGAAATTTCTCAAACAGATCATCAGTGTTCTCCTCCTTGAACCGTCACCTTATCGTGGTGGAGGAGTTTGAGTGCCCTAATGATCCCAGGAGCTATGTTGTCTGGGGCACTTAGTGCCCCTGGTAGGGTCTCCCATGACAAATTGGTCTTAGGTGAAGGGTGAGACAAAGAACGGTTCGAAGGATCTTTCATGGCGGTTAAAACGAAGAGTCGGAGTACCCGGCCCGGAGGGTTACCGGGGTCCCACCCTGGAGCCAGGCCTGGGGTTGGGGCCCGTGAGCGAGCGCCTGGTGGCCGGGCTTTCGCCCATGGGGCCCGGCCGGGCCCAGCCCGAACCGGATACATGGGCTCGTCCAACTGTGGACCCACCACCCGCAGGAGGAACATGAAGGGTCCGGTGCAATGCGAATCGGGTGGCAGACCAAGGCGGGAGCCTTGGCGGTCCAATCCCCGGACAAGAAAACTAGTTTTTGGGACATGGAACGTCACCTCGCTGGCGGTGAAGGAGCCGGAGCTTGTGGCAGAGGTTGAGCGGTACCGGCTAGATATAGTCGGACTCACCTCGACACATTGCATTGGCTCTGGAACCCGAGACCTGGAGAGGGGTTGGACACTCTACTTTGCTGGAGTTGCTCCGGGTGAGAGGCGGAGGGCTGGGGTTGGCTTTTTGTTAGCCCCAAGACTCTCTGCCTGTGTGTTGGGGTTTACCCCGGGGGACAAGAGGGTAGCTTCCTTGCGCCTTCGGGTCGGGGAACGGGTCCTGACTGTTGTTTGTGCTTATGGGCCAAATATCAGTTCAGAGTACCCACCCTTTTTGGAGTCCCTGGGACGAGTTCTAGATAGTGCTCCATCAGGGGACTCCATTGTCCTGCTGGGGGACTTCAATGCTCACGTGGGCAATGACAGCTTGACCTGGAGGGGTGTGATTGGGAGGAACGGCCCACCTAATCTGAACTCGAGCGGTGTTTTGTTATTGGACTTCTGTGCAAGCCGCAGTTTGGCCATAACGAACACCATGTTCGAACATAAGGATGCCCACCGGTACACTTGGTACCAGGGCAGCCTAGGTCACAGGTCGATGATAGATTTTGTAGTCGTATCATCTGACCTGCGGCCGTATGTTTTGGACACCCGAGTGAAGAGAGGGGCGGAGCTGTCAACTGATCACCACCTGGTGGTGAGTTGGATCAGATGGCAAGGGAACATGCCGCGTAGACCTGGCAGACCCAAACGCATAGTGAGGGTCTGCTGGGAACGCCTGGCAGAAGAACCTGTCAAGACGGTCTTCAACTCCCACCTCCGGCAGAGCTTTGACCACGTCCCGAGAGCAGTGAGGGACATTGAGTTCGAGTGGGCCTTGTTCCACTCTGCGATTGTCGAGGCGGCTGTTGCTAGCTGTGGTCGTAAGGTGGCCGGTGCCAGTCGTGGTGGCAACCCCCGTACCCGCTGGTGGACACCAGAGGTTCGGGGAGCCGTCAGGCTGAAGAAGGAGGCCTACAGGGCGTGGCTGGTCTGTGGGTCTCCGGAGGCAGCAGACAGGTACCGGATAGCCAAGCGGGGTGCAGCAGTGGCAGTTGCTGAGGCAAAATCTCGGGCGTGGGAGGAGTTTGGTGAGGCCATGGAGAAAGACTATCGATCGGCTCCAAAGAGGTTCTGGCAAACTGTCCGGCGCCTCAGGAGAGGAAGGCAGCAACTCGCTCACACTGTTTACAGTGGGGATGGGGAGCTGCTGACGTCAACTGAGGCTATAGTCGGACGGTGGAAGGAATACTTTGAGGAGCTCCTCAATCCCACCAATGCGCATTCCGAGGAGGAACCAGAGCTGGGAGGCCTGGGGATGGACTGTCCGATCTCGGGGGCAGAAGTTGCTGAGGTAGTCAAACAACTACACAGCGGCGGAGCCCCGGGGGCGGATGAGGTTCGTCCTGGGTATCTCAAGGCTATGGATGTTGTAGGGCTGTCATGGTTGACACGTCTCTACAACATTGCGTGGTCATCGGGGGCAGTTCCTAGGGAGTGGCAGACCGGGGTGGTGGTCCCCATTTTTAAGAAGGGTGACCTGAGGGTGTGTTCCAACTATAGGGGGATCACACTCCTCAGCCTCCCTGGAAAGGTCTACGCCAAGGTACTGGAGAGGAGGGTCCGATCGATAGTTGAATCTCAGATAGAGGAGGAGCAATGTGGTTTTCGTCCTGGCCGTGGAACTGTGGACCAGCTCTATACCCTTGCAAGGGTGATGGAGGGGGCATGGGAGTTTGCCCAACCAATCCACATGTGCTTTGTGGATTTGGAGAAGGCTTATGACCGTGTCCCCAGGGGCACCCTTTGGGGGACGCTCCAGGAGTATGGGGTGGGTGGCTTTCTGTTAAGGGCCATTCAGTCCCTTTACCAGAGGAGCGTGAGTTTGGTCCGCATAGCCGGTAGTAAGTCGGACCTGTTCCCAGTGAGGGTTGGACTCCGCCAGGGCTGCCCTTTGTCACCGGTTCTGTTCATCACTTTTATGGACAGAATTTCTAGACGCAGCCGTGGTGTGGAGTGTGTCGAGTTTGGTGGCAGGAGAATCTCGTCTCTGCTTTTTGCGGATGATGTGGTCCTCCTAGCTTCATCCAGCTCTGACCTTCAGCTCTTGCTGGGTAGGTTCGCGGCCGAATGTGAAGCGGCTGGGATGAGGATCAGCACCTCCAAATCTGAGACCATGGTTCTCGACCGGAAAAGGGTGGCTTGCCACCTCTGAGTCGGGGGAGAGGTCCTACCTCAAGTGGAGGAGTTTAAGTATCTCGGGGTCTTGTTCACGAGTGAGGGTAGGAGGGATCGGGAGATCGACAGGCGGATTGGTTCGGCGTCTGCAGTGATGCGGACGCTGAGCCGATCTGTCGTGGGGAAGAGGGAGCTGAGCCAGAAAGCCAGGCTCTCGATTTACCGGTCGATCTACGTCCCAATCCTCACCTATGGTCATGAGCTTTGGGTAATGACCGAAAGAACGAGATAGCGGATACAAGCGGCCGAAATGAGTTTCCTCCGTAGGGTGGCCAGGCTCAGCCTTAGAGATAGGGTGAGGAGCTCGGACATTCGGGAGGGACTCGGAGTAGAACCGCTGCTCCTCCGGATCGAAAGGAGCCAGTTGAGGTGGTTTGGGCATCTGGTCAGGATGCCTCCTGGACGCCTCCCCGGGGAGGTGTTTCGGGCATGTCCTGCCGGCAAAAGGCCCCCGGGTCGACCCAGGACACGTTGGAGAGGTTACATCTCCAATCTGGTCCGGGAACGCCTTGGGGTCCTGCCGGAGGAGCTGGTGGACAAGGCCGGGGAGAGGACGGCCTGGAGCTCCCTAATTGGGATGCTGCCCCCGCGACCCGGACCCGGATAAGCGGAGGAAGACGAACACGAAGATCATCAGTGTTTAAATGCTCACATATTTGGATGGCCGCTATTTTCTCCAGGACTTTGGATAAAAATGGAAGGTTAGATATTGGTCTATAATTCATTGGGTCATCTAGATCCAGAGTAGGCTTCTTAAGTGAAGGTTTGATTACAGCAACCTTAAAATCCTGTGGAACATATCCATTTACTAAGGATATATTGATTATATCTAGAATGGGAGCAGTAACCAAAGGAAATGCATCTTTAAATAATTTGGTTGGGATTGGATCCAAAATGCAAGTTGAAGGTTTAGATGAAGCTAATATTTTTGATAAGTCTGAAAGCTCAACTGGATCAAAATGGTTCAAACACAGATAAGGTTCTACAGTTACCTCTGATGCTGCCTCATTTACTGAGGAAGAAGAAATAGCATTGGGGAGGATGCTAAAGATTTAATTTCTAATAGAATTAATTTTACTTGTAAAAAATCCCATTAAGTCTTTGCTTCTGAGGGCTAAGGCAATAGATGGTTCAGAGCTATGATTCTGTGTAAGTTTGGCAACTGTACTGAAAATAAATTTAGGATTTTTCTTATTCTCCTCAATTAACACTGAGAAATAAGCAGTTCTAGATTGTTGAAGCTTATTTTTATAAAGCACAAGACTATTTTTCCAGGATAGGTAAGACTCCTCATGGTGCGTAGAGCGCCACATTCTTTCCAATTTTCTAGAGTTTTGTTTTAAAGCTCGTAAATGAGAATTAAACCAGGGAGCCAACTTCCTGTCCCTAATTACCTTCTTTTTTAAAGGGGCAACATCATCTCATGCCACACGTAAAGAGGAAGTAACATTATGAACGAAGTCATCAATTTGTGAGGGGCTAGAAATGAAAATATTGCCCTCTGCTACGTTCCTCTGAGATGCAGAGGACAGTAAAGATGGAACAGTTGATTTAAAAAATGCAACTGCATTGTCAGATAGAGACAGACTATAGTGAAATTTACTTTCATGTCTCAAGAACTCAGTTATAAAAAACTCAAAGGTTATCAGAAAGTGGTCCGAGAGGACTGGATTATGTGGAAATATCGTTATTTCCTCACACGCTATGCCATAAGTCAGCACAAGGTCTAATGTATGATGGCAGGAGTGGGTGGAGGTATGTATTCTTTGGGTAAAACCAATTGAGTCTAAGATCTTACTAAAGGTTACATTGAGGCAATCATTTTCAATGTCCACATGAATGTTAAAATCCCCCACTACAATGACCTTATCAGTATTTAGCACCAAATCAGATAAAAAATCAGAGATCTGATCCAAAAACTCAGAGTAAGGGCCCGGTGGACGATATAAAACTACAAACAAGAGTGGTTTTACAGTTTTGCAATCTGGATTAGGAAAACTAAGAATAAGATGTTCAAATGAAATGTAGCTATTAATTGGTAAGGGATTGATTAATAAGTCTGGCTGAAAAACGGTTGCTACTCCTCCTCCTCGCCCTATACTTCGAGCAATATGATGATTTAAATGATTACAGGTGCTGGCCAGTAAATTAGAATATCATCAAAAGGTTGAAAATATTTCAGTAATTCCATTCAAAACGTGAAACTTGTACATTATATTCATGCAATGCACACAGACCAATGTATTTCCAATGTTCATTACATTTAAATTTGATATTCATAAGTGACAACTAATGAAAACTCCAAATTTGGTATCTCAAAAAATTAGAATATTCTGAAAAGGCTGAATATAGAAGACACCTGCTGCCACTCTAATCAGCTGATTTACTCAAAACACCTGCAAAGGCCTTTAAAAGGTCCCTCAGTCTTGTTTTGAAGGCACCACAATCATGGGGAAGACTTCTGACTTAACAGCTGTCCAAAAGACAATAATTGACACCTTGCACAAGGAGGGCAAGACACAAAAGGTGATTGCTAAAGAAGCTGGCTGTTCGCAGAGCTCTGTGTCCAAGCACATTAACAGACAGGCGAAGGGACGGAAAAAATGTGGTAGAAAAAAGTGTACAAGCTCTAGGGATAACCGCACCCTGCAGAGAATTGTGACGACAAACCCATTCAAAAATGTGGGGGAGATCCACAAAGAGTGGACTGCAGCTGGAGTCAGCGCTTCAAGAACCACCACGAGGAGACTCATGAAAGACATGGGATTCAGGTGTCGCATTCCGTGTGTCAAGCCACTCTTGAACAAGAAACAGCGCAAGAAGCGTCTCGCCTGGGCCAAGGACAAAAAGGACTGGACTGATGCTGAGTGGTCCAAAGTTATGTTTTCTGATGAAAGCAAGTTCTGCATTTCCTTTGGAAATCAAGGACCCAGAGTCTGGAGGAAGAGCGGAGAAGCACAGAATCCACGTTGCATGAGGTCCAGTGTAAAGTTTCCACCGTCAGTGATGGTGTGGGGTGCCATGTCATCTGCCGGTGTTGGCCCACTCTGTTTCCTGAGGTCCAGGGTCAATGCAGCCGTCTACCAGGAAGTTTTAGAGCACTTCATGCTTCCTGCTGCTGACCAACTTTATGGGGATGCAGACTTCACCTTTCAACAGGACTTGGCACCTGCACACAGTGCCAAAACCACCAGCACCTGGTTCAAGGACCATGGTATCCCTGTCCTTGATTGGCCAGCAAACTCGCCTGACCTTAACCCCATAGAAAATCTATGGGGTATTGTGAAGCGGAGGATGCAATACGCTAGACCCAACAATGCAGAGGAGCTGAAGACGACTATCAGAGCAACCTGGGCTCTCATAACACCTGAGCAGTGCCACAGACTGATCGAGTCCATGCCACGCCGCATTACTGCAGTTATTGAGGCAAAAGGAGCCCCGACTAAGTATTGAGTGCTATACATGCACATTCTTTTCATGTTCATTCTTTTCAGTTGGCCAACATTAGAGAAACAAACATTTTTTCATTGGCCTTTAGAATATTCTAATTTTCTGAGATACCAGATTTGATGTTTTCATTGGTTGTCACCTATAAATATCAAAATTAAACGTAATAAACATCGGAAATACATTGGTCTGTGTGCATTGCATGAATATAATGTACAAGTTTCACGTTTTGAATGGAATTACTGAAATATTTTCAACCTTTTGATGATATTCTAATTTACTGGCCAGCACCTGTAGAAGGAGTCAACTCATTCAAACTAACATAGTCCTCTTGCTGCAGCCAGGATTCTATGAGGGAGAGAAAAGAAATCTGATTATCACAAATCAAGTCATTAACTAACAAAGTCTTAGAAAAAATAGACCTAATGTTCAATAACCCACATTTAATTTTTCTAATTTTCTGCTCAGTTGAATTTGTTCTAATATTTATGAGATTTCCATGATTTGCTTTATTAAGCCTGATATTTAAACTGTGTGATTTTGGCCGTGGGCAGGACACTGTCTCTATGGGGTAGTGGGTGGGTAACAGTACAGAAGCTGCAGAGGGGTGGGTTAAACTACGACTCTGCTTCCTGGTCTGGGCCCTGGGTTGTCATGGAGGACTAATAAAACTGGCCATGTTCCTAGAAAGAAGAGCTGCTCCATCCAAAGAGGGATGGATGCCATCTCTTCGCATCAGACCAGGTTTTCCCCAAAAAGTTTTCCAATTATCAATGTAGCCCACGTTTTTTTCAGGACACCACCTACACAACCAGCGTTTGAAGGACAGCATGCGGCTAAACATGTCATCACTGGTCCGATCAGGCAGGGGCCAGAGAAAATTACGGAAGGATCCCCGCTGGATCCTTCGTCAGTTCGGTTCATTCTGTCACAACGTGTGGGTGTGGTGAGCGGAGGTGAGGATCCAATTGCAGGGGAAGAGGCAGGCAGGAAGGCAGACAAGAACATTCAACAAGGATTTGATGAGGAGCACGCTGGTCAATGAAACAATGAACAGGCAAGACACAGAACTGAGAAGGTTTAAATACATGAGGAGCTGGGAGATTGGGTGATTGGGTGATGAGAGGCAGGTGGGAGCAATTAACAGGGACACATGACTGAACAGAATGGGGAGACAGGACAGAGTGCGACATGGTTGGCTACACTAATCATAAAATGAGAACATTAAAACTGGATCACTCTGGTGATTCAGCAGTTCAGTTCAGTTCAGCAGTTCAGCTCAGTTCTTGAGAAAGCTTCAGACCAGCCATCTGAAGCCAAACCTCTCTAACCCATCAAAGCTTTTGACACGTTGTCAAAATCTTTTTGCACCTGCGAAGTTGATACAGCAAACGGTTCCTTCAGAACAAGCTGATATTGTTCCGACTCCTTAAAGAGTCCCAGACGCGTGGTTCCCTCCGTCTGTCATGACCCGAGACATCTCTGGACTGAAGAGTCGGTACTACGGTTTCTAGCTTTCAGGTTAAATTAAATTTTTAGCACATTGAGATTTGTTTCAAATGTAAAGTGCTTTATAAATAAAATGTATTATTATTATTATTATTATTACAGCCCTCAGTGCCAGAGGTCATCCGACCTCTCTGACCTTCGGATCCACGAAGCGGGTCTCCGGGAATGGGTGAAGTAGACACACAGATAACGTCTGGTGCCTTTTGATAATAATCAACTTCTTAGCTTAACGCAAACCAAATTCTATTACACCCAGAATGCAGCTCTCCTAGATACGGAAGTTCTGATAACATCGCATTCACACATGGGTTTCATACGTCACATCTAGTTCCATCCACTCACAGTAAATATTAGTGAACTTGTCATGGTTTAATTGTTTGTAAAATAAATTCTTACTTTTATAAACCTGACTCTTTCCTGAATCAAAACGAAGTGTGTACAGTCCCTTAATAAAACAAAGAATCCTACAATCTTCTGATTAAACACCGTAAAGACCAAGCAAGTTGATATTCTATATTTATATAGAATATCACAGCTTATTGGTCATAAGTAGAGGTAATACATTGAGCTCTTAAAGCACTCAATTTTTCAAACCCTACAACTGTCACCGGAAACCCCGCATTGCCAGAGGAAACAAAAGATAAATAAAATATACTTCAAATATTCTTTAAAAGCTATTGTAAGGTAACACTATTGTGATACAGGTTTTTTGTGAAATGGGTTAAATTTCCTGTACGATAATGTAACAAAGGTAAACCTTTAAAAAGTGGAATGGCTTGACTATGTTGCTAATTAAATTATAGAGCCATTATTATTGTTTGTCTTGTTTTAGAAAATAATTGCTACATTAGGCCGTCATTCAGATCAGTGCAAGTAAAAATAACATCCTGCCCTAGCCACTTAGACTGGTTAGAGCAAAATTTTACACATCTCTGTAAGCCATGTTTTTATCTCACAAAGCTACGGGTAGAATAACTTCATTTCCCTAAAGTACTCAAAACTCAAGCAAATAACACTTATCGAAAGCCTCTTTTGCAATAGACTCCATTCATTTG